>NC_092103.1:24486547-24817055 GCF_045679555.1 Salvelinus alpinus | reverse complement strand
TCAAAGCGATAGAATGGTGATTAAATGCATCAATGATGGCATTTTTTCCCGTAATGAAGCTAGTGTCTGAATTAATTTGTTGTGGTAGAGGAGGAAGTAGAACCCTTCAGGGATTTGACAGTTTTCCAGAATTTAGCCGGGTTCCCATTACAATCCGAAAAGCGGTTACATAATAATCAGATCTAGCTTTTCTGATTTGTTTACACAACGTTTCTTCAGTTGCTTAAAATCTTGCCAGTCCGGGCCTAACCCTGTGTTCCTGGCCTTGACCCAAACATCCTCTTTTTTATGAATGACTTCTGATAATTCCAGAGTGTACCAGGCATTCGATCTACCTATTAACCCTTCATTTTTTTTAATGGAGCATGATTATCCACAATAGTATTGAAGACATCATCAAAAAGGCTCAAAGCTAAATCAGGTTCAGGGATAGCTGAAATACAGTCAAGGTCACTAAAATAAAGATCATGAAAAAAAACCTGTTCACTGAAGTTTTTAAAGTTCCTCTTTGTGATGATACAAGGCTTCAACTTTTGTATTCTCACATCTCTACCACAAACAACTGGGCAAAGGTCACTAATGTCTTGGGCAAAGACACCAGTAGAAGCATATTTCTTTGGTGTATTCGGTAAAATAAGATCAATCAGAGTTAACTTTGAAGGATCTTTGGGGTTGACCTGTGTAGGCTTAGTCACCAGCTGAGTTAGGTTGAGATCATTACACGCCTTTTAGATTGTCTAAAGCCTGCAATTCCCAATTATAATTTAGGTCACCCAGGATAATAATTTCTGATTTAGTAAAAGAAGACAACAAACTAGTTAACTCCTTGAGTGCACAACGGTTAGCTGAGGGAGGACAATATACCCCTATAACAGTTATGGAAACATTTTTCCCCAGACAAAGGCATAAAGATAGCAGCTAAAGTTATTTGGCAAGAAAAATGGATTTCAGTAAAGAGACAGAGAAAGGACTTTAATAAGAATGGCTACTCCACCATCTTGACCCTGTTTGTCAGCTCTGAACACATTATAACCCTCAATATTAGTCCAGAATGGTCTGCCCAACAGTAAAGGAGAGAACAGCTCATGGCTGGGGTGTGTGGGGTCCTTGATGATGCCTCATGCTCAGGCCCTGTTTTGAGTAGATGTCCTGGTTGGATGGAAGCATGGTTACAGTGATCTTCACCGCCCGCTGCAGGGCCTTGCGGTCGTGGATGGAGCCATTTCCGTATCACGCCGAGATGCTACCGGTCAGGACGCTCTAAATGGTGCAGCGGTAGTTTAGGGAGAGGCGTGCCGAATTTCTTCAGCCACCTTAGGAAGTAAAGACACTGTTGCACCCTCTTGACAAGAGTGGTGGTGTTGTTGGTCCATGGTCCTCGGTGAAGACGCCGAAGAACTTAAAACTCACCACTCTCTCGACTGCAGCCCCATTGATGTAGATCAGGGCATGTTCCCTCCTCTGCTTCCTGAAGTCAACAATTAACTCCTTTGTTTTGCTGATATTGTGGGAGAGGTTGTTGCCATGACACCACAATGCCAGTTCACTTCCTCCCTATAAGCTGACTTGTCGTTGTTGGTTATCAGGCCTACAACCGTGGTATCGACAGCAAACATGATGATGGAGTTGGTGTCTTGCAAAGCCATGCAGTCGTGGGTAAACAGGGAGTACAGCAGAGGACTGGGGTGCCCTGTGTTAAGAGTCAGTGTGGAGGAGGTGTCTGCCCGTCAGGAAGTCCAGGATCCATTTGCAGAGGGTGGTGTGGAACTGTAGTCAATGAACAGCATTCTCACATAGGTAATCCTCTTGTCCAGATGTGTTACGGCCGTGTGAATAGCGATGGAAATTGCATCTTCCATGAATCTGTTGTGTTGGAGCAGTAAGCACATTGGAGTGGGTCCAGTGTGCCTGGCATGCCAGCCTTGATGTGGGCCATGATCAGCCTCTCAAAGCACTTCATGATGACCGAAGTGAGCGCGACGGGACAATGGTCATTTGGGCATGTCATTCAAACAAAAAGATGCCTCTCTGGCTACCAGTGCATATTTCCAAACTATGCATATAATGACACTTTCTAAAAACTATGCTGGTATTCTTTTGTCCATAACTTAACTGTTTTTTAAATAATTAATAAATGGCACCATACAGAGTTCTATATGGAACCATTTTGGTTCAGTGAAGAAGAACCTCATGGGTTCTGTTCAAATCCTATAAAAGGGTTCTGCATATAACTTTTTGAGGTACCATATATGAAGCAAGCAATAGAACCCTTGTTGGTTCTATAAGGGAGAAAACAATTCTAAGAGTGTGGATAGCCTACTCGAACAATCGAAATGAAGTATGCAGGTATGTGAATTGTGATGGATGGTTAGTTGTAGTATGAAGGGCCACAGATCAAAGCCCAGGCCCAACTGATAGTTGACTCGATGGACACCAGGGTTTCCTCATTTTAATTTAAGGGCCACCGGGGCGCTCACAGGACAGACAGGAGTAAATAATCATGAGGGCAAAAACCTCCAAATTATTTCGAAGCACTCTCAGTAGACCATTTAAAACCCCTTTATGCTAAACCAGCATTGATTAAGTGGAGGGCAGGCTATGCTTGGTTTTTAATAAAATTAAACGAAATGGGGGGAAACCCAAAGTTTTTTATGTTTCTAAATACGAGATTCACCAACAGAAAATGCACATCTCTCATCCATGGACACTGTGTTAATGGTGTGCGTACTGGGAGCGGAGTCAGGTGCAGGAGAGCAGAGAGTTGTGAACAGGCGCACACTTTATTGAGGCAGGAGAAACCAACAGACGGACACCA
Source organism: Salvelinus alpinus (assembly GCF_045679555.1). Taxonomy (NCBI): domain Eukaryota; kingdom Metazoa; phylum Chordata; class Actinopteri; order Salmoniformes; family Salmonidae; genus Salvelinus; species Salvelinus alpinus. Next base: position 24,814,240 of record NC_092103.1, on the reverse strand, counting down.
CTGCGTCAAACTCCAGCCAATATGGCAAAAGTGCAAACACGCAAACATTCACAATAATATGTACAAACAAATAAACATACCTCGTGAGATAAAACACAGAATAAACGCATACCAGTAAAGCGTGTCAACACAGACACGTAACACAAAACAATCTCACACAAAGACATGAGGGGGAACAGAGGAATAAATACATGTAGTGTGATTGGGGAATGAAAAGCAGGTGTGCAGGGAACAAGACAAAACAAATGGATAAAGGAAAAATGGAGCGGCGATGGCTAGAAAGCCCGAACAAGGAGAGTAGCCGACTTCGGCGGAAGTCGTGACAGTACCCCACCCCCCCCCCCCCCCCCCACCCTGACTCCAGCGGCGCGCCAACACCGGCCTCGGGGACGACCCGGAGGGCGAGGCGCAGGTCGATCCGGCCGGCGACGGTGGAACTCCCGCAGCAGTTCAGGGTCCAACACATCCGCCACCGGAACCCAGCACCTCTCCTCCGGACCGTAACCCTCCCACTCCACGAGGTACTGAAGGTCCCTCGCTCGACACCTCGAATCCAGGATGGAACGGACGGAGTACGCCGGGGCCCCCTCGATGTCCAGAGGGGGCGGAGAAACCTCCCGCACCTCAGACTCCTGGAGCGGACCAACCACCGCCGGCCTGAGGAGAGATCCACGGAACGAGGGGTTAATATGGTAATCGGGGGGAAGCTGTAACCTGTAACATACCTCGTTCACTCTCCTCAGGACTTTAAATGGCCCCACAAACCGCGGGCCCAGCTTCCGGCAGGGCAGGCGGAGGGGCAGGTTTCGGGTCGAGAGCCAGACCCGGTCCCCCGGGTACGATCACCGGGGCCTCACTGCGGTGACGGTCCGCGCTGGTCTTTTGGTGCAGCGCGGCCTGCTGGAGGTGACCATGGGCGGCTTCCCATGTCTCCTCCGCGCGCCTGAACCAATCGTCCACCGCAGGAGCCTCGGTCTGATTCTGATGCCACGGTGCCAGAACCGGCTGGTACCCCAATACACACTGAAAGGGGGAGAGGTTAGTGGAGGAGTGGCGGAGCGAGTTCTGCGCCATCTCTGCCCAGGGCACGGACGCCGCCCACTCCCCCGGCTGTTCCTGGCAATAGGGCCGCAGAAACCTGCCCACATCCTGGTTCACTCTTTCCACCTGCCCATTACTCTCTGGGTGGAAACCCAAGGTGAGGCTGATCGAGACCCCCAGACGTTCCATAAACGCCCTCCAGACTCTTGAAGTAAACTGGGGACCTCGATCAGACACTATATCCTCAGGCACCCCGTAGTGCCGGAAGACATGTGTAAACAGGGCCTCCGCAGTTTGTAGGGCCGTAGGGAGGCCGGGCAGAGGGAGGAGATGACAGGACTTAGAGAAACGATCCACAACGACCAGGATCGTGGTGTTTCCCTGTGAGAGAGGAAGATCCGTCAGAAAATCCACCGACAGGTGTGACCAAGGCCGTTGTGGAACGGGTAAGGGATGTAGCTTACCTCTGGGCAGGTGTCTAGAAGCCTTACGCTGGGTGCACACCGAGCAGGAGGAAACATAAACCCTCACGTCCTTAGCCAAGGTGGGCCACCAGTACTTCCCAGTCAGACAGCGCACTGTCCGACCAATCCCCGGATGACCGGAGGAGGGTGATGTGTGGGCCCAATAGGTCAACTGGTCACGACAGCAGATGGAACGTACTGACGCCTGACGGGACACTGGAGTGGAGCGGGCTCTGTACACAAATCCTGCTCAATGTCCGCGTCCAGCTCCCACATGACCGGCGCTACCAGGCAGGAGGCCGGGAGAATGGGAGTCTGATCCATGGGCCGCTCCTCTGTGTCATACAGCCGGGACAGTGCATCTGCCTTCACATTCTGGCTGCATGAAATTGTCACCTTTGCGCATGTTTTTAAGGACACACCTCAAATATAGCCACCCCTCAAACCTCAGCTGATGTTGGACAAGTAAATTGCCGAACCTGGCGTTAGGGCTAGAAAATGCCAGTGCACCAGTTTTCACACAATGACATTGCAAACGAACGTGCTTTTGACACTTGTGCCTCCTTACCACCAGCCGAAAATAGAGCCCTAGGACAGTGGGATAGCATGGAAGAAGAGGGTAACACTAACAGGGTAACACATAGCTACGACCCACTGGTCATGTACAGAAGTAGCACCTCATTCACCAAGATGGGGTCAGTCAGAGATGCTTACAGCTAGCAATGATGGTTGTTATTTGTTATGAAGCTTATGGGGCGAACTAGTCAACTGTGAACAGAGGCACTTTTAAATAATGATACATTAACCTTCACAATGCTATGGGCCCTGGTCAAAAGTAGTGCACCAAATAGGGAATAGGTTGCCATTTGGGACACATGGGGTGTCTTTAAATCCCTGTTGGGATGTGACTCTGCATCATTGAGTATGTAAGTCATCTTGTGGGTTTATTCCTGTTGTTATCCCTCTGTAAATGAATGGCATGTTGATTATAGCTCTGTAATTCACTCTGGAGGGGGCCTTCAATCCATTTATGTCTAAATTCTAAAATATACTTCGGAATATTATTGTACACAGTGTCCACAGCCCCCGACAGGAATGAAAGTCCTTCTAACTGTAGTCATATTAACCAGGGGATGTCTGTACGGTTACTGTGTGGAGGTATTCATCTAGCATTGGGATGATGGATTTGCTCAGTTCAATCCCTGCCAGGCTTGTATAAAAACATCCCAACCAACCATGGTGGCAGCACTGTCTCGGTCTGTCTGTCTCTCTCTCTCTCCCTTTCTCTCTGCACACCAAATGACTTTGTGTTTGTAAAAGCTTCCTTATGGCTTTACTCTCCAGCCTTATGGCTCTACTCTCCAGAGGCCTTGTAAAAGTGTTGTTGTAAAGTGTTGGGGTGTTTATAACAGCTAGCTAGTTTCCCAAATGGCACCCGATTCCCCATGGGCTCTGGTTTAAAGTAGTAGTGCACTAAATAGGGAATAGGATTCCATTTGGGACACAGCATGGGTCTTTTCGGGTAAAGTGCTCTGCCCAGAGACAGCTTTCTCCACGGTGGAAAAGGCTACTGACAGTCATTTGCCCTTTTCATGACACCTGGCTGCTTCAGCCTAATTGAATTCAATGTCTTGAGAAAGGTCACGCCAAGCGCACCAGCATCAATACAATAACACAGTGTCAGAGCTATGGATGAAACAACTCCTGCTGAGACGAAGGCTGTCCTATAATGAACTCCAGGGGCATCAAACACCCCAAAACTCTGAGGAGGCACAAAGTATGTGAGGATGGCTGGGAGGTGGTTCACATTTTTCGAACACCTGAAACAGCTTTTTCTGCATACCGAAGCTGTCTGCATACCTCTTGAGCTGTCTGTATCCTCCTGATTGGTGATTCTTTTTTTAAAGAAACTAAATATGCTTCTCTGCAAAAATCTGGGTAAAAGATTGAAAGGAGTCTTATTCAGTACATTTAGTTTTTGCTTGCTTTTTTAAAGTCTACCAACATTGCCAGCAGGCATGCCAGCTAAGGTAGTTAGACAAACTAGCTACTCTGAACCTATCTGGTCAAGCTAAAGCCAACTTCATAAAACTGCTATGTGGCTAGAGTTAACACAGAAAAACAACAACATACCTTTTTTTTTAACAGGACATATGGGTTTGACGCCTCTGATGAACACTGTATGTGCAGACAAACTATTATGGACAACAATGTCTCAGTGCAGTTGACTACTAACACCAACCAGAGTGGAGACTAGAGTGCCTTCAGAAAGTATTCATACCCCTCGACTTATTCCACATTGTGTTACAGCCTGAATTCAAAATGGATTAAATATATTTTTTCCTCACCCATTTACACACAATACCCCATAATGCAAACATGTTTTAACATTTTTTTCCGAATGTTTTGGAAATGAAATACAGAAATATCTCCTTTACATACAGTTGAAGTCGGAAGTTAACATACACTTAGGTTGGAGTCAAAAAAATAATAATTCAACCACTCCACAAATTAATTGTTAACAAACTATAGTTTTGGCAAGTTGGTTAGAACATCTACTTTGTGCATGACACAAGTAATTTTTCCAACAATTGTTTACAGACAGATTATTTCACTTATAATTCCCTGTATCACAATTCCAGCGGGTCAGAAATTTACATACACTAAGTTGAATGTGCCTTTAAATAGCTTGGAAAATTCCAGAAAATTATATAATGGCTTTAGAAGCTTCTGATAGGCTAATTGACATAATTTGAGTCAATTGGAGGTGTACCTGTGGATCTATTTCAAGGCCTACCTTCAAACTCTGTGCTTCTTTGCTTGACATCATGGGAAAATCAAAAGAAATCAGCCAAGACGTCAGAAGGAAAATTGTAGACCTCCACAAGTCTGGTTCATCCTTGGGAGCAATTTCCAAACCCCTGAAGGTACGACGTTCATCTGTAAAAAAGAACAACAAAGTCAAGGTATTGGAGTGGCCATCACAAAGCCCTGACCTCAATCCCATAGAAAATATGTGGGCAGAACTGAAAAAGCATGTGCGAGCAAGGAGGCCTACAAACCTGACTCAGTTACACCAGCTATGTTCGGAGGAATGGGCCAAAATTCCCCCAAATTATTGTGGGAAGCTTGTGGAAGGCCACCCGAAACGTTTGACGCAAGTTAAACAATTTAAAGGCATGCTACCAAATATTAATTGAGTGTATGTAAACTTCTGACACACTGGGAATGTGATGAAAGAAATAAAAGCTGAAATAAATCATTCTCTCCACTATTATTCTGAAATTTCACATTCTTAATATAAAGTGGTGATCCTAACTGACCTAAAACAGGAATTTTAATCAGGATTAAATGTTGGGAATTGTGAAACTGAGATTCAATGTATTTGGCTAAGGTGTATGTAAACTTCCGACTTCAACTGTATGCCTAGTCACTTCGCCCCCACCTACATTTACAGAGTATCTCAATTAGCCTGTACCCCTATACGCTGACTCGGTACCGGTGCACCCTGTATGTAGCCTCGTTATTGTTACTGTTATTGTGTTACTTTTTATTCTTAATTTTTATTTTAGCCTACTTGGTAAGGATTTTCTTCTTCTTGAACTACACTGTTGGTTAAGGGCTTGTAAGTAAACATTTCACAGTGGCAAATAAAGTTTGATTTCATTTTGAACACATCCACAAGAAAGCAACAAATCACCCTCACTGGAATCACAACTACAGACACAGACTTGGAATCCCAACCAGATCTACAGTGAATGGAATGAAGCTTGTAAAGTTCTTGGGCTACTGCAGTGGTAGCTGGTGAGTGAAGATATAGGAGGACAACTCATTTTAATGGCTGGAATGGACTGAATGGAAAGGTATCAAACGCATACCATTCCTTTATTCCATTCCAGCCATGAAATTTGATTTTACTTCTATATCTCCACCCACCACGAGATAACTGGTATATCACAGTGGCTCTCTGACCAATACACAAACTGTATGAACTAAATCAGGATTTTGATGAAGGCACGGTATGTTAAGTGAATCAGATGGGAGAGAGAGTTGAAAGCTGACCAGAGCTGATCTCATAGCAGTAAGAAAAGGTTGAGCTACAATATAAAAAACACACCCAGCACAGTGACTCTATGGGGTTAGAGAGCACTTGTCTCAGGTGAGGAGAGCTGAACAGACATCCTATTAGATCCCCTTTGACGTGTCTTTCTTCCCTACACTGTGCGTATATCCCAAACGGCACCCTATTCCCTATATAGTGCACTACTTTTGACCAGTGCTGACCAGGGACTATAGGGCTTTGGTCAAAAGTAGTGCACTATAATAGTAGTAGTGCACTATATAGGGAATAGTGTGCCATTTTGGGACGCATCCTGTATTTGTTTGATCTGGCCCACTGTCATGAATCCCATTGACATTACAGTGGTGGAAGTGGGACAGTGATGTACTGTACGGTGTAGGTTTACTCATTGCTTTACTGTGAGAGGGGGATGAGGAGATGTGAGATGAAATGATCCCAAGACAGTGATCCCTATACAGTCAGACACTCTCTATTCCCATCTTGTGGATTGAAGTGTCTTCACTTCGTTGTGCCTCTTTGGGCCTCAGTGTTGCTGTCTTTTTCGGTATCCACTCGCTCTTTTTATGTCTCTCTTACTGTATCTCTCTCTCATTGCCTTCATCTGTCTCTCCCTCTCTCATCCCTCTACAGTACAAGGGTCCAGGCTGTGACAGAGCAGCGTTTGGCATTTGGCCACACACCTCTGTTCCTCTACACTCGGGCAGCCGTGACATTTCGCTCTCGTCTGCTCTCCAGTGAAGGGAAAAGAAGAACAGGGAAAAGATTAGATATAGACTGGCGCCGTGCCCATTTGTCCAACTCTGCTCTATGAAATGCAGCATTTTTCTTTTAAAACAGGATTCCCTAAGTGAAGGAAGGCAGCAGGGGGGTTGGGGAAATAGGGAGGTGTATGTTTGTTCCAAAAAGAGAGAGAGAGGGATGCCTAGATCGTGCCAGACTCCTGAGAAAAGACAACTGAAATGTCAGACTTTAACTGGATGGTGTTAAACTGAATTGAACAAATGCACTGCCGATCATACAAAGGAGATCACCACTACTTAACAAATTAGACAAAAGAGATTCAACATGATCAACAAAGGCTGACCCAATACAAACGACTAAATTAAACCTTTCCTTAGATGAATCACACAAACAATGCTGTGGACATCCACAGAGGCCATTTAAGAGGAACTAGTGTACTAAAACAGAGTGCGGAGTCGGACTGAGAGCCAAGCTGAACACACTAATTTGTTTTCCCACCATTCAGCAGAACGATCTATTATCACGACGGATGGAAAGCCTCCCAACAACCAAATTGAAATTGTTACTTAATCCATCCAAATATAAAGCACTGTGTGCAAGGGAGCAAAAGCCCTGTTGGAACCATTTTAGTTAGTCGAACGCCACTTTATCACTAGCAGTAATCAATCAAAACACTTTTGTTCATCTGTGAGTCAACAAGAATACATACACAGAATGTCCTTTGTGGTCCTTTGTAGCTCAGTTGGTAGAGCATGGCTCTTGTAACGTCAGGGTATTGGGTTCGATTCCCAGGACCACCCATATGTAAAATGTATGCACGCATGACTAAGTTGCTTTGAATAAAAATGTATGCTAACTGGCGTATGTTATATGTAAATACAATTTTGCTGATAGTGCCTTCAGAAACAATTCACACCCCTTGACTTTTTCCACATTTTGTTGGGTTACAGCCTGATTTTAAAATGGATTACATGGAGATGTTTTGTCACTGGCCTACACACAATACCCCATAATGTCAGAGTGGAATTATGTTGTTTTTTTCTCCAAATTAATTAAAAATGAAAAGCTGAAATGTCTTGAGTCAATAAGTATTCAACCCCTTTGTTATGGCAAACCTACTGTAAATATGTTTAGGAGTAAAAATGTGCTTAACAAGTCACATACTAAGTTGCATGGACTCACTATGTGTGCAATAACAGTGTTTAACATTATCTTTTAACGACTACCTCATCTTTGTACCCCACACATACAATTATATGTACTGCAAGGTCCCTCAGTCGAGCAGTGAATTTCAAACACAGATTCAACCACAAAGACCATGGAGGTTTTCCAATGCCTCGCAAAGAAGGGCACCTATTGGTAGATGGGTAAAAATAAAAAAAGCTAGTTATTCATTACACTTTGGATGGTGTATCAATATACCCAGTCACTACAAAGATACAGTATTCCTTCCTAACTCAGTTGCTGGAGAGGAAGGAAATCACTCAGGGATTTCACCATGAGGCCAATAGTGACTTTAAAACAGTTACAGAGTTTAAAGGCCTGTAATAGGACAAAACTGAGGATGGATCAACAACATTGTATTTACTCCACAATATTAACCTAATTGACAGAGTGAAAAGAAGGAAGCTTGTACAGAATACAAATATTCCAAAACATGCATACTGTTTGCAAAAAGGCAATAAAGTAATACTGCAAAACATTTGGCAAAGCAATTACCTTTCTGTCCTGAATACAAAGTGTTATGTTTGGGGCAAGTCCAATATAACAAATTACTGAGTACCACTCTCCATATTTTCAAGCATAGTGGTGGCTGCATCATGTTATGTGTATGCCTGTTATCGGATTGGAGTGTTTTTCAGGATAAAAAAGAAACATAATTGAGCTAAGCACAGACAAAATCTTAGAGGAAAATTTGGTGCAGTCTGCTTCCCACCAGACAGGGAGATGAATTCACCTTTCAGCAGGACAATAACCTAAAACACAAGGCCAAATCCACACTGAAGTTGCTTACCAAGAACACAGTTAATGTTCCTGAGTGGCCGAGTTACAGTTTTGACTCAAATCTACTTGAAAATCTATGGCAAGACCTAAAAACGGTTGTCTAGCAATGATCAACAATCAATTTGACAGAGTTTGAAGAATGTTGCAAATGTTGCACAATCCTGGTGTGTTAAATCTTAGCAATTTACCCAGAAAGACTCACAGCTGTAATTGCTGCCAAAGGTGCTCCTACAAAGTATTTACTCAGGGGTGTGAAAACTTTCAGTTGAAGTCATAGCCAAATATATTTACTCTGTTTTTCACAATTCCTGACATTTAATCCTAGTAAAAATTCCCTGTCTTAGGTCAGTTAGGATCACCACTTTATTTTAAGAATGTGAAATGTCAGAATAATAGTTATTTCAGCTTTTATTTCTTTCATCACATTCCCAGTGGGTCAGTAGTTTACATACACTCAATTAGTATTTGGTAGCATTGCGTTTAATTTGTTTAACTTGGGGCAAACGTTTCGGGTAGCCTTCCACAAGCTTCCCACAATAAGTTGGGTGAATTTTGGCTCATTCCTGCTGACAGAGCTGGTGTAACTGAGTACGGTTTGTAGGCCTCCTTGCTCGCACACACTTTTTCATTTCTGCCCACAAATGTTCTATGGGATTGAGGTCAGGGCTTTGAGATGGCCACTCCAATACCTTGACTTTGTTGTCCTTAAGCCATTTTGCCACAACTTTGGAATTATGCTTGGGGTCATTGTCCATTTGGAAGACCCATTTGCGACCAAGCTTTAACTTCCTGACTGATGTCTTGAGATGTTGCTTCAATATATCCACATAATTTTCCTCCCTCATGATGTCATCTATTTTGTGAAGTGCACCAGTCCCTCCTGCAGCAAAGCACCCCCACAACATGATGCTGCCACCCCCGTGCTTCACGGTTGGGATGGTCTTCTTCGGGTTGCAAGCCTCTCCTTTTTCCTCCAAACATAACAATGGTCATTATGGCCAAACAGTTCTATTTTTATTTCATCAGATCAGACCAGAGAACATTTCTCCAAAAAGTACGATCTTTGTCCCCATGAGCAGTTGCAAACCGTAGTCTGGCTTTTTTATGGCGGTTTTGGAGCAGTGGCTTCAACCTTGCTGAGCAGCCTTTCAGGTTATGTCGATATAGAACTTGTTTTACTGTGGATATAGATACTTTTGTACCTGATTCCTCCAGCATCTTCACAAGGTCCTTTGCTGTTGTTCTGGGATTGATTTGCACTTTTCGCACCAAAGTATGTTCATCTCTAGGAGACAGAATGCGTCTCCTTCCTGAGCGGTATGACGGCTGCGTGGTCCCATGGTGTTTATACTTGTGTACTATTGTTTGTACAGATGAACGTGGTACATTCAGGGGTTTGGAAATTGCTCCCAAGGATCAACCAGACTTGTGGAGATTTAAAAAAAAAAAAAAGGTCTTGGCTGATTTCTTTTGATTTTCCCGTGATGTCAAGCAAAGTGAGCAAACTGAGTTTGAAGGTAGGCCTTGAAATACATCCATAGGTACACCTCCAATTGACTCAAATGATGTCAATTAGCCTATCAGAAGCTTCTAAAGCCATGACATAATTTTCTGGAATTTTCCAAGCTGTTTAAAGGCACAGTCAACTTAGTGTATGTAAACTTCTGACCCACTGGAATTGTGATACAGTGAATTATAAGTGAAATAATCTGTCTGTAAACAATTGTTGGAAAAATTACTTGTGTCATGCACAAAGTAGATGTCCTAACCGACTTGTTTGTTAACAATAAATTTGTGGAGTGGTTGAAAAACAACTTCCGACTTCAACTGTAGGTAACAAACAAATAGCAAGTAGACATGCTGCGCCACCCGGTCTCCCGGGTTGCACAGTGGTCTAGGGCACTGCATCGCAGTGCTAGCTGCGCCACCAGAGTCTCTGGGTTCGCGCCCAGGCTGGGCTGGGTTCGCGCCCAGGCTCTGTCGCAGCCGGCCGCAACCGGGAGATCCGTGGGGCGACGCACAATTGGCATAGCGTCGTCCGGGTTAGGGAGGGTTTGGCCGGTAGGGATATCCTTGTCTCAGTATGTAAAAAGAATATATAAAAAAAATAAAAAAAATGTATGTAATAAAATGTATGCACTCTACTGTAAGTCGCTCTGGATAAGAGCGTCTGCTCTTGGCCGGTAGGGATATCCTTGTCTCAGTATGTAAAAATGTAATAAAAATGTATGCACTCTACTGTAAGTCGCTCTGGATAAGAGCGTCTGCTAAATGACTAAAATGTAAAATGTAAATGTAAATGTAAAAATTGAGTAAAACTGATTTAAGTTTGCCTGCATTAAAGTCCCCGGCCACTAGGAGAGCCGCTTCAGGGTGAGCATTTTCTTCTTTGCTTATGACCTTATAGAGTTGGTTGAGAGTGGTCTTAGTGCCAGCTTCGCTTTGTGGTGGTAAATAGACGGCTACGAATAATACAGATGAGAACTCGCTTTGTAGATAGTGTGGACGACAGCTTATCGTAAGGTTCTCTACCTCAGGCGAGCAATACCTCAAGACGTGTTTAATATTAGACATTGCACACCAGCTGTTATTGACAAAAATACACATACCCCCACCCCTCGTCTTACCAGAGGCAGTGTCTCTGTTCTGCCGGTGCATGGAAGCTCTATATTGTCTGTTTCTTCGTTCAGCCACGTCTCGGTGAAACAGAAGATGTTACAGTTTTTAATTAATGTCCCTTTGGTAGGATAATCTTAATAGTAGGTCATCAATCTTATTTTCGAACGATTGCACGTTAGCAAGAAGAATGGAAGGCATTGGGAGTTTACTCGCTTGTGTTTTCACACAAGCTGAGAAAGTGAGACAGAGAGAAAGAAAGAGAACAAGAAAGACATGGAGAGAGATGAGGAATCGATGGCAATGTGAGACTTGCGATAGAGCGGTGTTTGGGGAAAACAATGGGCTGTGTTTCATGGCTATCGATCCAGTTGTACTCATCTGTACTCATCTGTGCAACTGTACAACTTGCTTCCAGAAAACACAGTTGCTTATTATTCATCTCCACATTGATTGGCCGAAAGATGGCGCCGTACTGGATTAATATTTTGTGATTCTTTTATTGTTTATTTTACCTTTTTTTCTCAATATATCCACTATCAAGAACTTTTGAACATCAGATCGGCAGTTACTTACCTCAATTCCGTCTTCGACTCATCTTCCCTGGGATCTTTTTGTAATTTCAACCCAATGTTTGGGCTACCCAAGTGGAAACACTGACATTACAGAGGCAAGAGGGGAGATCCTGGTAAGACTAAGGCGAAGGGAGAACCGGACACCTCTTTCCTCCATTCTACTGGCCACTTGATAATAAGATGGATGACCTCCGATCGCAGATTTGCTACCAATGGGACTGTCGAAACTGCAATATTCTCTGCTTTTCTGAAACATGGCTCTCGGACAAGATACCCCCCATGGCTGTCCAACTCGATGGATTCTCCATTCACTGTGCCGACAGTGGAGTCGAGGAAATAGAGGGGGGGAGAGGTTTGCCTCTTCATCAACAATAACTGGTGTGCTGACTTGAGAGTGGTGGAAGTGTCGGAATACCTGATGGTTAAATGCCAACTCTTACCTCCCGAGTGAGTTTTCAGCTATTATAGTGACTGTTCTATACATTCAACCCCAGGACAAGAAAAATAACAAGCTGGCACTTAACAAACTGTACAAGATAACCAAGCAGGAAAACTTACATCCAGACGCTGCTTTTCTGGTTGCCGGCGATTTTAATTCCGTGTTATTAAGACACGTGATGACCAACTTCCATCAACACGTCTCCCTCGCCGCTAGTGCCGATAAAGTCCTAGACCACTGTTATTCTACCCACAAGCAAGCATACCATTTTTATTTATTTACATTTTATATAACCCTCATTTTACCAGGTAAATTGACCGAGAACACATTTTCAATTACAGCAACGACCTAGGGAATAGTTACAGGGGGAGCAGAGGGGATGAAGGAGCCAATTGGAATACAAGGCCCTCCCTCATCCTCCATTCGGCAAATCAAGTCATGACTCTGTACGCCTGCTTCCTGTTTACAAGCAGAAGCTCAAACAGGAAGTACCAGTGACTCGCTCCGTTGAGAAATGGTCTCCAGAATCAGAGATTATGCTACAGGACAGTTTTGCTAGCGCTGATTGGAATATGTTTCAGGACTCCGCAGATAACATCGACGAGCTAACCACCACCGTCACAGGCTTCATTAGGAAATGCATCGGCGACGTTGTCCCCACAAAAGGTTCGCTGCTTCCTCAATCAAAAGCCCTGGATTAACACTGAGGTTGGTGCTAAACTAAAGGACAGGGCTACCGCACACAGGGCTATTGCAGGCAATCCTGAGGCTACGGCTGAGGACGGGAACATGTACAATAAGTCCCGCTATGACCTCACCAGACTCATCAAATGACAATATAGGAATAAGGTGGAATCATATTACACAGACTCCGACACCCAGCGCATGTGGCAGGGGCTACAGTCCATTACGGATTACAAAGGAAGAGCCAGCCAAAGACCCAACGATGTCTCTCTACCAGACGAAATCACTGCATTTTCGGCACGCTTTGACAATAACAACATTGTGCCGGGTGTGAGGTTCGCTGCAGACCCAGAAGATTTGGCAATCTCGCTCTCCAAGGCCGACGTGAGTGAAGTCTTTAATCAGGTCAATACCACAAGGCCGCGGGGCCCAATGGTATTTCAGGGTGCATTCTCAGAGCATGCGCAGAACAGCTGGCAGGTATATTCACGGTAATTTTCAACCTCTCCTTGTCCCAGTCTGTAATCCCCACATGTTTTAAGATGACCACCATCACCCCTGTTCCCAGGAACTCTAACATGATGACCAAACCTGCTCCACACGTGCGTCCATGTGTGCCATCATACACATGTTGAGTTTGTCTATCCCCACCAGACGCGATCAGGACACACAGGTTGAAATATCAAAACGAACTCTGAACCAACTATATTAATTTGGGGACAGGTTGAAACACACATGACACATTTATGGACATTTAGCTAGCTAGCTTGTTGTTGCTAGCTAATTTGTCCTGGGATATAAACATTAGGTTGTTATTTTACCTGAAACGCACAAGGTCCTTTATTCTTGGATCTTTGTAGAACCCATTTTACAAAATCATGTGTTCTCTACTCCAACAATTAATCCACAGATTAAAAGGGAAACCTTGTTTCTTTCTAGTGATCTCTCCTCCTTCAATCTGCTTCTTCTTCTTCTTCTGTGGACTTAATATTGGCAACCAACTGTAAGATGCATTACCGCCACCAACTGGACTGGAGTGTGGACCTCAGTTTATCTTTCATCACCCACCTGGGTACAGTAATTGCTCCTAAAAACCAATGAGGAGATGGGAGAGGAGGGACTTGCAGCGAGTCACGCGTCTAAAATAGAACCAAGTTATGTTTTAGAGCCTGGCTATGCAGACACTCTCGAGTAGTTTGGATAAAATGTATGTGGACACCTGCTCGTTGAACATCTCATTCCAAAATCATGGGCATTAATATGGAGTTGGTCCCTCCTTTGCTTCTATAACAGCATCCACTCTTCTGGGAAGACTAAGGGTCCTAGGCCGAACCATGAAATACAGCCTCAGACATTATTCCTCCTCCACCAAACTTTACAGTTGGGTTAAATAGCGTTCCCCTGGCATCCACCAAACCCCGATTTGTCCCTCAGATTGCCAGTTGGTGAAGCTTGAGTCATCACTCCAAAGAACGCATTTCCACTGCTCCAGAGTCCAATGGCGGCAAGCTTTACACCACTCCAGCCGACGCTTGGCATTGCGCATGGTGATCTAGGCTTGTGTGTGGCTGCTCAGCCATGAAAACCCATTTCATGAAGCTCCCGACGAACAGTTCTTGTGCTGATGTTGCTTCCAGAGGCAGTTTGGAACTCGGTAGTGAGTGTTGCAACCGAGGACAGACGATTTCAGCACTCGGCAGTCCCGTTCTGTGAGCTTGTGTGGCCTACCACTTCACGGCTGAGCCTTTGTTGCTCCTAGACGTTTCCACTTCACAATAACAGCTCTTATGGTTGACCGGGACAGTTCTAGCAGGGCAGAAATTTGACGAACTGACTTGTTGGAAAGGTGGCATCCTATGACGGTGCCACGTTGAAAGTCACTGAGCTCTTCAATAAAGCCATTCTACTGCCAATGTATGTCTATGTCGATTGTATGGCTGTGTGCTCAATTGTATACACCTGTCAGCAACGGGTGTTGCTGAAATAGCCGAATCCACTAATTTGAAGGGGTGGCCACATACTTTTGTGTATATATAGTGTATATAAATGTATTTTGCAATGCTCAATCACACAACCCGGGTGGTATGGTCAGCATGTATGGCTTCATATCACAATGACTACCAGACTGTAGCACTCACATCTGCGGTAATCATTAAGTGCTTTGAGAGGCTGATTATGGCACACATCAACTCCATCATCCCAGACACCCACTCCAATTTGCATACCACCACAACAGATCCAAAGACGACACAATCTGAATTGCACTCCACACTGCCCTCACCCACCCAAATAAGAGGAATACCTGTGTAAGAATGCTGTTCATTGACTACAGCTCAGCTTTCAACACCATCGTTCCCTCCAAGCTCGTCACCAAGCTTAGGAGCCTTGGTCTGAACACCTCCCTCTGCAACTGGATTCCTGATGGGCCGACCCCAGGTGGTGAGGGTAGGCAACATCACCTCCGCCATGCTGACCCTCAACACAGGGGCCCCACAGGGGTGTTTGCTTAGTCCCCTCCTGCAGGGAGGAGATCAGTGACATGGCATTGTGGGGCGGAACAACAACTTCTCCTTCAACGTCAGTAAGACCAAGGAGCTGATCGTGGACTGCAAGAAATGGGGGGGCGAACACTTCCCCATCCACATCGACGGGGCTGCAGTGGAGCGGGTCGAGAGCTTCAAGTTCCTCGGTGTCACTAAGAATTGAAATGGTCCACACACCTCCACACAATCGTGAAGAAGGCGCGATAGTGCCGCTTCCCCCTCAGGAGGTTGAAAAGGTTTGGCATCGGCCTTCAAATCCTCAAAAAGTTATACAGCTGTACTATTGAGGGCATCTTGACTGGCTGCATCACTTCTTGGTATGGCAATAGCACTGCCCTCGATCGCATGGTGCTACAGATGGTGGGGCGGACAGCCCAGTACATCACTGGGGCCGAGCTCCCTGCCATCCAGTACCTCTATATCAAGCGGTGTGAAAGGAAGGCCCGGAAAATTGTTAAAGACTCCAATCACCCAAGCCATTGAATGTTTTCTCGGCTTTCGCACGGCAAGCGGTACTGGTGCATCAAGTCTGACACCAACAGGCTCCTGAACAGCTTATATCTCCATGCCATAAGACTACTAAATGGCTAACAAAATGGTTACAGGACTATCTGAGTTGACCTTTCTATTTTATTCTTATTTTTTCACTGTCTCTAGGCACACTTACAGGGCCCTTCACATTATGCACACTGACACTCCAACACACAAACACTCCATCACATCACTTTATCACACACACATATGCACATAAATGTATACTAACTCTGCACACACCCACTCACATTCAATCATCAGATACGCTGCTGCTACTCTGTTTATCATATCCTGATGCCTAGTCACCTTACCCCTGTACATATCTACCTCTATCGATCCAGTATTCCTGCACATTGTATATATGGTACTGGATCTGACCCTGTATATAGTATGCCCACATACTTTGTGTTGTTCTTATTTTTATATCTTGTGTGTTTTTGTTCTACCTTGTTATTTTTAGTATTACATTGTTATTGATTACTGCATTGTTGAGGTTAGAGCTTGCAAGAAAGGCATTTCACTGTACTTGTGCTTGTGACATTGAAACTTGAAACTTGGCCTCTCGTTTGTAAATAACATTGTCATTGGTCCAGCGTCGCTGCTGGTTAATTACTCAGGATGCTCCCTGACGGCTTGGCCACGCTCTGATCAAACGCAGCACATTGATCTTTGTGTGTGTGTGTGTGTGTGTGTGTGTGTGTGTGTGTGTGTGTGTGTGTGTGTGTGTGTGTGTGTGTGTGTGTGTGTGTGTGTGTGTGTGTGTGTGTGTGTGTGTGTGTGTGTGTGTGTGTGTGTGTGTGTGTGTGTACAAAGCAGTACTTACTTCCCATGCCAGCTTCTCTGAGCGCTAGTGCTGAATAGTTAACAGAAATTTGTTAGTTATTTCCGTTTTTTAAACAACTAATTGACTGATAAATCTCTATAGATAAATCAGATCAAGCCCGAACTGTGCGATGTAGTAAGGAGTTGTAGTTTCCAACAGGACAATATTCTACATAATTTAGCGCAGAAAACATAGTAATTAACTACAATTACCATAATCCAATGCACTCATATTTGTCCATTCTGAGACCGAGAGAAGAGGCAGAAGAACGCGCGATCGAGAGGGATAGAGAGCAGTTGCTTCATGAAAATACCTGAAAATACATGGTCAAAGATTGATAATTGGTATTCAGCAGCCATAAAAGTATGCCTTATTTACTTTCAAAAATGACTAAAATAGTGATTTTGTCAGAAAGCAAAGGCAGCAGCTCTATAGAGATGAGTTGACTTGGAGTGAAATAATAGTCATACAATAGGCGTAAAACAAATGTAACATACACAATAACTGAAATAGTGTATTAAAGTAAAGTCATGTGAATAAATGATGGTAAGTTAGTGATAAGCAGTAATGGGCAGTCACTACTATCATGGAAGTTGTATTAATTGTTTGATTCTGTGTTGTTACAGCATTCAAACCACATAATGCATAGTGCATTTAATGTAAAAATATATCACGAAAACCGTGATTATTTTGTAATACTTCAAAAAGCAGTAATCGCTCAGCACTACTGAGCCCCCAAATGGAATTATAATGAGGGAGGAAGGGAGGGATAGAAGATAGAGGGGGGAGAGTGGTGTCAGTGCCAACTTGATGACAACAGCAGGAGATGCAGCACACCATCACAGTTAGGTGACATCTCTGTGGTGACTCAGAATGATCGAAGACTCTTCTCTAAGCTCTGATCGGAGAGAGAGTGAGAGACAGCGAGAGACAGAGACAGCGAGAGACAGAGAGAGAGAGAGAGAGAGAGAGAGAGAGAGAGAGAGAGAGAGAGAGAGAGAGAGAGAGAGAGAGAGAGAGAGAGAGAGAGAGAGAGAGAGAGAGACAGCGAGAGAGAGAGAGAGAGAGAGAGAGAGAGAGAGAGAGAGAGAGAGAGAGAGAGAGAGAGAGAGAGAGAGAGAGAGAGAGAGAGAGAGAGAGAGAGAGAGAGAGAGAGAGAGAGAGAGAGAGAGAGAGAGAGAGAGAGAGAGAGAGAGACAGCGAGAGAGAGAGAGAGAGAGAGAGAGAGAGAGAGAGAGAGAGAGAGACAGCGAGAGAGAGAGAGAGAGAGAGAGAGAGAGAGAGAGAGAGAGAGAGAGAGAGAGAGAGAGAGAGAGAGAGAGAGAGAGAGAGAGAGAGAGAGAGAGAGAGAGAGAGAGAGAGAGAGGTGTAAAGAAGACAGAGACTTTATAAAAGTTTAACACCATCCAGTTAAAGTCTGACATCTCAGTTGTCTTTTCTCAGGAGTCTGGCACGATCTAGGCATCCCTCTCTCTCTCTTTTTGGAACAAACATACACCTCCCTATTTCCCCAACCCCCCTGCTGCCTTCCTTCACTTAGGGAATCCTGTTTTAAAAGAAAAATGCTGCATTTCATAGAGCAGAGTTGGACAAATGGGCACGGCGCCAGTCTATATCTAATCTTTTCCCTGTTCTTCTTTTCCCTTCACTGGAGAGCAGACAAGAGCGAAATGTCACGGCTGCCCGAGTGTAGAGGAACAGAGGTGTGTGGCCAAATGCCAAACGCTGCTCTGTCACAGCCTGGACCCTTGTACTGTAGAGGGATGAGAGAGGGAGAGACAGATGAAGGCAATGAGAGAGAGAGATACATTAAAAGAGACATAAAAAGAGTGAGTGGATACCGAAAAAGACAGCAACACTGAGGCCCAAAGAGGCACAACGAAGTGAAGAAACTTCAATCCACAAGATGGGAATAGAGAGTGTCTGATTGTATAGGGATCACTGTCTTGAGATAATTTCATCTCACATCTCCTCATCCCCTTCTCCCATCTCACAGTAAAGCAATCTTCCCCTTACACCAGTGGTATTCAAAGTCGGGGTCACAACCCGGATGTCAATGGCGTGCATACTGAGAGCGGAGTCAGGTGCAGGAGAGCAGAGAGTTGTGAACAGGCGCACACTTTATTGAGGCAGGAGAAACCAACAGACCAACGCACTGCGTCGAAACCTCCAGCCAATGCAAAAGTGCAAACGCGCAAACAGTCACAATAATATTGTATAAACACAATAACATACCTCGTTAAATAAAACACGGCATAAACACATAACATTAAAGCGCGTCAACATAGACACGTAACACAAAACAATCTCACACAAAGACATGAGGGGGAACAGAGGAATAAATACATGTAGTGTGATTGGGGAATGAAAACCAGGTGTGCAGGGAACAAGACAAAACAAATGGATAAATAAAAAATGGAGCGGCGATGGCTAGAAAGCCGGTGACGTCGACCGTCGAACGCCGCCCGAACAAGGAGAGAGGCCGACTTCAGCGGAAGTCGTGGCACCGGAACTACAGTGGGCTCGCCAAAATGTTAAATATACCATGCCTTCAGAAAGTATTCACACCCCTTGACTTTTTCCACATTTTGTTGTAATTTCCAGCCTGAATTTAAAATTGATTAAATTGAGATTTTCTGTCACTGGCCTACACACATAAATTAATACACAATGAAAAGCTGAAATATCTTGAGTCAATGGCAAGTTCAGCAGTAAAAATGTGTCACATAATAAGTTGCATGGACTCACTTTGTTTGTAATAATACTGCTTAACGATTATAAACATACCCATAACATGATGCAGCCACCACTATGCTTGAAAATATGTAAAGTGGTACTCAGTAATGTATTGGATTGGATTTTCTCCAAACATAACACTTTGTATTCAGGACAAAAAGGTAATTTCTTGACCACATTTTTTGCAGAATTACTTTATTGCCTTGTTGCAAACAGGATGCATGTTTTGGAATATGTTATATTCTGTACAGGCTTCCTTCTTTTCACTTTGTAATTTAGGTAAGTATTGTGGACTATCTACAATGTTGTTGATCCATGCTCAGTTTGCCCCTATCAAAGCCATTAAACTCTAACTGTTTTAAAGCCACTATTGGCCTCAAGGGGAAACGTTCCTTCCTCCCCGGCAACTTTATCTTTGTAGTGACTGAGTGTATTGATACACCATCCAGAGTGTAATTAATAACTTCACCATGCTCAAAGGGATATTCAATGTCTTCTAATTCATGTTTTACCCATCTACCAATAGGTGCCCTTCCTTGCAAGGCATTGGAAAACCTCCCTGGTCTTTATGGTTGAATCTGTAGTTGAAATTCACTGCTCGACTGAGGGACCTTACAGATAATTGCATGTGTGGGGTACAGAGATGAGGTACACCACCGGTCAAAAGTTTTAGAACCAGGGTTTTTCTTCATTTTTACTATTTTCTACATTGTAGAATAATAGTGAAGACATCAACACTATGAAATAACACATTAGGAATAAGGTACTAACCAAAAAAGTGTTAAACAAATTAAGACTCTTCGAATAGCCACCCTTTGCCTTGATGACAGCTTTGCACACTCTTGTCATTCTCTCAACCAGCATCATGAGGTAGTCACCTGGAATGCATTTAAATTAAATGGCTTAAGGACAACAAAGTCAAGGTATTGGAGTGGCCATCACAACGCCCTGCCCTCAATCCTATAGAACATTTGTGGGCAGAAATGAAAAAGCGTGTGCGAGCAAGGAGGCCTACAAGCCTGACTCAGTTACACCAGCTCTGTCAGGAGGAATGGGTCAAAATTCACTCAATGTTTGTGGAAGGCTACCCGAAACGTTTGACCCAAGTTAAACAATTTAAAGGCAATGCTACCAAATACTAATTGAGTGTATGTGAACTTGTGACCCACTGGGAATGTGATGAAAGAAATAAAAGCTGAAATAAATCATTCTCTCTGCTATTATTCTGACATTTCACATTCTTAAAACAAAGTGGTGATCCTAACTGACCTAAGACAGGGAATTTTTACTAGGATTAAATGTCAGGAATTGTGAAAAACTGAGTTTAACTGTATATACAGTACGTATATACTGTATATATTCTTAATTTTTACCAACATTTTTTAAAATGGGGTCCACAGAAGATCTGGCGGAAAAAATTGGGTCACTGCTGAAAATGTTTGAATACCTCTGCCCTACGCCACATAGTACATTACTGTCCCACCCCAACCACTGTAATGTCAATGGGATTCAAGACAGTGGGCCAGATTAAACAGATACAGGATGCTCTCCAAAAGTAACACTATTGCCTATATAGTGCACTACTGGTCAGCACTGGTCAAAGTAGTGCACTATATAGGGAATAGGGTGCCGTTTGGGACATACACACAGTGTAGGGAAGAAAGACACTTCAAAGGGGATCTAATAGGATGTCTGTTCAGCTCTCCTCACCTGAGACAAGTGCTCTCTAACCCCATAGAGTCACTGTGCTGGGTGTGTTTTTTATATTGTAGCTCAACCTTTTCTTACTGCTATGAGATCAGCTCTGGTCAGCTTTCAACTCTCTCTCCCATCTGATTCACTTAACATACCGTGCCTTCATCAAAATCCTGATTTAGTTCATACAGTTTGTGTATTGGTCAGAGAGCCACTGTGATATACCAGTTATCTCGTGGTGGATGGTGGGTGGAGATATAGGAGGAACATTTCATTGTAGTGGCTACAATGGAATAAAGAAATGGTATGTGTTTGATACCTTTCCATTCAGTCCATTCAAGCCATCCTCCTATATCTCCACCCAAAAGCCACCACTGCAGTACCCCAAGAGCTTTACAGGCTCCATTCCCCCTGACTGTAGATCTGGTTGGGATCTGATTGGCTTCCAAGGCTGTTTCTGTAGTTGTGATTCCAGTTGTTGCTTTCTTGTGGAGGTGTTGGCACACAAGCTTAGAAAGTGAGACAGAGAGAAAGAAAGAGAACAATGAAGACATAGAGAGAGATGAGGAATCGATGGCAATGTGAGACTTGCGATAGAGAGGTGTGTGGGGAAAACAATGGGCTGTGTTTCATGGCCATCGATCCAGTTGTACTCATCTGTACTCATCTGTAGCCTGAGTCGAATTTCCAGAAAACACAGTCGCTTATTATTCATCTCCACATTGATTGGCCTCTCATTTGTAAATATAATTATCATTGGTCCAGCCAGCGTCGCTGCTGGTTAATTACCCAGGATGCTCCCTGGCGGCTTGCCCACACTTTGATTTGACGCAGCGCATTGATCTGTGTGTGTGCGTGTGTGTGCGCTCGCGCGCATGTGCTATGAGGAAGCAGTACTTTCCGTGCCAGCTTCTCTAAGCCCCCTAATGAAATTGTAATAAGGAGGGAGGGATGGAGGAGAGGAGGGGTGGGGGGAGTGGCGTCAATGCCAACTTGATGACAACAGCAGGAGATGCAGCACACCATCACAGTTAGGTGACATCTCTGTGGTGACAGCCTGATCAGAGACTCTTCTGGGTGTGTGTGCGTGTGAGTGTATGAGAAAAATAGAGAGAGAGAGAGAGAACAAATGTCAAGGGACTCTCACGCCCATAATACCTCAATACCAGTCACTGAATATACTAAATATCTTTTGAGGGACTACTGAAGTTGTTGTTGGTGAGATTTGGTTGACTAAGCTCAGTGAAATAAAATATAACAACCCATATGAGAACAGCTGACATCTGGAAATAATTATTAATTGCTAAATACCTAAATAAACTCTAAATGCAAAACTAATGGTGAAGGAGGGTGTGAGTGGGTGTGGGGGTGCACAAGCGCCTGATTTAATGTGTGAGGGCATCACAGTATTTTTCAGTCTTTGATTTTACCACACCGCTCCCTTTACTGACCCCATCGGCATGCTTTGAAAGAATAGGGATGAAATTGGCTTAATCTCTGGCAGGAACAGTACTGGGCCCGTATTCATAAAGCGTCTCAGAGTAGAAGTGCCCATCTAGGATCAGGTTCCCCTGTCCATATAATCTTATGCATTATGATCTTAAAGGCTAAGCTGATCCTAGATCAGCGCTCCTTCTCAAATAAAATAAAATGTTATTGGTCACGTACACATGGTTAGCAGATGTTATTGCGAGTGTAGCAAAATGCTTGTGCTTCTAGTTCTGACAGTGCAGCAATATCAACAAGTAATCTAACAATTCCACAACAACTACCCAATACATACAAATAGTAAAGGGATAGAATAAGAATATGTACATATTATCAGGTTTGAAGGTAAGACCCAGGTGCAGACAATGTCGATGTAACAAAAGTTTATTAAATCGAACACGGGCATGCAAAGGTACAAGACGACAGGCAGGCTCAGGGTCAGGTTAGGCAGAAAGGTCAAAACTCGGAAAACTAGGAAACAGGCACTATAGACAAGACAGGAGCAAGGGGGAAACCGCTGGTCGGTCTGAATGAACAAAACGAACTGGCAACAGACAAACAGAGAACACAGGTATAAATACACATGGGATAATGGGGAAGATGGGCGACACCTGGAGGGGGGTGAAGACAATCAGAAAGGCAGGTGAAACAGATCAGGGTGTGACACATATAAATATATGGATGAGCAGTTACCGAGCGGCATAGGCAAGATGCAATAGATGGTATAAAATACAGTATATGGGATGAGTAATGCAAGATATGTAAACATCATTATTAAAGTGGCATTT
The DNA here is from genome assembly GCF_045679555.1 of Salvelinus alpinus. Taxonomy (NCBI): domain Eukaryota; kingdom Metazoa; phylum Chordata; class Actinopteri; order Salmoniformes; family Salmonidae; genus Salvelinus; species Salvelinus alpinus. The sequence goes on along the minus strand of NC_092103.1, from coordinate 24,790,988 downwards.
ATAAAGTGACTAGTGATCCATTTATTAGAGTTGCCAATGATTTCAAGTCTGTATGTAGGCAGCAGCCTCTCTGTGTTAGTGATACATTTAATGAATACAGTCCCTGGTCTTGTTGCAGCTAGCTAACTTTATAAAGGTCAGTGTTAGCCATCCCTGAAAGGCCAGTCTGTCTGGTCTCTGTTTAATGTAGTCTGTCACTAGCTGCTGCATATGTGATTTATCTATACAGTTCACAGTGCTATATCAGTTAACACATAATAATATTGTAGATGATCAGAGGTCAGCCTAGTGATCCATGTTGCTAAGGTCCGAGGTAATATACTGTAAGAGTCCACAAGGGGACTGCAGAAAGACCTAGGGTTATGGTTATGGAGCCCTACAGATGGAGATACACATCTGTAGACAGAGTTGTCTGCATTAGCGTCTAGAAGCCCTCTCAATAGAGGGAGTACCTCTCAGTCTTACCAGGAGTAAGGAATACCTCTGTCCCTGTGACCTCACATCTAAACAGGATCTACCTCCCACTGGAACTCAGCACTGATCAATCTACCAATCTAACCTCAACTGTGTTTGTTACCTACCACTCTCGTCTGTACTCTACCTCGGCTCTACCTCTCTGACCCCTACTGTGTGACCTCTGACTTATGTACTGTGACCCAGTGTCTGCCCATGCCCATGCCAGTCCGCCCACCATTCCTTCCTCTCTGTGCCCTCCCCGCACCCCAGGTGGGCGACCAGATCCTGGAGGTGAACGGGTGCAGCTTCCTGGGCATCCCCCATGACGAGGCGGTGCGCGTGCTCAAGTCATCGCGCCACCTGATAATGACTGTGAAGGACGTGGGGCGCTTGCCACATGCCAGGACAGTAGTGGGGGAGACCAAGTGGATTGCCAGCTCCCAAATCGCTGAGAGCTCCGCCAGCAGCAGTGTGGCTGGGTAAGAGAGAGAGAGGGGTTAGGGAGAGGGAAGGGGTGGGAGAGGGTGAGGGAGAGTAAGGGTTGGGGTGAGGGAGGTGATGAGGGAGGGGGTGGGAGAGGATGAGGGAGGGGTGAGAGATGGTGAGGGAGGGAATGAGGGAGGTGGTGAGGGAGGGGGTGGGAGAGGATGAGGGAGGGGTGAGAGATGGTGAGGGAGGGAATGAGGGAGATGGTGAGGGAGGGGTGGGAGAGGATGAGGGAGGGTGAGAGATGGTGAGGGAGGGAATGAGGGAGGTGGTGAGGGAGGGGGTGGGAGAGGATGAGGGAGGGGTGAGAGATGGTGAGGGAGGGAATGAGGGAGATGGTGAGGGAGGGGTGGGAGAGGATGAGGGAGGGTGAGAGATGGTGAGGGAGATGGTGAGGGAGGGGGTGGGAGATGGTGATGGTGTTTAAAAGTAAAGCTTGCTAATTGAATTTGCACCTGATTTAATGTGTCATTTCAAGAGGACATCTTTGATTTTACCACACCTCTCCCTTTACTGACCCCAACGGCATGCTTTGAATCAGTAATTATGTTGTTGGCTGCTTAGATTGCTATGAGAAGCTAGAATTACTCTCATAAAGACAGAGATATTGTCCTTCTCCCCATTGTGACGATAGATACCTCTTCATCTGTTCTGCCTGCTCTGTAGATGTAATCTGTATGCATGTGTGCAGTTGAATAGATGAATGACCCACATACAAGGTTTCCATACATTTCCATTTCAAATGCTTTTCCATGCGTACCAGTTTATTTAGTGTCACTCCGGGCAATGAGATGTGTGTGTGTGTGTGTGTGTGTGTGTGTGTGTGTGTGTGTGTGTGTGTGTGTGTGTGTGTGTGTGTGTGTGTGTGTGTGTGTGTGTGTGTGTGTGTGTGTGTGTGTGTGTGTGTGTGTGTGTGTGCGTGCGTGCGTGCGTGCGTGCGTGTGTGTGGGTGGTGCTCTGCTCCAGCTCAGTGTCATTAGCTGTAATGCAGTACGCCTGATTAAGAGAGCTTTGGAGAGCTGGTCACACACCACAGAGAGAAAAAAATAACTGCAAGGTAGCTGTTTTTATATCACGGCAGTACATCACTCTAACGTCTGGCGGTCTGCCTGCCTGCCTGTGTGTGTGTGTGTGTGTCCACATATTGTCAGAGCGGAGAGGTAATGACAACATGCTACCAGTGATACCTGTGTGTCTGGAGTGAGCTGTCATGAGGACAGCGTAATAATGTGTTCTGTTTATCTGTGTATCCTGCAGCTTGTCCGTGGACCAAGGAGCATCAGGAAAGGTAAGGCCAACCTACACACAGAGATCTGTCTATGACATCATCAGTCTTATATGTGTCTCCCTGGCCTGCCAGTGGACATGTTTAACTATTCTTGTGGTGACCAGAAGTCCCCACAAGAACAGTAAATGAACAAAAAGTTGACCAACTGGGGACATTTTGTTAGTCCCCACAAGGTAAAATGCTATTTCGAGGTGGTTTAGGGTTAAAGTTAGAATTAGTGTAAGAGTATGGGTTAGGGTTAGGTTTAGTGTTAGGGAAAATAGGATTTTAAATGGGACTGAATTGTGTGTCCCCACAAGGTTAGCTGTAAAAGTGTGTGTGTCTCTATTTGCATTTGTATGTGCTGTGATCATATCTGCTCTCTCCAACTCTGTCGACATCTGTATCCACATCTGTGACAGCGCCACATCATGCCAGCATGTAGGGAAGCAGAGGGACGCTGGCATTTCGTCCATGTCATGTGGTCGGCACCGGTATTATTGGGTGTGAGGGCATCAGCAGGGCGAGAGGCCAGGCTTAGGTCAGGCTGGGAGAACCCCCAGAACACAATACTGTCCCACAGGACTCATGCTGTTTGTGTTGCTGTTTTTGACAACTACAGAGAACTTGGCCTGAGGAGAGGGAGCTGAACTTTACATAGCTCTGGTGCAAGGCCTTAACTGCATCTTGTGGATACTTGTCAACGTCAGTAAACCACACACAACGCCCTGGACCTGAGCTAAACTTTACAGGACTATGCAGAGATTGTACCTTTACTTGTAATATAAACTCATATTTAAGCAATAAGGCCTGGGGGGGTGTGGTACATTGGTTAATATACGATGGCTAACGACTGTTCTTAGACACAACGCAAAGCGGAGTACAGCCTAGATACAGCCCTGAGCCGTGATATATTGGCCTTAGATCACAAACCCCCGAGGTGCCTTATTGCTATTATAAACTGGTTACCAACACTAATAGAACAGTAAACAAGCATTTTTGCGTCATACCTGTGTTAAATGTAAGCAATAAGGCCTGGGGTGTGTGGTATATGGCCAACATACCACGGCTAAGGGCTGTTCTTAGCACGATGCAACACGGAGTGCCTGGATACAGGCCTTAGCCGTGGTATTTCGGCCAAATACCAGAAACCCCCGAGGTGCCTTATTACTATTATGAACTGATTACCAGCGTAATTAGAGCAGTATAAATACATGTTTTGTCATACCCGGTATACGGTCTGTTATACCACGGCTGTCAGCCAATCAGCATTCAGAGCTCGAACCAACAAGTTTATAATGTCTGATATACCACACCTTTCAGCCAATCAGTATCCAGGACCCAAACTACCCATTTTATAATATATTATACCCTATTTAGTGGTCATCATCAAGAAAAATTAGGGCATTTTACTTCACTCACTTGAGAAAAAAAGAAGGTAGCATAACAGTGCGGACGTGTTTGTTGTTGTCCCGTGTAAATTTTATGTTTTTTTTTGTATATACTTAAATTGATTTAAATATCTTTTTTCATTTTTAAATTAAATATACCTTCCGGCAACCCGCCTCACCTAATGTGATACGGATCTACTATTTTTAGACCTTATAGCTAGAACCCCCAGCAGAAGCTAGCTATCAGCAGCTAACCAGCTAATTAGCTACTAGCTATTTAGTCATTGTTAGCCACTGCTAGCGGCCTTTACCTTTAGCTCAGACACCAGCCACTTTTAGCCTGGATAATACCTGCCAGTCTGCACAGCGCGATATCAACCCTGAGCATATCGGACTGCTTTTCTCCACTACATCACCGGATTCCTGCCGTAAGCTCTGGACCATTACTCCGGATCATCGCAGCTAGCTAGCTGCTACCGAGTGGCCCAGCCCCGAAGCTAGCCTTGAGCCAGGCCAATCTCCCGGCCTGCTCAGTGGACCCTATGATCACTTAGCAACACAGCTGATTCCTCCCGGACTCTTCACTAACACGACTAGAAGCCACTACATCACTGGATTCCTGCCATAACCTCTGGACCTTTGCACCGGACGCACCGGAGTGGCTATAGTGGCTAAAGCCCTTGTCCCGAAGCTAGCACCAGTTAGCCTCGAGCCAGGTGCATCTCCCGGCTAGCAAACATAATTACTCCAGCTACAATACATCTTTTGCCAATTTGGCCTGGACCCTTTGTCGACACGGAGCCCCGCCTATCCATCACGACTGGTCTGCCGACGGTGACGCCCTTGTCCCAAAGCTAGCACCAGTTAGCCTCGAGCCAGGCGCATCTCCCGGCTAGCGTAGTAACGACTATCTAACGGCTTCCCTGTTTCATCTATTGCTGTTCACTGGACCCTATGATCACTTTGCTACATAGCTGATGCCTGCTGGACTGTTTATTAATCACAATACTCCATTTTGTTTATTTTGTTTATCTGTCGGCCCCAGCCTCGAACTCAGGCCCTGTGTGTAGTTAACTGACCCGCTCTGCCCATTCATCGCCATTTTACCTGTTGTTGTTGTCTTAGCTGATTAGCTGTTGTTGTCTTACCCGTTGTTGTCTTAGCTAGCTCTCCCAATCAACACCTATGATTGCTTTCTGCCTCGCTTTATGTCTCTCTCTAATGTCAATATGCCTTGTATACTGTTGTTAAGGGTAGTTATCATTGTTTTATTTTACTGCGGAGCCCCTAGTCCCACTCAACATGCCTCAGATAGCTATTTTGTCCCACCTCCCACACATGCGGTGACCTCACCCAGTATAACTAGTGCATCCAGCGATGCAACCTCTCTTATCGTCACTCAATGCCTAGGTTTACCTCCACTGTACCCACACCCTACCATACCCATTGTCTGTACATTATGACCTGAGTCTATCCTACCACGCCCAGAAATCTGCTCCTTTTAGTCTCTGTTCCCAACGCACTAGATGACCAGTTCAGATAGCCTTTAGCTGTACCCTCATCCTACTCCTCTTCATAGGGTGATGTAGAGGTTAACCCAGGCCCTGTGTGTCCCCAGGCGCTCTCATTTGTTGACTTCTGCAACCGTAAAAGCCTTGGGTTCATGCATGTTAACATCAGAAGCCTCCTCCCTAAGTTTGTTTTACTCACTGCTTTAGCACACTCCACCAACCCTGATGTCCTTGCCGTGTCTGAATCCTGTCTTAGGAAGGCCACCAAAAAAATCTGAAATTTTCGTCCCCAACTTCAACATTTTCCTTCAAGATAGAACTGCCAAAGGGGGAGGAGTTGCAATCTACTGCAGAGATAGCCTGCAAAGTTCTGTCATACTTTCCAGGTCTATCTCCAAACAGTTCGAGCTTCTAATTTAAAAACTTAATCTCTCCAGAAATAAGTCTCTCTCTGTTGCCACCTCTTACAGATCCCCCTCAGCTCCCAGCTGTGCCCTGGACACAATTGATTGCCCCCCATCTATCTTCAGAGTTTGTTCTGTTAGGTGACCTAAACTGGGATATGCTTAACACCCCGGCCGTCCTGCAATCTAAGCTAGATGCCCTCAATCACACACAAATTATCAAGGAACCCACCAGGTACAACCCCAAATCCGTAAACATGGGCACCCTCATAGATATTATCATGACCAACTTGCCTTCCAAATAAACCTCTGCTCTTTTCAATCAGGATCTCAGCAATCACTGCCTCATTGCCTGCATCCGTTATGGGTCCTCGGTCAAACGACCACCCCTCATCACTGTCAAACACTCCCTAATACACTTCTGGAAGGATATTCTGGAAGGATATTGACCTCATCCCGTCAGTAGAGGATGCCTGGTTGTTCTTTAAAAGTAATTTCCTCACCATATTAAATAAGCATGCCCATTTCAAAAAATGTAGAACTAAGAACAGATATAGCCCTTGGTTCACTCCAGACCTGACTGCCGTCGACCAGCACAAAAACTTCCTGTGGCGTACTGCACTCGCATCGAATAGTCCCCGTGATATGCGACTTTTCAGGGAAGTCAGGAACCAATACACACTGCCAGTTAGGAAAGAAAAGGCTAGCTTTTTCAAACAGAAAAAGCATCCTGTAGCTCTAACTCCAAAAGGTTCTGGGACACTGTAAAGCCCATGGAGAATAATAGCACCTCCTCCCAGCTGCCCACTGTACTGAGGCTAGGAAACACTGTCACCACCGATAAATCCATGATAATCGAGAATTTCAATAAGCATTTCTCTATGGCTGGCCATGCTTTCCTCCTGGCTACCCCAACCCCGGCCAACACCCCCGCAGCTACTTGACGAAGCCTCCCCAGCTTCTCCTTCACCCAAATCCAGATAGCTGATGTTCTGAAAGAGCTGCAAATCCTGGACCCGTACAAATTAGCTGGGCTAGATAATCTGGACCCTCTCTTTCTAAAATTATCCGCCGCCATTGTTGCAACCCCTATTACTAGTCTGTTCAACCTCTCTTTCGTATGGTCCGAGATTCCTAAAGATTGGACAGCTGCCGCGGTCATCCCCCTCTTCAAAGTGGGTGACACTCTCGACCCAAACTGTTACAGACCTATATCCATCCTGCTCTGCCTTTCTAAAGACTTCGAAAGCCAAGTTAACAAAGATCACTGACCATTTCGAATCCCACCGTACCTTCTCCGCTGTGCAATCTGGTTTCCGAGCTGGTCACGGGTGCACCTCAGCCATGCCCAAGGTACTAAACGATATCATAACCGTCATCGATAAAAGACAGTACTGTGCAGCCGTCTTCATCGATCTGGCCAAGGCTTTCGACTCTGTTTATCACCGTATTCTTATCGGCAGACTCAACAGCTTTGGTTTATTAAATTACTGAAATGACTGCCATGCCTGGTTCACCAACAACTTCTCAGACAGAGTTCCTGTGTGTCAAATCGGAGGGCCTGTTATGGGGGTACCACAGGGTTCAATTCTCGGGCCGACTCTTTTCTCTGTATACAGTGGGGAGAACAAGTATTTGATACACTGCCGATTTTGCAGGTTTTCCTACTTACAAAGCATGTAGAGGTCTGTCATTTTTATCATAGGTACACTTCAACTGTGAGAGACGGAATCTAAAACAAAAATCCAGAAAATCACATTGTATGATTTTTAAGTAATTAATTTGCATTTTATTGCATGACATAAGTATTTGATCACCTACCAACCAGTAAGAATTCCGGCTCTCACAGACCTGTTAGTTTTTCTTTAAGAAGCCCTCCTGTTCTCCACTCATTACCTGTATTAACTGCACCTGTTTGAACTCGTTACCTGTATAAAAGACACCTGTCCACACACTCAATCAAACAGACTCCAACCTCTCCACAATGGCCAAGACCAGAGAGCTGTGTAAGGACATCAGGGATAAATTGTAGACCTGTACAAGGCTGGGATGGGCTACAGGACAATAGCCAAGCAGCTTGGTGAGAAGGCAACAACTGTTGGCACAATTATTAGAAAATGGAAGAAGTTCAAGATGACGGTCAATCACCCTCGGTCTGGGGCTCCATGCAAGATCTCACCTCGTGGGGCATCAATGATCATGAGGAATGTGAGGGATCAGCCCAGAACTACACGGCAGGACCTGGTCAATGACCTGAAGAGAGCTGGGACCACAGTCTCAAAGAAAACCATTAGTAACACACTACGCCGTCATGGATTAAAATCCTGCAGCGCACGCAAGGTCCCCCTGCTCAAGCCAGCGCATGTCCAGGCCCGTCTGAAGTATGCCAATGACCATCTGGATGATCCAGAGGAGGAATGGGAGAAGGTCATGTGGTCTGATGAGACAAAAATAGAGCTTTTTGCTCTAAACTCCACTCGCCGTGTTTGGAGGAATAGAAGGATGAGTACAACCCCAAGAACACCATCCCAACCGTGAAGCATGGAGGTGGAAACATCATTCTTTGGGGATGCTTTTCTGCAAAGGGGACAGGACGACTGCACCGTATTGAAGGGAGGATGGATGGGGCCATGTATCGCGAGATCTTGACCAACAACCTCCTTCCCTCAGTAAGAGCATTGAAGATGGGTCGTGGCTGGGTCTTCCAGCATGACAACGACCCGAAACACACAGCCAGGGCAACTAAGGAGTGGCTCCGTAAGAAGCATCTCAAGGTCCTGGAGTGGCCTAGCCAGTCTCCAGACCTGAACCCAATAGAAAATCTTTGGAGGGAGCCGAAAGTCCGTATTGCCCAGCGACAGCCCCGAAACCTGAAGGATCTGGAGAAGGTCTGTATGGAGGAGTGGGCCAAAATCCCTGCTGCAGTGTGTGCAAACCTGGTCAAGAACTACAGGAAACGTATGATCTCTGTAATTGCAAACTAAGGTTTCTGTACCAAATATTCAGTTCTGCTTTTCTGATGTATCAAATACTTATGTCATGCAATAAAATGCAAATTAATTACTTAAAAATCATACAATGTGATTTTCTGGATTTTTGTTTTAGATTCCGTCTCTCACAGTTGAAGTGTACCTATGATAAAAATTACAGACCTCTACATGCTTTGTAAGTAGGAAAACCTGCAAAATTGTCAGTGTATCAAATACTTGTTCTCCCCACTGTATATCAATGATGTCGCTCTTGCTGCGGGTGATTCCTTGATCCACCTCTATGCAAACAACACCATTCTGTATATATCTGCCCCTTCTTTGGACGCTGTGTTAACAAACCTCCAAACGAGCTTCAATGCCATACAACACTCCTTCCATGGCCTCCAACTGCTCTTAAATGCAAGTAAAACTAAATGCATGCTCTTCAACCGATCGCTGCCCGCACCCGCCCACCCGATTAGCATCACTACTCTGGACGGTTCTGATTTAGAATATGTGGACAACTACAAATACCTAGGTGTCTGGTTAGACTGTAAACTGTCCTTCCAGACTCATATTAAGCATCTCCAATCCAAAATTAAATATAGAATTGGCTTCCTATTTCTCAACAAAGCCTCCTTCACTCACGCTGCCAAACATACCCTCGTAAAACTGACTATCCTACCGATCCTCGACTTCGGCGATGTAATTTACAAAATAGCCTCCAACACTCTACTCAGCAAACTGGATGCAGTCTATCACAGTGCCATCCGTTTTGTCAGCAAAGCCCCATATACCACCCACCACTGCGACCTGTATGCTCTCGTCGACTGGCCCTTGCTACATATTCATCGCCAAACCCACTGGCTCCAGGTCATCTATAAGTCTTTGCTAGGTAAAGCTCCGCCTTATCTCAGCTCACTGGTCAGCATAGCAACACCCACCCGTAGCACGCGCTCCAGCAGGTATATCTCACTGGTCATCCCCAAAGCCAACACCTCCTTTGGCCGCCTTTCTTTCCAGTTCTCTGCTGACAATGACTGGAACGAATTGCAAAAATCGTTGAAGTTGGAGACTTATATCTCCCTCACTAACTTTAAGCATCAGCTATCTGAGCAGCTTACCGATCGCTGCAGCTGTACACTGCCCATCTGTAAATAGCCCATCCAACTACCTACCTCATCCCCATATTGCTTTTATTTACTTTTTTTTGCTCTTTTGCACACCAGTATTTCTACTTGCACATCATCATCTCCACGTCTATCACCACAGTGTTAATTTGCTAAATTGTAAATACTTCGCTACTATGGCCTATTTATTGCCTTACATCCTTACTCCATTTGCACACACTGTATATAGATTTTTCTATTGTGTTATTGACTGAACCTTTGTTTATCCCACGTGTAACTCTGTGTTGTTGTTTTTTGTCGCACTGCTTTGCTTTATCTTGGCCAGGTCGCAGTTTTATATGAGAACTTGTTCTCAACTGGCCTACCTGGTTAAATAAAGGTGAAATATCTATTTTTTTAAACACTGCTCTTGATAGTATTACTGCTCTTTAATAAGCTTTATGTATCGTTCAGAGCTCTTGTGAGTTTTTTAAATTAGCACCCTTATGTAGACCTAGCCCACACTGCTTTATCTGAACATGATGTCCCAGTATGCTTGTACTGTAGAGAGAGTCTTTAGTTACAAGGTCTTCTCTCACTGATGCTCATTTTGTCTTTGGTTTTGACTTTGGCCCTGTCTTCAGTGCAGCGGAAGTTTTTTTAGATGGAAAGGAGACAGGTGGAGAGTTGGGAGAGACAAAATCTGCCAAAAAGAAGGACAGCAAGGAAAGAAGAGGGGTGGAAGAGACAGGTAGAGATCACCGTCGATTACACATCTCTTGAAGTGCTGCTCCTCGCCATTGACATAGCTAGGTCGTGTCCTTGGGTCCACAGGGAGATGTAGAGGAGCGGGGCATTGGGTAGACTTCCAAAAAGGTGTTACTGTGTCTACACTGATAAAGCATGACACAATCCTTGTGTGTGCAAAGTCAGTCATCTCACCTTGTAGAGCTCCTGTACAGCTATCTTTGTAGAGAACTAGGTGTCTTTAGCCCCAAATTGTGTGTGTGTGTGTGTGTGTGTGTGTGTGTGTGTGTGTGTGTGTGTGTGTGTGTGTGTGTGTGTGTGTGTGTGTGTGTGTGTGTGTGTGTGTGTGTGTGTGTGTGTGTGTGTGTGTGTGTGTGTGTGTGTGTGTGTGTGTGTGTGTGTGTGTGGTTTAGGGCAAGGGTACAGGTTAGGGGTTAGCTAAAATAGGATTTTGAATGGGACTGAATTGTGTGTGTATATGTGTGTGCGCACCCGAGTGCTTGTGCCAGAGTGATCTTGTAGGACGAACACGTTCCTTCACAAGGTGACTTAGCGGATGAATGAGCTTTATGAGCTGCTGTGCAATCCCTTTATGTTAATATGCACAAAAAGATCCTTCCATTAAAGTGATACCCTGCATGAGCAGCCAGATACTGGGACAGGACAGTCCTTTATAATCGCTTAGAAGAAGGAGAAAGGAAAAGAGAGGAGAGGAGAGAAGAGGAGAGGAGAGCCTAGCCTACTATCTCTTGAAAAAGGCATCACTGGATGTATTTCCTTTGATTTCCTAGATCCCTATAAACAATCCAAACGAAATACTCATCAACCTGATGAGATTTTGTGAGGATTACTGGATTGGTTTATAAAACAATAATTCTTTAACTTAAAAAAAATGTTTTATCCAAAGTAAACTGACATTCACAAACAGAAACAATAAAACACAGAAACAAGACATGTATACAACTATACAGCACATACAATAACATGCCGAACTTGGTCACAATCATACAGTATACATTCTTTGAGATGGTCCACATACTGTATGGTTTCCAAATTCTGTCAAAAAAGTATTACATGCATTCTGACAGGAGTGTAGTAAGTCCTATGAATTATCTTAAATTGCAGTAGTTTAGTTGTAGAAGCAGGTATAAAAAAAAATCACATATCTGTGACCAATGGTTCTCCTTTAGAGAAGAATTTCTTCCTTTAGATCTGTTTCCTATCTTTTCCTCATAGGTTCTGAACTATCAGGTACTTTCAATCAGCCCTTGATATAACTTGGCAATTAACTTCTTTGGTGTAGCAGCTTCTTTCAGTATTTGTTCTATGCTAGATGCCTTTGATTCATCTAGATTCTGTTGAAGCGATTGAATATGATTGAATTTCTGAGTTGTAAGATCTTAAAGAAATCGGCCTTGGATAATCCAAATCTTTCTTGTAATTGATTGAATGACAGTAGAGAGCCATCATAGTACACGTGCTCAAAATTCATGCTGCCACTTTGGAACCAGGACTTGGAGGTAAGATGGGGTTATTCCAAATAGGGGTGCGATAATGGTACTTTCCACCTCGTGAATTGATGTACATTTTCCCAAATATGAAAGTAATTGAGAATTAATGGATTGTCTGTTCTGTAACTCAACACCTTGGACCCGAAGTAGTGAATATATTTGAGATCATAAGGTATCATAAGGTGTTACATTTCTGGCTTTGATACTCCTCGATGCACAAGGATAGTCTGCTGTCCATTGTTAAAGTGAATGCAGTTTTGCAGCCCAGTAATACATCTTCATATGAGGTAGTCCAACACCTCCAGCTTTATAGGGGAAGTGTAAAACAGTCAATTAGATTATTGAGATATTTCCATTCCAAATAAAGTTGGAGAGCAGGCCATTTATTTTATTAAAAAGTTAGATGGAATTTAAACTGGCAAGGCCTGGAATAAATACACTACATGACCAAAAGTATATGGACACCTGTTCGTCGAACATCTTATTCCAAAATCATGGGCATTAATATGGAGTTGGTCCCCTCCTTTGCTGCTGTAACAGCCTCCACTCTTCTGGGAAGACTTTTCACTACTGTAGGTGTTGGAACATGCAGGGACTTGCTTCCATTCAGCCACAAGAGCATTAGTGAGGTCGAGAACTGATTTTGGGCGATTAGGCCTGGCTTACAGTCTGCGTTCCAATTCATCTCAAAGGTGTTCGATGGGGTTGAAGTCAGGGCTCTGTGCAGACCAGTCAAGTTCATCCACAACGATCTTGACAAACCATTTCTTTATGGACTTCGCTTTGTGAATGGGGACATTGTCATGCTGAAACAGGAAAGGCCTTCTCCAAACTGTTGCCACAAAGTTGGAAGCACAGAATCGTCTAGAATGTCATTGTATGCTGTAGCATTAAGATTTCCCGTCACTGGAAATAAGGGGCCTAGCCTGAACAATGAAAAAAAGCCCCAGACAATTATTCCTCCTCCACCAAACTTGACAGTTGGCACTATGTATTGGGGCAGGTAGCGTTTTCCGGGCATCCGCCAAACACAGATTCGGACTGCCAGCTTCACCAGCTGTCCAGAGAATGCGTTTCCACTGCTCTAGACTCTAATGTCGCCGAGCTTTACACCACTCCAGCCGAAGCTTGGCAATATGCAAGGTGATCTTAGGCTTGTGTGTGGCTTCCATGGCCGAGTCACACACCTGTCTATATAAGGTCCCACAGTTGACAGTGCATGTCAGAGCAAAAACCAAGCCATGAGGTCGAAGGAATTGAGACAGGATTGTGTCGAGACACAGATCTGGGGAAGGGTACCAAAACATTTCTGCTGCCTTGAAGGTCCGCAAGAACACAGTGGCCTCCATTATTCTTAAATGGAAGAAGTTTGGAACTACCAAGACTGGCCGCCTGGCCAAACTGAGCAATCAGGGGAGAAGGGCACGTCTCTGAAAGTCCTTGAGTGGCCCAGCCAGAGCCCAGACCTGAACCCGATCGTACATGTCTGGAGATAGCTGTGCAGTGACACTCCACATCCAACCTGACAGAGCCTGAGAGGATCTGCAGAGAAGAATGGGAGAAACTCCCCTAATACAAGTGTGTCAAGATTGTAGCGTCATACCCAAGAAGACTCAAGCCTGTTATAGCTGCCAGAGGTGCTTCAACAAAGTACTGAGTAAATGCTTATGTAAATGTGATATTTCATTTTATTTTATTTTTTATACATTTGCAAAAATGTCTAAAAAACAGTTTTTGATTTGTCATTATGGGGTATTGTGTGTAGATTGATTAGGGGGAAAAACGATTTAATAAATTTTAGGATAAGGCTGTAATGTAAGAAAATGTGGAAAAAAGTCAAGGGGTCTGAATACTTTCCCGAATGCACTGTATATCACCATTAGTACATTTACCGGAAATTCCTATAATCTCCAATCTACAATGTTTGTTACTTTGGCTACGGTAATTTATTTTAATGCATTCAATAGCATTATTCCAGTCTTCCTGTTCTCATTGTTGGAGTGGACATATTGTTTGCAGAGTGCACAGCCTATGCTACACTTGTGAGAAACAAGTTTTGGTATATTTCCTTCCATTTACGAGTTTTGTCAATTTAGTCATTGTCTTTTGTTTGGGGTGCTCCTGTCAATGTTGAGAAAGGACCCGCATGCATAGAAGTAGTCCCATAGCCTACCTGGCCTGTGCAAATGTAGGCATATAAATGTGCCCACTTGGAGATCTGATAGTATTTCTGATTGGCTTAACGCACCACCACTAATGACCTGTGGAGCTTCTCAAAGTAATTGTTTCTTCACCTCGAATAGCAAGCAAACAAAGTCTGTTTTTACATCCATTGAGAATTACAATAGTTCCTCAATGCATTTGAAAAATATTTATTTTGAAGTTAACAAAAACAGGGAACTCTCTACGGAGAGAGGGGGGAGAGGGAGAGAGAGGGAGGGAAGGAGAGAAAGAGAAAAAAACGAGAGTTAGTAGCAATTCTGGCGAAGGAAGAGTTTCAAAAAGTCTTCAAAGTTTACCCAAGCGAGCTGCCAAGCCCCAGAGCTGGCTGTAATAGATGCAAGGCAGAATAAAGCTGTAGACTGAGAGCTGTTGGCCGAGTCAGCTGGGAAGGCGCTCTTAATACACTGTGCAACAGCTTCAAAAATGTTCAATATGAACAGAGAGGAACACTCGCACAGTATCATCTGTTCTCAGCTCCCAACTCATTTCAGCTGTGAAGATACAGCCAGATGATGATATTTAACAAGACCCTGCTGCTAGCCATTCTCTGTCCTTCATCTTGATTTAGTCCATCACAGCAGTCATACTCTTTTTAATTACAGCCAAAGGCCAGAATGGGCCGATAAGCTAATTAATTAAGAGTTGGTCGCACGGCAGAATGAAATAGTTTGTGACGTGACCCCACTTGCACCATGACATCGAGTAAAAATGTATGTGTTCAGCACTGGTTCAGCACAACAAACGTCTCATAGCAAAGGATCTGGCATACGACTACTTTCATTTTAATGGTGAATGGAAGAGATAGCCCAATCAGTGGCTATGCATAGACTCTAATTGATTTTGACAGGGCTATTATTGGCTAATAGCTTTCCCCCCAAAGACACCTTGTCTAAAGAATAACAAATAAATATGGTTTCACAATGAGGTTATAGAGGTGGATACACATTTAAACGCTATTCTCTCAGTTTCCATCGATTCGGAGAACCTCACACAATCAGTGGAGAGGAGGGCTCAATGGATTGTTCCATTTTCATGGAATAGTGGGACACACGCACACACAAACACACACCCACCCCCAGACCCCCCCCCCCACCCCCACTATCCCCCAGGATTCAATAGCTGTCACAAGTCCCTGTGTGTTTAGTACCAGGATGTAAACATTGTGTGGCTCCAGGGGCTCCAGCCTCTGATGGCCCTTTCCCTCACTGCTCCTCCACAGACAGTCACACAGATAAGTTGCCTCTCTATATAGAGCTAGGTGGCTAATGTTAGCTAGGGCTAGGGGTTAGGGTTATAGGTTAAGGTTAGGGTAAAGGTTAAAGGGTTAGGGTTAGGGGAGGGCATTTGGCCTGTAACCAAAAGGTCACTGGTTTGAATACCCAAGCCAACAAGGTGAAAAACCTGCTAATGTGCCCTTGAGCAAGGCACTTAACCCTCATTTGCTCCAGGAGTGCTCTACTACTATAGCTACCCTTTCACTGCACCTATCCAGCGTATGTGACAATATAATTTGTATTTTTTTTGCAAAGTAGCTCAAACATAGTAAGTAGGTGCAAAGTAACAAATTAGCTAAAATCAAGAGTTGAAAACAGCAGGTCTGGGACAGGTAGCACATCTGGTGAACAGGTCAGGGTTCCATAGACGCAGGCAGAACAGTTGAAACTGGAGCAGCAGCCCGGCCAGGTGGACTGGGGACAGCAAGGAGTCATCATGCCAGGTAGTCCTGAGGCATGGTCCTAGGGCTCAGGTCCTCCGAGAGAGAGAAAGAAAGAGAGAAAGAGAGAATTAGAGAGAGCATACTTAAATTCACACAGGACACCGGATAAGACAGGAGAAGTACTCCAGATATAACAAACTGACCCTAGCCCCCTGACACATAAACTACTGCAGCATAAATACTGGAGGCTGAGACAGGAGGGGTCACTGTGGCCCCATCCGATGATACCCCCGGACGGGGCCAAACAGGCAGGATATAACCCCACCCACTTTGCCAAAGCATAGCCCCCACACCACTAGAGGGATACCTTCAACCACCAACTTACCATCCTGAGACAAGGCCGAGTATAGCCCACAAAGATCTCCGCCATGGCACAACCCAAAGGGGGAGGGGGGGGGGGCAACCCAGACAAGATCACGACCCAGATCACGTCAGTGACTCAACCCACTCAAGTGACGCACCCCTCCTAAGGACGGCATGAAAGCGCACCAGTAAGCCAAATCAAATCAAATTTCATTTGTCACATACACATGGTTAGCAGATGTTAATGCGAGTGTAGCGAAATGCTTGTGCTTCTAGTTCCGACAATGCAGTAATAACCAACAAGTAATCTAACCTAACAATTCCACAACTACTACCTTATACACACAAGTGTAAAGGGATAAAGAATATGTACATAAAGATATATGAATGAGTGATGGTACAGAACGGCATAGGCAAGATGCAGTAGATGGTATAGTGTACAGTCTATACATATGAGATGAGTAATGTAGGGTATGTAAACATAAAGTGGCATAGTTTAAAGTGGCTAGTGATACATGTATTACATAAAGATGGCAAGATGCAGTAGATGATATAGAGTACAGTATATACATATGAGATGGGTAATGTAGGGTATGTAAACATTATATTAAGTGGCGTTGTTTAAAGTGGCTAGTGATACATTTTTACATAATTTCCATCAATTCCCATTATTAAAGTGGCTGGAGTTAGTTAGTGGTGGCTGTTTAACAGTCTGATGGCCTTGAGATAGAAGCTGTTTTTCAGTCTCTCGGTCCCTGCTTTGATGCACCTGTACTGACCTCGCCTTCTGGATGATAGCGGGGTGAACAGGCAGTGGCTCGGGTGGTTGTTGTCCTTGTTGATCTTTATGGCCTTCCTGTGACATCGGGTGGTGTAGGTGTCCTGGAGGGCAGGTAGTTTGCCCCCGGTGATGCGTTGTGCAGACCTCACTACCCTCTGGAGAGCCTTACGGTTGTGGGCGGAGCAGTTGGCGTACCAGGCGATGATGCAGCCCGACAGGATGCTCTCGATTGTGCATCTGTAGAAGTTTGTGAGTGCTTTTGGTGACAAGCCGAATTTCTTCAGCCTCCTGAGGTTGAAGAGGCGCTGCTGCGCCTTCTTCACAACGCTGTCTGTGTGGGTGGACCAATTCAGTTTGTCCGTGATGTGTACACCGAGGAACTTAAAACTTTCCACCTTCTCCACTACTGTCCCGTCGATGTGGATAGGGGGGTGCTCCCTCTGCTGTTTCCTGAAGTCCACAATCATCTCCTTTGTTTTGTTTTGTTGAGTGTGAGGTTATTTTCCTGACACCACACTCCGAGGGCCCTCACCTCCTCCCTGTAGGCCGTCTCGTCGTTGTTGGTAATCAAGCCTACCACTGTAGTGTCGTCCGCAAACTTGATGATTGAGTTGGAGGCGTGCATGGCCACGCAGTCGTGGGTGAACAGGGAGTACAGGAGAGGGCTCAGAACGCACCCTTGTGGGGCCCCAGTGTTGAGGATCAGCGGGGTGGAGATGTTGTTACCTACCCTCACCACCTGGGGGGCGGCTAGTCAGGAAGTCCAGGACCCAGTTGCACAGGGCGGGGTCGAGACCCAGGGTCTCGAGCTTGATGACGAGTTTGGAGGGTACTATGGTGTTAAATGCTGAGCTGTAGTTGATGAACAGCATTCTCACATAGGTATTCCTCTTGTCCAGATGGGTTAGGGCAGTGTGCAGTGTGGTTGCGATTGCGTCGTCTGTGGACCTATTGGGTCGGTAAGCAAATTGGAGTGGGTCTAGGGTGTCAGGTAAGGTGGAGGTGATATGGTCCTTGACTAGTCTCTCAAAGCACTTCATGATGACGGAAGTGAGTGCTACGGGGCGGTAGTCGTTTAGCTCAGTTACCTTAGCTTTCTTGGGAACAGGAACAATGGTGGCCCTCTTGAAGCATGTGGGAACAGCAGACTGGGATAAGGATTGATTGAATATGTCCTTAAACACACCAGCCAGCTGGTCTCCGCATGCTCTGAGGACGCGGCTGGGAATGCCGTCTGGGCCTGCAGCCTTGCGAGGGTTAACACGTTTAAATGTTTTACTCACCTCGGCTGCAGTGAAGGAGAGCCCGCAGGTTTTGGTAGCGGGCCGTGTCAGTGGCACTGTATTGTCCTCAAAGCGAGCAAAAAAGTTATTTAGTCTGTCTGGGAGCAAGACATCCTGGTCCGCGACGGGGCTGGTTTTCTTTTTGTAATCCGTGATTGACTGTAGACCCTGCCACATACCTCTTGTGTCTGAGCTGTTGAATTGCGACTCTACTTTGTCTCTATACTGGGACTTAGCTTCTTTGATTGCCTTGCGGAGGGAATAGCTACACTGTTTGTATTCGGTCATGTTTCCGGTCACCTTGCCCTGTTTAAAAGCAGTGGTTCGCGCTTTCAGTTTCACGCGAATGCTGCCATCAATCCACGGTTTCTGGTTTGGGAATGTTTTAATCATTGCTGTGGGTACGACATCGTCAATGCACTTTCTAATGAACTCGCTCACCGAATCAGCGTATTCGCCAATGTTGTTGTTGGACGCAATGCGGAACATATCCCAATCCACGTGATCGAAGCAGTCTTGAAGCGTGGAATCAGATTGGTCGGACCAGCGTTGAACAGACCTGAGCGCGGGAGCTTGCTGTTTTAGTTTCTGTTTGTAGGCTGGAAGCAACAAAATGGAGTCGTGGTCAGCTTTTCCGAAAGGAGGGCGGGGGAGGGCCTTATATGCGTCGCGGAAGTTAGTATAACAATGATCCAAGGTTTTACCAGCCCTGGTAGCACAATCGATATGCTAATAGAATTTAGGGAGTTTTGTTTTCAGATTAGCCTTGTTAAAATCCCCAGCTACGATGAATGCAGCCTCAGGGTGTGTGGTTTCCAGTTTACAAAGAGTCAGATAAAGTTTGTTCAGGGCCATCGATGTGTCTGCTTGGGGGGGAATATATACGGCTGTGATTATAATCGAAGAGAATTCCCTTGGTAGATAATGCGGTCGACATTTGATTGTGAGGAATTCTAAATCAGGTGAACAGAATGACTTGAGTTCCTGTATGTTGTTATGATCACACCACGTCTCGTTAATCATAAGGCATACACCCCCACCCCTCTTCTTACCAGAAAGATGTTTGTTTCTGTCGGCGCGATGCGTGAAGAAACCAGCTGGCTGCACCGACTCCGTTAGCGTCTCTCGAGTGAGCCATGTTTCCGTGAAGCAAAGAACGTTACAATCTCTGATGTCGCTCTGGAATGTTACCCTTGCTCGGATTTCATCAACCTTATTGTCAAGAGACTGGACATTGGCGAGTAGTATGCTAGGGAGTGGAGTGCGATGTGCCCGTCTCCGAAGCCTGACCAGGAGACCGCTTCGTTTGCCCCTTTTACAGCGTCGTTGTTTAGGGTCGCCGGCTGGGATCAGATCCATTATATTGGGTGGAAGGCAAAACACAGGATCCGCTTCGGGAGAGTCATATTCCTGGTTGTAACGATGGTGAGTTGACGTTGCTCTTATATTCAGTAGTTCCTCCCGACTGTATGTAATGAAACCTAAGATTACCTCGGGTACCAATGTAAGGAATAACACAAAATACTGCATATTTTCCTAGGAACGCGAAGCGAGGCGGCCATCTCGGTCGGCGCCGGAAGTAGCCAGTGACTCAGCCCCTGTAATAGGGTTAGAGGCAGAGAATCCCAGTGGAGAGAGGGGAACCGGCCAGGCAGAGACAGCAAGGGCGGTTCGTTGCTCCAGAGCCTTTCCCTTCACCTTCACACTCCTGGGCCAGACTACACTCAATCATAGGACCTACTGAAGAGATGAGTTTTCAGTAAAGACTTAAAAGTTGAGACCGAGTCTGCGTCTCTCACATGGGTAGGCAGACCATTCCATAAAAATTGAGCTCTATAGGAGAAAGCCCTGCCTCCAGCTGTTTGCTTAGAAATTCTAGGGACAATTAGGAGGCCTGCGTCTTGTGACCGTAGCGTACGTGTAGGACCAAATCGGAAAGATAGGTAGGAGCAAGCCCATGTAATGCTTTGTAGGTCAGCAGTAAAACCTTGAAATCAGCCCTTACTTAACAGGACGCCAGTGTAGGGAGGCTAACACTGGAGTAATATGATTTTTAAAAAATTGGTTCTAGTCAGGATTCTAGCAGCCGTATTTAGCACTAACTGAAGATTATTTAGTGCTTTATCCAGGTAGCCGGAAACTAGAGCTTTGCAGTAGTCTAACCTAGAAGTAACAAAAGCATGGATTAATTTTTCTGCCAAATTTTTGGACAGAAAGTTTCAGATTTTTGCAATGTTACGTAGATGGAAAGAAAGCTGTCCTTGAAACAGTCTTTATATGTTCGTCAAAAGAGAGATCAGGGTCCAGAGTAACGCCGAGGTCCTTCACAGTTTTATTTGAGATGACTTTACAACCATCAAGATTAATTGTCAGATTCAACAGAAGATCTCTTTGTTTCTTGGGACCTAGAACAAGCATCTCTGTTTTGTCCGAGTTTAAAAGTAGGAAGTTTGCAGCCATCCACTTCCTTATGTCTGAAACACAGGCTTCAAGCGAGGGCAATTTTGGGGCTTCACCATGTTTCATTGAAATGTACAGCTGTGTGTCATCCGCATAGCAGTGAAAGTTAACATTATGTTTTCGAATGACATCCCCAAGAGGTAAAATATATAGTGAAAACAGTAGTGGTCCTAAAACGGAAACTTGAGGAACACCGAAATGTACAGTTGATTTGTCAGAGGACAAACCATTCACAGAGACAAACTGATATCTTTCCGACAGATAAGATCTAAACCAGGCCAGAACTTGTCCGTGTAGACCAATTTGGGTTTCCAATCTCTCCAAAAGAATGTGGTGATCGATGGTATCAAAGGCAGCACTAAGGTCTAGGAGCACGAGGACAGATGCAGAGCCTCGGTCTGACGCCATTAATAGGTCATTTACCACCTTCACAAGTGCAGTCTCAGTGCTATGAATGGGTCTAAAACCAGACTGAAGCATTTCGTATACATTGTTTGTCTTCAGGAAGGCAGTGAGTTGCTCGCAACAGCTTTTTCTAAAATTTTTGAGAGGAATGGGAGATTCGATATAGGCCGATAGTTTTTTATATTTTCTGGGTCAAGGTTTGGCTTTTTCAAGAGAGGCTTTATTACTGCCACTTTTAGTGAGTTTGGTACACATCCGGTGGATAGAGAGCCGTTTATTATGTTCAACATAGGAGGGCCAAGCACAGGAAGCAGCTCTTTCAGTAGTTTAGTTGGAATAAGGTCCAGTATGCAGCTTGAAGGTTTAGAGGCCATGATTATTTTCATCATTGTGTCAAGAGATATAGTACTAAAACACTTAATTGTCTCTCTTGATCCTCGGTCCTAGCAGAGTTGTGCAGGATCAGGACAGCTGAGCTTTGGAGGAATACGCAGATTTAAAGAGGAGTCCGTAATTTGCTTTCTAATGATCATGATCTTTTCCTCAAAGAAGTTCATGAATGTATTACTACTGAAGTGAAAGCCATCCTCACTTGGGGAATGCTGCTTTTTACTTAGCTTTGCGACAGTATCAAAAAGAAATTTCGGATTGTTCTTATTTTCCTCAATTAAGTTGGAAAAATAGGATGATCGAGCAGCAGTGAGGGCTCTTCGATACTGCACGGTACTGTCTTTCCAAGCTAGTCGGAAGACTTCCAGTTTGGTGTGGCGCCATTTCCGTTCCAATTTTCTGGAAGTTTGCTTCAGAGCTCGGGTATTTTCTGTATACCAGGGAGCTAGTTTCTTATGACAAATGTTTTTAGTTTTTAGGGGTGCAACTGCATCTAGGGTATTGAGCAAGGATAAATTGAGTTCCTCAGTTAGGTGTTTACCTGATTCTTGTCCTCTGACGTCCTTGGGTAGGCAAAGGGAGTCTGGAAGGGCATCAAGAAATCTTTGTGTTGTCTGAGAATTTATAGCACGACTTTTGATGCTCCTTGGTTGGGGTCTGAGCAGATTATTTGTTGCGATTGCAAACGTAATAAAATGGTGGTCCGATAGTCCAGGATTATGAGGAAAAACATTAAGATCTACAACATTTATTCCATGGGACAAAACTAGGTCCAGAGTATGACTGTGACAGTGAGTAGGTCCAGAGACATGTTGGACAAAACCCACTGAGTCGATGATGGCTCCAAAAGCTTTTTGGAGTGGGTCTGTGGACTTTTCCATGTGAATATTAAAATCACCAAAAATTAGAATATTATCTGCTATGACTACAAGGTCCGATAGGTATTCAGGGAACTCAGTGAGGAACGCTGTATATGGCCCAGGAGGCCTGTAAACAGTAGCTATAAAAAAGTGATTAAGTAGGCTGCATAGATTTCATGACTAGAAGCTCAAAAGACGAAAATTTCATACTTTTTTTTGTAAATTGAAATTTGCTATCGTAAATGTTAGCAACACCACCGCCTTTGCGGGATGCACGGGGGATATGGCCACTAGTGTAACCAGGAGGTGAAGCCTCATTTAACACAGTAAATTCATCATGCTTAAGCCATGTTTCAGTCAGGCCAATCACATCAAGATTATAATCAGTGATTAGTTCATTGACTATAACTGCCTTTGAAGTGAGGGATCTAACATTAAGTAGCCCTATTTTGAGATGTGAGGTATCACGATCTCTTTCAATAATGGCAGGAATGGAGGAGGTCTTTATCCTAGTGAGATTGCTAAGGCGAACACCGCCATGTTTAGTTTTGCCCAACCTATGTCGAGGCACAGACACGGTCTCAATGGGGATAGCTGAGCTGACTACACTGACTGTGCTAGTGGCAGACTCCACTAAGCTGGCAGGCTGGCTGACAGCCTGCTGCCTGGCCTGCACCCTATTTCATTGTGGAGCTAGAGGAGTTAGAGCCCTTTCTATGTTGGTAGATAAGATGAGAGCACCCCTCCAGCTAGGATGGAGTCCGTCACTCCTCAGCAGGCCAGGCCTGGTCCTGTTTGTGGGTGAGTCCCAGAAAGAGGGCCAATTATCTTGAAATTCTATCTTTTGGGAGGGGCAGAAAACAGTTTTTAACCAGTGATAGAGTTGTGAGACTCAGCTGTAGAGCTCATCACTCCCCCTAACTGGGAGGGGGCCAGAGACAATTACTCGATGCCGACACATCTTTCTAGCTGATTTACACGCTGAAGCTATGTTGCGCCTGGTGACCTCTGACTGTTTCATCCTAACATCGTTGGTGCCGACCTGGATAACAATATCTCTATACTCTCTACACAAAATGCTAAAGTTGTCTGTGATGAGATTCAAATGCGCAACCTTTGGGTTGCTAGATGTTTGCGTTATATCCTACCCATCCACCCCGACTAACCACCCTACATTTTTGCCATAAGTAACCTTCTGTCTTATGTAACCATACCAAATATAACATATCATACTAATTTGAGCATCCAAATTTACATTTACTATGTTACGTCTAGTCTATGAGACCAGGCTGTCTGTGGTGGTCAGTGATGTGTGTAGGTGGATGAAGAGTGAGATGGGATGTGTACCAAGTACCTTATTCACTAAATAGTGCACTACTTTTGACCAGAGCCCTATGGCCCCTGATCAAAAGTAGTGTTCTACATAAGGAATAGGGTGCCATTTGGGATGCAGACAGAGTTTGCTTCTGCATGCTTTAGCAGAGAGTCCGAGACGCTCCAGTCCAGTACATTAGCTCGATGGTTATTGTTATGAAACTATTGTTCATTCATTTCTCCATCTGATTAAGGAGCATTGCGGTCTGGTAATGTGATTCAATCAGCAGGCAGCATGCTGTGGGAAAGATGGATGTCAATCAATCCACTAATGGCCTCCTACCAGCTAAAATGCCTAGTGTTATGAATGTGATAACTGCCTAGCTCTAGCTGTAGACTGTCAGCCGCAATAAATAAATAAATCTTTTTCAGAGGCTTTTACTGTACATCAACTGTTTCGGCTTCTCATCGACATTTGGTGAAATTGGAAGAGGTGGAAATATATAGTGTGGTTTAACGGGGCTAGACTAAGGAATATGTTTCCCTGGGCCTGATGCCATTCCACTACATACGTGTCTGCTGGGTCCCACTCTCTTTAGGGATGGGTTTAACACCTGGATATAGGTCTTCCAAGGTCACTCACAACCAATCTTGCCCACCTCATCTGTCTTACGCTGGTGAAATCACTCCACTACTCTTCCTCCTCATCCTCTACCTCTGTCTTTCTCGATACCCGAGCTGCGGCCTTGTCTTGTTTTCTTTCCCCTGTGGAAGATAGTGTTATCACTTTCTCTAAAAACAAAGAGAAAGAGAGAGAGGGGAAACAGAGAGATTTGTAATTCTCACTAGGGACTGGTGGCAGGGTGGTGGCTGTGTGTGCCCTCACACACTTCGTACTGTGACAGACTGGCTAGTGGCTAGGCTAGGACAGGCAGAAAAATACACCAAGCACACTGGTTTCCTAATGATGCATCCTTCACACTGGTTTCTTAATGATGCATCCTTCACACTGGTTTCTTAATGATGCATCCTTCACACTGGTTTCTTAATGATGCATCCTTCACACTGGTTTCTTAATGATGCATCCTTCACACTGGTTTCTTAATGATGCATCCTTCACACTGGTTTCTTAATGATGAATCATTCACACTGGTTTCCTAATGATGAATCATTCCCGTGTTCTAATCTTAAACTTTTAGAAAAAAAGGTGAAATCTATAACCTTAAAGGGTTCTTCGGCTGTCCCCATAGGCGAACCCTTTGAAGAACCCTTTTTTGTTCCACGTAGAACCCTATTGGGTTCCATGTAGAACCCTTTCCCCAGAGGATCCAAAAAGGGTTCTACCTGGAACCAAAAAGGATTCTACTATGGGGACAGCCGAAGAACCCGTTTGGATTCCTTTTTTCTAAGTCCATTTCTTAGTTCTCACTGATCTGCCAAGTGAAAGGTCAAATTAATTTGGTGGACACAGGACTCCACTACGGGCTTTCCCCCATCCAGTACTTTTAGTAGAAGTGTCATGAAGTT
Source organism: Salvelinus alpinus (assembly GCF_045679555.1). Taxonomy (NCBI): domain Eukaryota; kingdom Metazoa; phylum Chordata; class Actinopteri; order Salmoniformes; family Salmonidae; genus Salvelinus; species Salvelinus alpinus. The sequence continues at coordinate 24,765,874 of NC_092103.1, read as the reverse complement.
TTAGTATATAAGAACTTTGATCCTACTATCAAAGTGGATTGATCTACATTGATTTTTAACATTGATTTACAACAGAGTGCCAGACAGTGCAGTGTGGTGTGAATTTGACCTGTAAGCAGTGAGGACATGAGAGCATATCTCTCTTGTCTTGTGTGGTGTCCATCTCTTTGTATTGTCTTGTTTTGGTCCTATCCCTTTCTCTGTGTATTGATTGGAATGTGGTCAGTGGTGCTTGTAGTTGGTGCCTTTGATAAAGTGTACAGTCATCTTATCTGGCAGAGTGCACACATAGAATTGCCAAAGACCCAGTCTGTGTCCCATTTAAGATGCAGGCACAGACAGCAGCACACTGGCCATTGTAATAGTTGATAGGACTATTAATGGGTCTTAGTTTAAATAAGACTCTATTGACGCACCCATGCGTCTATCTAATTAACATCATAAAAAATCCTCATAAAAAAATGGCAGTTTAAGTTTGAGATATCTTTTTGCATGGGCTGCGTCTCCACCCACCACATCTGCCTATGTCGGCCTTCTGCATTTGCAGAGGAAAGTGGTAGAGCTACAGCGGTGTTTGTCAGACCAGGAGACATCCCGAAAATTGGTCTTCTCATGAAAACGTTTGGCCTACTAACTAATATAACCATGCTATGAAAAGATGAGACTCTCACAAACATGCTACGACCCCCACAAGTGTCATTGGACTCGTCTAAAGGTAACCTGGTACGGGTTAAAAAAATGAATGGAGGTAAGATGGTAGTTTTGTGCCAACAAAAAAAAGGGGTTAAATACGTGTGCCAAAACAATCTCCTAGATATAGGACAGCGACAGACAGTTCCAAACCTTATTCCTTATAATACATTTGAGGGGGATACCTACAGGGGTCCGAAAATTCAAAATCAAATAGCTAAATGATCTAGACTTTTAGAGATTTTAACATGAGCTACAGGCTAGACCCCGGGTCTCAGAAGCTAATCTCTAGAGAGCATACTTTAGTGCTGTAATTCATTTATTTGAATTAAGTAATTAAATTATCTTTGGCACCAGCAGTGTCCTAACGACTATCACATGGATTGGCAATGGGGATTGGTTTTTCTTACACCTTGTAGTTTTGAACTATACTCTCAGACAGCGTCTCAAATGACACCCTATTCCCTATATAGTGCACTACTTTTGACCAAGACTCAATAGGGAATAGGGTGCCATTTGGGATACAGATTGTGCCCTTGTCCGTAGGATTCTTCATCTAAATGCATGTTGTAGGTACTGTATAGAGTTGTTTAGTGTGCAGATTCACCTTGGGGTAGGGACTTATGTTTGGCGCAGGCTGCAACACCTCGTTCCCCAGACCTGATGGCTAACACAGACTAATGAGAGTGTTTAAGAGTTTAGGATGAGTAGGATGAGGTGAGGAGGTTGTGGTGCCCCTCTCTCTCTCCTTCCCTCCTCTCTCTTTCTTTCTGTCGTTCTCTTTCCTTCCATACCACCTCTCTCTGTCTCTTTCTCTTTCTTTACCTCTCTCTTTTTCTCCTTCTCTCTTAAACAGCCTTGCGGCTGGTGACTTTGAAGTGTCTTTAAATATGGAGTTAATTCAAGGAAAGCTGCTAGCGAGGAGATAAAGAGAGAAAGAAAGAGAGGAGCACAGAGCGGGAGAAAGAGAGGGCAAGGAAGAGTGAGGAGAGGAGAGAGCGCTTGTGTGTGTGTGTGTGTGTGTGTGTGTGCGTGCATGTTTGGTGTGTGTGTGTGTGTGTGTGTGTGTGTGTGTGTGTGTGTGTGTGTGTGTGTGTGTGTGTGTGTGTGTGTGTGTGTGTGTGTGTGTGTGTGTGTGTGTGTGTGTGTGTGTGTGTGTGTGTGTGTGAATGCAGAGTACAATTCTCATCTGTTTCTCAAGTGCCGTGATGCCATCACTCTGTGAATTGTTTGGATTGGCTGAGCTGGCACAGAAAAAGGCTGTCACACTGTGGGCCGTGTTTCTGTGTTTGTGATGAGAGCCAAGAGCCTTAGGGCCAGTGTTAGAGTGAGGAACTCTGGCCCCTCCATGCCAGCTGGGGGTTGGATGGATGAATGATGAGGAATGGCTAATGCATGGGCATGTACATGTATATATGATTTCTCTCTCTCTCTGTTCTTTTTCTGTCCCTTTGTTTCTCATTTATAATTTCCTTCCTGACACACTCCTCCCCCTCACCTCTGTGTCACCAACTTCTCACCACCTTCTGACCATCCTCCTTACACACACACACACACACACACACACACACACACACACACACACACACACACACTAATATTTTCCTTTTTCCTCTTGCTTTTTCAACCCTCCTCCTTACCCCCTTTCCCTTGTCACTTCTTTCTCCCCCCCTCTCCCCCTCTAGCTGGTGTTCTATAAGGGTATGGCTGGCTCCCAGGTGACCCTGTCCAGCCTGGTGAACCAGAGCAGAGCCGTGCTGGAGGAACAGGCCCGCCACCTGCTGACGGAGACAGAGAGGCAGACCATGGGCTACTACGTGGAGGAGTACCGAGACGGACACATAGAGGTGGAGCAGCTGGTCTTGGCCCTGTTTGAACTGCTCAACACACATGCCAAGGTGAGGAGTGAAAGTGTGTGTATTGGGAGATGTGAGAGGATGATGTGTGTGTGCGTGCGTGCGTGCGTGCGTGTATTAGTTGGTGTGAGGTGCATTATGTATTGGGTTCTTGTGTTCTCTCACTTCGTAATGCTTATGGTGATTATTTGCCTTTTCTCTGTACATCCATCACTTGGATGACAAGTTTTGTGAGACTTTCGATGATTTATGTTAAGGCTTTTGTGGATGTTCAGACTTCTGTTTTTACCCATTATATTATAAAGCTGCTTGGCTTTCTGTCTATGCCCTAGCCCTCCACCTCATATAGAGCAATGATTTATCAAATATATTGAATTCACAAAGTGCTTTACAGTGTTCTTCAGTGGCATTCTGCATTCCCCATAGTCTCCTAATGCATGTTTTAGACTGATGCCTGTTATATCTCCATATAACTCTTGAACCCTGTCTCCCTCCCCTTCCCCACCCTTCCTCTCAGTTCGCCCTGCTATCAGAGGTGCGTGGCCTGGTAACTCCCCAGGATCTGGAGCGTTTCGATGGGATGGTGCTGCGCCGCGGGATCCAGGCTTTGGAGGCTCGGCAGGGGTGTGCCAGTGCAGCCGCCCTCCACTCTGACTCCATCTCTATGGTCTCCTATCCAGATACCCCGGCCTCCTCGTCAGCCAGCTACATGACCTCCACCACCCTCAGCTCTGCACGGGTAGGCGGCTGGGTTGGAGTGGACCCACTCTCTGTCTGTCTGTCTCTCTCTATGTCTGTCTGTCTGTCTTGTCTGTCTACCTGTCTGTATCACTTTCTGTGAAAGTCTGAGTCATTCATCTTTCCCAGTTGTCACTGATGCCTCGAAGCAGACCTCTTGGAAGTTGTCCCTGTTTGATGAGTTGTAGAGGATAGAGCCGTTACGGACGACGTTCCTCAGAATGACCAGCCCTGCATGGGGCAAGGACAGGGGATTGGGAGGACAGAGGGGCTACGTCCCAAATACCACTCTATTCCCTATATAGCGCACTACTTTTGACCAGAGCCCTAAGGATCCTGGTCAAAAGTAGTGCACTAAATAGGGAATAGAGTGCCATTTGGGACGTAGCCAGGGATAAGAGCGTTGTGTCCCTGCTGAGTTGGAAAGGGCCTAAATCCTCCACTACAGATGAAAGAGACTTATTTATCTAGGAACTTCTTCTGTTTAACCCCGACTTACCCTCCCTTTTCAACACCACAGGAAAGACTGCTGTGGTTGATAGATATGATGGAGGTAGGAGTTGTTGCCAATACTCTTCTTTTGCATCAGTTTGCAGTGATGTTCTGCCTTTATGTTTGAAGTAAATACTGTTTGGAGTGCTTTAGTCTGCATTCACTTATCAGGTTGCATAAAGCCAATGCAAGTCATTTCCTCTGTTGGTTTGTGTCTTGTACTTACAGTATATCCAAGTGTGACTGTCTTTTTGAACATTTCTATGTATTTGTGTATGTGTATATGTGTGTGTGTATATGTGTGTGTGTGTATGTGTATGTGTGTGTGTGTGTGCATTCGGTGTACATGAGCCTGCATGTGGGTGTGTGCTTGCATGCATGTGTATGTGTTTCCCTATTCACAGTGCATACACACACATTGTCATGCAGTGTGTGTGTGTGCTAGTGGCCTGGTGAATCTCCTATTCCCGACCTTAATTTGTTAGTCACATTGTCTATAATTAGATACATGAAGCTTATAGGCTGTATGTTGCCCTGGAAGACTAAACAAACCCTTGTTCACCAGAATAATGTCATAAATGGCTAGAATGAAATAAATGCTTCAATATAGTTGACATCTGTAAAGTTGTCTCTGTCATCTCTGCTTCCTTCATGCAGTTAAGACCTTTAGGGACCAAAAAAAAAAGGGAAAGAATGTTTGACCGGTTGTAAGGAAATAGAAAGCTGTGAAAATGATCCAATATGTTTCTGATATGATTTCAGTTCAGCTTGGATGCATATTTTATATGGTTGAAATACTATCAGCTTTTATGATGCTGATAAAGATAGAACCTCTACAGACTGGTCCGTAACTGCGCATTCGTATTTGCTCAAGATGCTGAAAGAAATGAATCCTATTTCTCCACTCCTGTTTCAGAAGCAAAATTTACTTTTGCATCCACTCAGTTCAAGAACAAGCAAACGTATTAACCCCTGGCATGTCATGCAAAATTCAAAGCTGGGCTGTACAACATGAAAAAATGCAGGGAGCTTGGGTCTAGAAAAGACTGGATGGATTAAACTAGCAAAAGAGTGGGTGAAAAGTACAGTAACATCCTCTGCCTCCGACGTAAAAAACGACAACAAAGAGCCCCCCGAAAAAAGGTTTTTGAAGATGCCCGAACCAAAGCACATTTAGTGGCAGTAAGCATTGTAGACAAGGGTAAAGAGGACACCCAGGTTATAGTTAACACTCAAAATGAAAAAATAGACAATACTGTACAGCCAGAGTCTTCAGAACAGCTTTTCAAGGAGGCTAAACATCACAGCCACAGGCCCGCTCATGGCTTTGAGCAAGACATTTACTGTCAGGAGTTAAATGGACGAGACATGGTGAGAGTCATCGTGGGAGGTTTTGAAAACTAAGTTAGGAACTTATTTTTCCTTTAACTTCACAGTACAGAACAAGTTTGTAATCTGAATATGTGCTTCATAATATCACATAGGCAGGGAGACTATATATTCTCATATGTGTTCTGCTTTAGCCTACCTTGATTTATTTTAGTAGAGGTTATCTTCCCAAATTGTGATATTTGTTCTACTGCTACATTGATGTCTTGAATATTATATGAAATTCAGGTCTTGTAAGAACTCAGCTGAGTATGTGTGCATATGCATGTGGCGGATATTCTGCAGTGACGTCTAAAAATGTAGCTGTACATTGATGTCTTGAAAATTAGCCTATAAGAAATTCGGACTTGTGTAAGCCCTAATTTTCTTAATTAGTTTGTTTCGTGCATTACTACACACACACGGGTAGAACTTTTGGAATACGAATCGCTGGGTACTCACCATCCATCCTACCTTCCCGAATTCCCTGAAAAGCAGAACAATGGACTAGCTTCTTCGGCGAGTAGCCGATCTGCTTGGGAGTCCTACCGGAGAGTAGGCTGGGCAGGGTCTTAGTGAGTGACACTGGGCATCCCGCCCTCCATTACCCAGCATACTACTCGCTAATGTTCAATCATTAATGAACAAACTTGATGAACTCAGAGCGATGATCCCCTTCAAGAGGGACATCAGGTCCTGCAACATACTCTGTTTTTCTGAGACTTGGCTTTCCTCCGACATCCAGACGGATTATATACAACCAGTGGGTTTTACAGTTTTTCAAGCAGATAGGAAGCGGGATCTCTCTGGCAAGAGCAAGGCTGGGGGGCTCTGATTTATGACCAACAACACATGGTGCGACGGGGGAAACGTACAGGAACTTACAAGTTTCTGCTCCGCGAACTTGGAATACTTGGTCATAAAATATCATCCTTTTCACCTTCCGAGAGAGTTCACTGGGATTATCGCTGTGTACATCCCACCCCAAGCCGACACCAAAAAGGTTCTCAAAGATCTTCATTGGACACTGAACAAACTGGAGATCGCATTCCCGGGGTACTTTAAGAAAAGTAATTTGAGAACAGTGCTCCCAAATTATTACCAACACATCGACTGTCTAACTTGCGGAAATTCAACTCTTGACAACTGCTATACACCTTTTCGATATGGGTATAAGGCCCACTCCCGTCCTCCTTTTGGAAAATCCAACCATGACTCCATCTTGCTTCTCCCCACCTACAAAACAAACAAAGACTCGAGGGAAGTTCTGGTGGTTAGGTCTGTACAGCATTGGTCCAACCAATCGGAATTCACGCTCTAAGACTGCTTTGATCACGTGGACTGGAATATGTTCCAGGTTGCCTCTGGAGATAATCTCAATGAATACGCCGTCAGTCACCGGATTCATAACAAAATGCATAGATGACGTGATAAAGATAGTATCTTTCAAAGCGTACCCAAATCAAAAACCGTGGACTGATAGCTGCCTTGTAGGAAAACTGAAAGAGAGAGATGCTGCTTATGAACAGGGCAAGGTGAACAGGGACAATAATTTGGTTAAACAGTACAAATATGACTTACGCAGATCAATCAAGATGTCGAAACACAAGTATAGAGACAAAGTGGAGGAGCAATTCAGCAGGTCAGACAAAAGGCATGTGTGGCAGGGGCTCCTAACGATCACGGATTACAAAAAGAAAGCCAGCCACATCACTGTCACCAATTCCACCATACCGGACGAGCTAAATACCTTTTTCTCAAGATTCGAGAACAATGACCCTGCGCTGCAGAGGAAAGCCCCATGACAACGTGAGCTACACACTCACAGTCTCCACTGAGGACGTATATAAGTCATTCAAACGTGTTAACCCTTGCAAGGCTGCCGGCCCAAGTGGCATCTTGAACTGTACCCTCAGAGCATGTGCAGACCAGCTGGCTGTTGTGTTCTCTAACGTGTTTAATCTCTCCCTAGCTCAGGCCTCTACACCCACCTGCTTGAAAATGTCCACTATCATCCCTGTACCCAAGAAAGGGAAATAACTGAACTGAATGACTACCGACCAGTAGCACTCACTTCCGTCATCATGAAGTACTTCGAGAGGCTAGTCAAAGACCATATCACCTCCTCCCCCCCGACACACTCGACATTCCAATTCGCCTACCACCCAGACAGATCCACAGACGACGCAATCGCCATTGCACTGCACACTGTCCTTAACCACCTGGACAAAATAAATGCATATGTGAGGATACTGTTCATTGACTACAGCTCGGCCTTCAATCCCATAGTGCCCTACAAGCTCATTACAAAGCTCACAGCCCTGAGTCAGAACTTCTCCCTATGCAACTGGGTCCTGAACTTCCTGACGGGCAGCACCCAGGTGGTGAAGGTAGGCAACATTACCTCCTCGACACGAATCATCAACACAGGGGCCCCACAAGGGTGCGCCTCAGTCCTTTCCTGTATTTCCTATATACCCACGACTGCGTGGCCTCATACAGTTCCAACTCCATCATCAAGTTCGCTGACGACACGCCAATAGTAGGTCTGATCACCAACAATGACGAGACAGCCTACAAGGAGGAGGTAGGCACTCTGACGGCCTGATGCCAGGTAAACAACCTGTTCCTCAACGTTAGCAAAACAAAAGAGCTGATTGTGGACTTCAGGAGGAACCAGGCTGGACAAGCCTCCATCCTCATCAATGGGGCTGCCGTGGAGATGGTCAATAACTTCAAATTCCTCAGCGTGCACATCTCAGAGAATCTGAAATGGTCTAACCACACGGACACCGTAATGAAGAAGGCACGACAGTGACTCTTCAACCTCAGGAGGCTGAAGAAATGCGACCTGTCCCCAGGGGCCCTCACAGTGTTCTACAGGCGCACCATTGAGAGCGTACTGTCAGGCTGCATCACAGTCTGGTACGGCAACTCCACCGCCGCGGACCGCAAGGCTCTTCAGAGTGTGATATGTGCAGCCGAACGCACCATTGGTTGCACACTGTCTGCCGGGTGTTGCAGGAAGGCCAAGAAGATCATCAGGGACCCCAGCCACCCAAACCATGTCCTGTTCTCCCCGCTTCAATCACTCAGACGCGGGCAGTACAGGAGCATCATCGCAAAAACTGAAAGACCCCCCCCCCAAATCTAATTTACCTCACCTGCTACTTCCCCTATGGTCATTCTGTCTCCTGCTCCTTTCGGCCTGAATTCTAGCTACATTTGAAGAGGACAGTAGGCCAAACAGTGGCCGCGAGTGGCGGAGCAGTCTAAGGCACAGCATCGCAGAACTAGCGGGGTCACTACAGACCCGGTTTCAATCCCAGGCTGAGTCGCAGCCGGCCGCGACCGGGAGACGCATGAGGCGTCGCACAATTGGCCCAGCGTCATCCGGGGTAGGGGAGAGTTTGGCCGGCCGGGATGTCCATGTCCCATCGCGCTCTAGCGGCTCATGCCCGCTGACTTCGGTCGGCAGTTGTTACGGTGTTTCTTCCGACACATTGGTGCGGCTGACTTTTGGGTTAAGCGAGCAGTGTGTCAAGAAGTAGTGCGGCTTGGCAGGGTCGTGTTTCGGAGGACGCATGGCTCTCGACCTTCGCCTCTCCCAAGTCCGTACGGGAGTTGCAGTGATGGGACAAGACTAACTTCCAATTGGATATCACAAAATTGGGGGGGAAAAAGGGGTAAAAATAAAAAATGTGCTTCTGATGAAGAGCTAGAAAAGTAAGTAAATAGCCCTATCAGACTGAAAGATAATTTTGTCAAACTTGTGGGGCTCTCCATGTTCATCAGGTGCTCATTTAAAATATGTGCTGCTACTTCACCCAATCCCGTTTGAAAAGTATCCCTTCCTAGCTGTTTTTACATTCCCTGAGACCACCCAGAATATTCCCAGATGTTCATAAAATGGTCACACGTCTCTCGTTTCTGCATCACCAACTTGTGTGTGAGGCAAAAAGAGTATGCTGACTGCGGTTCAATTCGGTGCAGCCAACAGCAGAAGTCCGGAGCACCATCTCACAATGGTGCTCCTTTAGCAGGCTAAAGTTAGATCAAAGATGAGTCAAAGTCTTGGAAGATCACATAATGATTAAATAGTATTCTACATAACATAACCAAATGTTATGCCAAATGATTTTATTCATGTAGGCTACACTGTCCCGCAAATGTTACGCAAAATCATCCTGTTGTCCCACAATTGGGTATTTTAAATGTGGTTACCCTAATCACAAATAACATAACCAGCACTGCCATCACCCTCTTTTAACACTTCACTAAATCTTTCCCAAACATTACTTCTCTGGCCTTCCCTTCTCTTTATTTTCAACTCTCCATTTTGCTGCTTTTCTCTTATTGAGTTAAACTAACAGATTGTCCTTATTGTTTCTGCCCATTCCCTAAAGCCTTTGGCTATTGGCGTGTAGACTATTTGGTGCACATACAGTTCCGCACTAATAATGCCAGATAGCTTAAAAATAATGAAAGGTAAACCTCAACGTAGCCTATAAATTGGACAAGAATGATAAGCCACCTACCTGCCCTTCATCCACACAATATATCATGACACTAAACCCGCCCGCCCCGCAGATACAGTGCCTTGCAAAAGTGTTCATCCCCCTTGGCATTTATCCTATTTTGTTGCATTACAACCTCTAATTTAATGGATTTCTATTTGGATTTCATGTAATGGACATACACAAAATTGTCCAAATTGGTGAAGTGAAATGAAAAAAGACAAATATTAAAACGGAAAAGTTGTGCGTGAATATGTATTTACCCCTTTTGCTATGAAGCCCCTAAATAATATCTGGTGCAACCAATTACCTTCAGAAGTCACATAATTAGTTAAATAAAGTCCACCTGTGTGCAATCTGTCACATGATCTCAGTATATATACACCTGTTCTGAAAGGCCCCATAGTCTGCAACGCCACTAAGCAAGTGGCACCACCAAGGAAGCGACACCATGAAAACCAAGGAGCTCTCCATACAGATCAGGGACAAAGTTCTGGAGAAGTACAGATCAGGGTTGGGTTATAAAAAAAATATATCTGAAACTTTGAACATCCCACGGAGCACCATTAAATCCATTATTAAAATATTGAAAGAATATGGCACCACAACAAACCTGCCAAAACTCACAGACCAGGCAAGGAGGGCAGTAATCAGAGAGGCAACAAAGAGACCAAAGATAACCCTAAAGGGTCTTGCAAAGCTCCAAAGCGAAGAGGGGAGTATATGTCCATAGGACCACTTTAAGCCGTACACTCCACAGAGCTGGGCTTTATGGAAGAGTGTCCAGAAAAAAGCCATTGCTTAAAGAAAAAAATAAGCAAACATGTTTGGTGTTCGCCAAAAGGCATGTGGGAGACTCCCCAAACATATGGAAGAAAGTACTCTGGTCAGATGAGACTAAAATTGAGCTTTTTGGCCATCAAGGAAAATGCTATATCTGGCAAAAACCCAACACCTCTCACCACCCCAAGAATACAATCCCCACAGTGAAGCATGGTGGTGGCAGCATCATGCTGTGGGGATGTTTTTCCATCGGCAGGGACTGGGAAACTGGTCAGAATTAAAGGAATGATGGATGGCGCTAAATACAGGGAAATTCTTGAGGGAAACCTGTTTCAATCTTCCAGAGATTTGGGACGGAGGTTCACCTTCCAGCAAGACAATGAGCCTAAGCATACTGCTAAAGCAACACTTGAGTGGTTTAAGGGGAAACATTTAAATGTCTTGGAATGGCCTAGTCAAAGCCCAGACCTCAATCCAATTGAGAATCTATGGTATGACTTAAAGAATGCTGTACACCAGCGGAACCCATCCAACTTGAAGGGGCTGGAGCAGTGTTGCCTTGAAGAATGGGCAAAAATCCCAGTGGCTAGATGTGCCATGCTGATAGAGACATACCCCAAGAGACTTGCAACTGTAATAGCTGAAAAAGGTGGCTCTACAAAGTATTGACTTTGGGAGGGTGAATAGTTATGCATGCTCAAGTTCTGTTTTTTTGTTTTATTTCTTGTCTGTTTCACAATAAAAAATATTTTGCATCTTAAAAGTGGTAGGCATGTTGTGTAAATCAAATGATACACACCCTCGAAAAAATCTATTTTAATTCCAGGTTGTAAGGCAACAAAATAGGAAAAATGCCAAGGGGGTGAATACTTTTGCAAGCCACTGTATAAGTGAGGGTCCTGCGGGTTATGAGTCAACCTGTGCATCACTAGTGTGTTCTGTCCTAATATGTGTGCTGGTGCTTGGTAGTGGCTGTTGTTTCAACAGGAGTCATTTCAGACAGACAGACTAAGCTGCTGCTGTCCTCTCCACTATTGATGTGTCTCCTCCTGGAGAAGGAGACTTAAGTACACTTACGTTCACGTAACACACACACTCAGAGGCACACGTAAACACATGCGCACACACACACTCAATACTCTCTGGACTCAGAGAACAAGCTGACAGTTGAGAAAAGCTGCAGCAGGCTTACCATACATAGGACACGATGGACCATGCCAGACCTTCACAAGTCACTTCTCTGTCTCAGCATGGCCCCTGGATGGTATGACCAGGTGTGTGTGTATGTGTATGTGTATGTGTGTGTGTGTGTGTGTGTGTGTGTGTGTGTGTGTGTGGTCTGGGCTGTGCCCCTGCTTATAGTTGTTGTTTGCAAGTCACAGTTGAATGCCGCTGTTTTGGAGAGATTAGCGAGGTGGGATGGTTTTAGTGGGGGATCAGAAAATGTGGATTAATCAACTAGACACATACACAGTCACAGTCACATACCCAAACACATGCAAACACAGACACACTTACAGCTGATTACGTGTGCACACACAAACACTCTCTCTCCCTCTCTGTCTCTGTCACACATGTACACACAAACACTCACTCTCTACCTCTCTCTCTCTGTCACACATGTACACACAAACACTCACTCTCTACCTCTCTCTCTCTGTCACACATGTACACACAAACACTCACTCTCTACCTCTCTCTCTGTCACACATGTACACACAAACACTCACTCTCTACCTCTCTCTGTCACACATGCACACACAAACACTCACTCTCTACCTCTCTCTCTCTCTCTCACACACATGTACACACAAACACACGTGTACTACGTAACAACTATTGCAGCTGGGGCGCAACTTTGGTTTCAGAAGTGGGGGGGACATAATCTGGTGGTGGGTCTGGGGGTCCCTCAGAATTTTTTGGGCCCATTTAAAGCCAATTTCCTGCATTTCTACTAGGGCTGTCGACGACATAAAAACATCTTGGTCGACCAAGAGTAGTCTTTTCTTTCGAACAATCAATCAGTCGAAATTTGAAAACTTTTTTCTATATATATCATCTTGAGTATATGTACTGAACTTGTCTGATGCTTTGAGCATGCTGTTTTATTAAATAATTAAGACACACAAATGACTCAAGAGGGAGTCAGAGAGCAAGATAGCCTGACCAGAAGAAAAAAACCTGTTCCTGATGCTGCTGCTGGCCTTTGCAGATTCTGCCTTTACGTTCCTGAAGTTGCCGGTAATCTGCAATCTTTTTTATTTGGAGTGCCAATTTATCTTACCATTTCTAACAATCTGCTTGCCAGTTATGATTTTCATATGCACATTTCTATAGAACAGTTTCATTTTTGTATCTCAAAATCATTGTCTGTGGTTAATCTACATTCTAAAAGTAACTTTTATTGCCAACTATGTAAAAATAGCCTACATAAAGCCAAAAACATTACAGCTTGCAGGTAGAAAATATTCTATAAATCCCATTGGCTATGCATGGCCTGTCTGCAATGAACTTGAAATATTGTATCAACTGGGTTGCCCAAAACAATATATAAAATAGTCGGCATCCTCAGAGTTTTGCGCACCAGTGAGCTCAGGACAGACACAGCTGTAGGCTATTTGTGCAAGGGATAAGAAGTAAATCAGGTATTTTATGACGTTTCCATTTGATCAGAGCATTACATTTTTCCCTTTCATGCCAAGTGGTTATCGAAAAGCAGAGCGCTGGAAATATTGTTCTAATACTTTGAGGAACTATTGTCATTCTCAGTTGATTCTAAAACCATACTTTGCTTACTTGTTTGTGGTGAAGAAAAAATACTTTGAGAAGCTCCACAGCTCATTAGTGGTGGTGAGTTAAGACAATCAGAAATACTATCAGACATCCCAAAATGGGCACATCTATAGGCCTACATTTGCGTGCAGGCCAGGTAGACTAGTTCTACTACTAAATGCGTAATCAGGTGTGCTTGCTCAACGTTGACAGGAGCATTTCAAACAAAAGACGACCAATAAATTGACAAACCTATAAATGGAATGAAATAAACAAAAATGTATTTCTCAAGTGTAGCATAGATTGTGAGTTCTGCTAAACACGTGTCCAATTCGACAAGGAGAACAGTAAATAACTAATAATATATTGAATGCATTAACAGAAAATACCGTAACACACATTTCAGATGAGAAATGAGAATTCATGTTAAATTTAGGCTACTACTCGTGATTGTCTGATTTATTTAGAGTTCAAGGCATATTTAACCAGCATGGCTACTACAGCATTCTGCAGCGATATGACATCCCATCTGGTTTGCGCTTAGTGGGACAATAATTTGTTTTTCAACAGGATATTGACTCAACACACCTCCAGGCTGTGTAAGGGCTACTTGACCAAGAAGGAGAGTGATGGAGTGCTGCATCAGATGACCTGGCCTCCACAATCACCCGACCTCAACCCAATTGAGATGGTTTGGGATGAGTTGAACCGCAGAGTGAAGGAAAAGCAGCCAACAAGTGCTCAGCCTATGTGGGAACTCCTTCAAGACTGTTGGAAAAGCATTCCAGGTGAAGCTGGTTGAGAGAATGCCAAGAGTGTGCAAAGCTGTCAAGGCAAAGGGTTGCTACATTGAAGAATCTCAAATATTTTTGGATTTGTTTAACACCTTTTTGGTTATTACATGATTCCATGTGTTATTTTATGTCTTCACTATTATACAATGTAGAAAAAAATAGAAATAAAATAAAAACCCTTGAATGAGTAGGTGTCCAAACTGGTACTGTAATTAATGGGTAATTTATAGTCACAGCAAACAATGCACACAATAAAGTTATGAAACAATGAATACCCACGAAATGGCGGGAGATGTCTCTCTCCAGAATGTGTTGTGTCTTGTGCATCTGAGCCACAATCCCCATATTCTTAGACCATGTCATCCCTGCGGCCTCCTTATTCGATTAGTCCACTGAGACAGGCATAAAATCAGACAGGTGTCTCGTGTGCCATGAAGAAAAAATAACATATCTGCAGCTGCTAGACTAAAGAAATGTTGTTTTCAAGACAGACCCCTTTTGTCATACAGTATTCCATATAAGGCACGCAGACCTTATGAAAGTTGTACAGTATACCTTTAATCTCGTAATAAACCAAATCTAGTGAGACATAACTTGATATTTCTGTCATCCATTGAGACATTGAGGGAGGATAATTAATGGCAATGCATTTCTTAGCTGCTAAGTTAGTTTCTTCTGAAAACGTTATTCAGTATCAACATTTCCAAGCAAACAAAAACAAGGAGAAGGGAGAATCTATAGACATGCTGAGATAGACAGAATTCAGCCAGCCTTTACAAAATCATAACATGCAAATACAGTTGAAGTCGGAAGATTACATACACTTAGGTTGGAGTCATTAAAAAAAAAATTCTCAACCACTCCACAAACTTCTTGTTAACAAACTAGTTTTGGCAAGTCGGTTTGGACATCTACTTCATGCATGACACAAGTAAGTTTTCCAACAATTGTTTACAGACAGATTATTTCACTGTATCACAGTTCCAGTGGGTCAGAAGTTTACATACACTAAGTTAACTGTGCCTTTAAACAGCTTGGAAAATTCCAGAAAATGATGTCATGGCTTTAGAAGCTTCTGATTGACTCAAATGATGTCAATTAGCCTATTGGAGGTGTACCTGTGGATCCATTTCAAGGCATACCTTCAAAGAATGCCTCTGCTTGAAATCATGGGAAAATCAAAAGATATCAGCAAAGAACTTAGAAAAAAAATTGTAGACCTCCACAAGTCTGGTTCATCCTTGGGAGCAATTTCCAAACGCCTGAAAGTACCATGTTCATCTGTACAAACAATAGTACTGTTACGAATCCCTTTGGCCCAGCAGTCTAGGTGGGATGGTAACGAGACCCGTAACAACTCATGCAAATTATAATAGTGAAAACGTAAGTGAGAACAAACAAACTACAGACAACTAAATTACCGTCAAACACTCATGGTTTATTTGGTAAACACACAGTAAAGAGGGAGGGGGGAGGGGGGAGGGGGGGGGGGGGGGGGCAGGAAAAGGGGCTGAGCTGGACCCAAGGAAAGAAACAAATATCCAAAACCACCCCTAAGCTAGATTAGCCTATTTCAATACAGCTAACTAACTAACCAAAAATACAGTGGGTGGTCCGCCCAGTTCTAACTAGTGTTCTTAGACAAAGTATACCTACAGGTAGTGTATGCCCATGGGCGACATGTCTTGGTACCTCCTTTTCCCAACATCAAACAAACAGTCAAACACCATAACAAAACCATACTCACAGGGTAACGGACAAAGTGACATGTAGTTGCAAAAACACAAGAGATCTAGAGCGAGACTGCATGACAGAGAGATCGAGCTTCAGAGAGAACAGCTGCCAGGGTTTTTAAAAAGGGGTTGTGATAGGGTAATGGAAACTGGAGGAGGTGTGTCTTCTGATTAATGACTGATTGGTGACTGATTGGGAATGATGATTGCCACCTGTGAGGGGAGAAGGAGAGAAAAGAAATACACACACAGGATACACACACACAGGATACCTGTATCCATAACAAGTACGCAAGTATAAACACCATAGGACCACGCAGCCGTCATTCTGCTCAGGAAGGAGACGCGTTCTGTCTCCTAGAGATGAACGTACTTTGGTGCAAAAACTGCAAATCTATCCTAGAACAACAGCAAAGGACCTTGTGAAGATGCTGGAGGACACAGGTACAAAAGTATCTATATCCACAGTAAAACGAGTGCTATATCGACATAACCTGAAAGGCCGCTCAGCAAGGAAGAAGCCACTGCTCCAAAGCCACAATAAAAAAGCCAGACTACGGTTTGCAACTGCACATGGCGACAAAGATCGTACATTTTGGAGAAATGTCCTCTGGTCTGATGAAACAAAAAATAGAACTGTTTGGCCATAATGACCATTGTTATGTTTGGAGGAAAAAGGGGGAGGCTTGCTTGCAAGCCGAAGAACACCATCCCAACCATGAGGCAGCATCATGTTGTGAGGGTGCTTTGCTGTAGGACGGACTGGTGCACTTCACAAAATAGATGGCATCATGAGGGAGGAAAAGGATGTGGATATATTGAAGCAACATCTCAAGACATCAGTCAGGAAGTTTAAGCTTGGTCACAAATGGGTCTTCCAAATGGACAATGACCCCAAGTATGCTTCCAAAGTTGTGGCAAAATGGCTTAAGGACAACAAAGTCAAGGTAATGGAGTGGCCATCACAAAGCCCTGACCTCAATCCCATAGAAAATGTGTGGGCAGAAATGAAAAAGTGTGTGCGAGCAAGGAGGCCTACAAACCTGACTCAGTTACACCAGCTCTGTCCGGAGGAATGGGCCCAAATTCCCCCAACTTATTGTGGGAAGCTTGTGGAAGGCTACCCAAAATATTTGACTCAAGTCAAACAATTTAATGGCAATGCTACCAATTACTAATTGAGTGTATGTAAACTTCTGACCCACTGGGAATGTGATGAAAGAAATTAACGCTGAAATAAATCATTCTCCCTACTATTATTCTGACATTTCGCATTCTTAAAATAAAGTGGTGATCCTAACTGACCTAAGACAGGACATTTTTACTGGGATTAAATTTATCAACCTTTGATACCGTTTGGAAATCAATTTGAGGTATGTCAGACTGTCTTAAAATAGTTTCAATCTTTGAAGCTTCTGGCTTGTCCAGTGTTTGCTGCACAGAGAGAATAAAGTGTTGCATCTGCAAAATTTCACCTCAGCACCGTCACAGACTGGTCTTCCCTGGCTGTCTGAACCTGTCACCATCTGATCCTGCTAAGACATGATGAGCATAGTATTATACCAACTTCTTATACCATGTCAGTGTGAAAAGTAGATAATTAGCTAGGGAAACTGGCAGATCAATAACCTTACATTGCTAAACTGACTCTAATAAAAACTCACATTGTGCTGTCAAAAAACTTCAGAATATCGGACTTTAATCATTTGGCCGCTGGGGTCATCGTTGAGTTAGCTAGTTAACGTTAACCAACTTTTGGCAAGCTCTCGTAGTAATGGTACATCAACTGATGAAAACTAGCCAAGTTAATTTACTTCTGTTGAAACTGGACAAAAAGTATATAAAACATTTCATACACACAACAGCTGTTAGATACAGCTACCTGACAGATAGCAGATAGAGCTACCTGACAGATAGCAGATAGAGCTACCTGACAGATACAGCTACCTGACAGATAGCAGATAGAGCTACCTGACAGATACAGCTACCTGACAGATAGCAGCTGCAGACAGCAGCACTGTGCCTTTCAGAAGCTTTGCCTTCACACAGCCTGTCTGCACGCTCTGTGGTGTCCACGCGGTCCTAAATCCAGCTGGCTGAAATTGCCAAATAGCCTACCCGACCACTCTGAGGCGTCCGCATGGTCCTAAAGCACACCAATGCCGCTTTTGGTATCACAGTGCAATGATAAAACCAGGGGGGACAAAAATGCAATTTTAGAATGTGGGAGGTCATGTCCCCGCCATCCCCAGTGAAAGTTGTGCCCCTGTATTGCAGTAAATTAATTGCCGGTAAGTACTCCCCATGCCGGCAGTGAGCGTTTAATTAGACTGAAATGATGGGGCTTTTGTTTTGGTACAGGCAGAGTTTAATGAAGGGGTATGCTCTGAACTCACTAAACAATCAACAGTGAACAGCAGTTCATCCTCCATCATGCAGATATCTGGGTTTCTGTCTTTGTGTTTGTGCTGTGGGATGTGCGCCTTATGTGAGTGCTGAGTACCCGCTGTAGTATTGCATTCCAAACTTTGAGATTCAAAGGTGTAATATAGACATTTAGAGGTGTGTGTTCAAGTTTCAGATTTTAAGTTTTGATGTCAAATGCACAAGTACAGTGAAATGCCTTTCTTGCAAACTCAAAACCCAACAATGCAATAATCAATAACAATGTATTACTAGAAAAAACACACAAGAAATAAGAATAAGAAATATGAAATACACAATAAAGTAAGTAAGTAAGTAAGTAAGTAAGCATACTATATGCAGGAAATATTTAAAAAGTCAGTTCCAATACAGAGGTGTGTAGAGTCACTATAAATGTATGTGCATTATGTGTGAGTGGTGAGAAAATTATGGAGTGAGTGCTTGTGTGTGTGTTGGAGTGAGAGTGAAAGTGTGTGTGAGTGTGCATAGAGACAGTGCAAATACTGAAATATTTGTGTGTGCATGTGCGTTTGTGTGTGTGTGTGACGAGTACCCACCTGTAGTATTGCATTCTAAACGTTGAGATTAGAATGTAGATTTACATTTATTTAGAATGATTAGTATATTTTAGAACGATATTGAGTTATTTATCCTCCCTCTTAGAGATGACACAACTCCTAAGAAATGCGATTTGGACTAAACATTTGCTTTAGGATAAATAAGCAGCTGTTCCTTGTAACCTCCCTCTCTCTCTCACTCTCTCCCTCCTCTCTCTTCTCTTTCTACCCTCGTCTCCCCCCTATTTTTCCCTCCTCTCTCTCTCTCTCTCTCTCTCTCTCTCTCTCTCTCTCTCTCTCAGAATGACAGTATGGTGGACAGTAATGGGGAGGAGTCTCAAGAGAGTCTGGATGTACTGCCTGACGTCTCTCTGGTGAGCCCCGCAGTCAGACCCAGAACCATAACCTCATAAAGATGGACAAAGCAGAGGTTGGAGGGAGGGAGGGATGGAGGGAGAGGGTAAAAACAACACAGCTGGAAATGAAAGAGCGACAAGAAGAGGAAGCAACGGATATGCAGTTTGAACTCTTATAGCCTTCATCCCTTATTTATTTCTTTCCTGTGGAGGAGTCTGTTTAGAGTTAGAGGATATTAGTGCATACATTTTTCCTCCGCTTCCTCTTCCTCCTCCTCCCTCCTTACTAAGGAGGAACTTGCGCTCTGTCTGACACCTGAGGTAAAAGCTCTAATCAGAAACACACAAACACAAACAAGAATACCTACCACAGTTACCAGAGCAATGGTAACCGATGTCGACAGGAGGCTGTGTTGGTTCCAAGGCGATGTAATGTGGGACACAGAAAGCAAAGACCTGACGAGTCTTAAAAACACCTCAACTCCATTCAGCCAGAACATATTTGTGTTGGTTTTGATTGCTTTCTCTTGCTTTTTTTAAACCCATGAATCACTTCATTCATTCTCTCCCCGCTCCTGTTGCTGTTTGCATTGTTCATTTCTCAGTTGGTTTTGGTTGGAGGGGAGAGCTTGTTGCCGGGGACACAGCGGACTGGGAAGGTGTAACCTGAGGTTACACAAAGACCATGTTTAGCTGTGAGGCTCAACTGAATCCTGGCCTAACTGAATGAGTTGTGTTGAATTCTGAGGCGTGACAATTGGTAGTGTGTGTGTGTGGAATGATGAGATTCCAGATATGTGCTGTAGTATATGAGTGTTTTGTGGGATGAAAGGAATGTGATCTGTTTGTTCTCCTCTTACCTTAGGATGAGGTGCATTCCACATCCGAATCTCCCCCCACCTTCAAACCCCCATCCCCTCCAGGGCTGCAGAGGCATCCCAGCAGACGAGACCAGGTCAAAAAACGCCCTTCCTCCAAATCCTCCTATTCTGGACTCTACTTCACCGCCCCTGCCCATAACCCACCCAAGGACCAGAGGGGGGACCGAGGGTCCCCCTCCTCACCCAAGGTCCCCCTCCAAAAGGATTTCTCCGTCCCCCATAAGAGGGACCCCTCTGTCCCCCATAAGAAGGAGATGGCAACTGCCAAGTTTTCCATGGTCAACAAGCACGCCATAGGCCCCTTCCCTAGAGTCCAGTCCCCTACTAAGACCACCAAACCTGCCGCCCCCTCCCCATATCTACCACCTCCCCATCCACTCCCTGCCCCATCCACACCCCCTCCCCTTCCACACAGCCCGGACAAGGCCTCCTCTGGCTTCAACAAACAGCACTTTGTCATGGTGGAGGTCCACAGACCCAATGCAGAGTCTGGCGTCAACGAGGTGCGGTCCCTGCCCCAGTCACAAGGTAAGAGGCATGGAGGGAGTAGGTTGGAGGAAAAGCTAGAGTTGGACTCCGAAACCATGAGACCAGATTTGGACGCGAAGGATTGGTTCCACAAATAAGAGGAAGTGCATGTTTATGTGTAATCATGGGTGTATGTATTTCTGCCTGACTGTGTCCCTGTGCCGGTCTCTAACCTTCTGCACCCATCCCCTCCAAGGTGCCACCCTGTCCCAGCTGTCAGACAGTGGACAGACACTGAGCGAGGACAGCGGGGTGGACATTAGCGAGTCGGGGCGAGTCAGCAGGGAAAGCAGTCCAAACATACGCCCCCCACGAGACCCCCAGGGGGCAGGAGGGGACAGCACCTCCAAACCGGTGAGGAGGACACACCAGCGGGGAGAAAGACGACACAGAAAGAGAAAGAGGGAGATGTATGGATGGATGAATGGATGGATGGAGCTGAAAGTGAGGGATGACAAGAAGAGAAAGACAATCAGAGCTGGGTTGTTCTCTGTCACTGCTCACTCTATCTGAAGCTTGTTCTCAATCCTAACTGTCCTAACTTCTTTCTGTTTTATTCTTTCTTTATGCACATACAGTTTTTCTTTCTTTGCTCATTGATACATTTTTGTCCTTTCAATGATTTCTCATCTATTCAATCACTTCCATCTCATCTCATACTGCGCTAGAGGTCTCTTGTTTCCTCTGCCTGTCCCTTTATGCTTATTGCTGATTAGTGGTTAGGTGGTGGGAAAATTGTTGATTGGTTCCAACCTTTATGGGTGGACCAATGTCTAACAAAGGTGCAAAAGAAAAGAGTTCATGGGTCTCCAGGGTGAATATTTGAGTAAAAAGCTGAGTTATATTATGCCCCCTCTCTTCTCTCTCTCTCTCTCTCTCTGCAGCCGGGTCTCTTGGAGCCCACCTCCGCACTGGTGAGGGTGGCAAAGAGTGCCAGTACCCTGGGCATCGCCATCGAAGGGGGTGCCAACACTCGCCAGCCCCTGCCACGCATCGTCACCATACAGGTGGGTCTCAAACAGCCTAAAATACCCTTCATGCCCCTCACCCCTCTCACCCTCCCTTTTCAAGTAATCTCTGAAATGACAGCTTGCCAGACAATCTCCTGCACCTGTCAGAATTGATCTAGCCATGGTATTCTGTGTTCTGCAACTCTGCACAGTCATTGGCCCGTGCCGCCTCCTCTTCCACACATGGCTACACAACACAGCCTCTGTCAGATCAGTCTGTGGTTTCACACTGGAAGAGAACTCAAACTGAGATCCCTGGCTGCCATGCCATTGTTCCTCCACTCCAGAGGACTGGCAGATTTACCAGGGATGATTATAACCTTTAGAATAGACTCTATCGCAGGGCTCTGACGCCCAGAGGGCCTGAGACAATGCGACAATGCTAGGCAATTATACATTTTATTTGTCACATGCGCCGAATACATCCGCCATACTAGGCGGTGATGCAACCAGTCAAGATGCTCTCAATGGTGCAGCTGTAGAACCTTTTGAGGGTCTGAGGACCCATGCCAAATCTTTTCAGTCTCCTGAGGGGGAATAGGCGCTGTCGTGCCCTCTTCACGACTGTCTTGGTGTGTTTGGACCATGATAGTTCGTTGGTGATGTGGACACCAAGGAACTTGAAGCTCTCAACCTGATCCACTACAGCCCCGTTGATGTAGTCCACGATCATTTCCTTTGTATTGATCACGTTGAGGGAGAGGTTGTTGTCCTGGCACCACACTGCCAAGTCTCTGACCTCCTCTCTATAGGCTGTGTCATCATTGCCGGTGATCAGGCCTACCACTGTTGTGTCATCGGCAAACTTAAGGAAGGTGTTGGAGTCATTCATGGCAATGCAGTCATGGGTGAACAGGGAATACAGGAGGGGACTGAGCATGCACCCTGAGGGGCCCCCGTGTTGAGGATCAGTGTGGCAGATGTGTTGTTACCTACCCTTACCATCAAGAGGTTTCTTGGATAATGGTGTTGATGTGAGCCATGACCAGCCTTTCAAACCACTTCATGGCTACAGACGTGAGTGCTACGGGTCGGTAGTCATTTAAGCAGGTTACCTTGGTGTTCTTGGGCACAGGGACTATGGTGGCCTGCTTGAAACATGTTGGTATTACAGACTCGGTCAGGGACAGGTTGAAAATGTCAGTGAAGACACTTGCCAGTTGGTCAGCGCATGCCCAGAGTGCATGTCCTGGTAATCCGTTTGGCCCTGCGGCTTTGTGAATGTTGACCTGTTTAAAGGTCTTACTCACATTGTCTACGGAGAGCGTGATCACACAGTCATCCAGAACAGCTGGTGCTCTCATGCATGCTTCAGTGTTGCTTGCCTAGAAGCGTGCATAGAAGTAATTTAGCTCATCTGGTAGGTTTGTGTCACTGGTCAGCTCGCGGCTGTGCTTCCCTTTGTAGTCTGTAATAGTTTGCAAGCCCTGCCACATCCAGCAAACGTAGGATTCAATCTTTATATTGACTCTTTATCTGTTTAATGCTTTGTCTGATTGCATAGCGGGATTTCTTAAAAGCGTCCTGATTGGAGTCCCGCTCCTTGAAAGCGGCAGCTCTACCATTTAGCTCTGTGCGGATGTTGCCTGTAATCCATGGCTTCTGGTTGAGGTGTGTATGTACGGTCACTATGGGGACGACATCATCGATGCAATTATTGATGAAACCAGTGACGGATGTGGTGTATTTGTAACAGGGTTATATTGGTGATTCCCCTTGCCACTTTATTGTTAAGCCAATGGGTTTTTGGTTTTAGTTTTGTCTTGCCTTCACCTACTCAACATGGCATCTTATTGGCTGGTTTGCGTAGCTTGCTTACGAGGGAGGATGTTTCAGTTAGAATCGTCCCAGTGAACAAGCACCAAACCAGCGGTAAGTTGTTGGTTGCAAAGCACTGTACGTCAAAAGTGATTTTTATACTCCCAAGTGATGATTTAAATCTACAATTTATATACATTTGCTTGTAAATGTTATTCGAACCTCACACATAAGATGCAGCGTTTTTTGGTGAATATTTATTGTGCATTTTGTTGTAGAGAATTCCCGCCAATACTAGCTAGCAACTTACTGTGTCTGGTGGGGGGGTTCGTATATTTTGTACAGTGCGTGAGTGCAGAGTTGGATGGTGAGCCGTGCATTGCATGACGTGCAATTTTGTGCTGTTTCTATCGGGTACATTGTTCAAAATATTATATTGTAATTGTTGTATTATTTTGGTAACTACATTGCCCAGTGAACAAGCACCAAACCAGCGTGCGTGAGTGCAGAGTTGGATGGTAAGCCGTGCATTGCATGACGTGCAATTTTGTGCTGTTTCTATCAGAATAAAGCTCCATGACTGGTGCTACAAGTTGGAGTTCGTGTCGATGATTGATTGTACACAACGCAAGAAGAGTACTGTTACATATTCCTCAATGCCATCGGAAGAATCGCGGAACATATTCCAGTCTGTGCTAGCAAAACAGTCATGTAGCTTAGCATCTGCGTAATCTGACCACTTCCGATATGAACGAGTCACTGGTACTTCCTGCTTTCGTTTTTGCTTGTAAGCAGGAATCAGGAGGATATAGTTATGGTCAGATTTGCCAAATGGAGAGCGGGGGAGAGCTTTGTACTCGTGTCTGTGTATGGAGTAAAGGTGGTCTAGAGTTTTTTTCCCTCTGGTTGCACATGCTGGTAGAAATGAGGTAAAACAGATTTAAGTTTCCTTGCATTAAAGTCCCCGGCCACTAGGAGCGCCACCTCTGGATGAGCATTTTCTTGTTTGCTTATGGCCTTATACAGCTCGTTGAGTGCAGTTTTAATGCCAGCATCGGTTTGTGGTGGTAAATAGACAGCTACGAAAAATATAGATGAAAACTCTCTTGGTAAATAGTGTGGTCTACAGCTTATCATGAGATTCTCATACGAGCAAAACCTTGAGACTTCCTTAATATTAGAGTTCGTGCACCAGCTGTTTTTAACAAATAGACACAGACTTACCAGAGGCAGCTGTTCTATCTTGTCGAAGCACAGAAAACCCAGCCAGCTGTATGTTATCCATGTCGTCGTTCAGCCACAACTCTGTGAAACATAAGATATTACAGTTTTTAATGTCCCGTTGGTAGATTAGTCTTGATCAGAGCTCATCCATTTTATTATCCAATGATTGCACGTTGGCTAATAGGACTGATGGTAGAGATGGATTACCCACTCGCCGTCGGATTCTTGCAAGGCACACCGATCCCCTATATCGCTGTCTCTTCTTCATGCGAATGACATCGCGTCCGACTTGTTAAATAAAAAATCTTTGTCCAGTACGAGGTGAGCAATCGCTGTTCTGATATTCAGAGGCTATTTTCTGTCAAAAGAGACAGTGGCAGCAACATTAGGTACAAAATAATTTACAAATAACACAGAAAAACACACACAATAGCACAATTGGTTAGGAACCCATAAAACGACAGCCATCTCCTCCGGCGCCATTATTTATGCGGCATGTCCGTATTTTAATGGTATGCTTGCGAAAAACCCCTGCAAAGAGGTAGGGGTTTACATTAAAATATTACAGTAGCCATAGCAACAGGGTCAAAGATCCACCCTGTGATGTTGTGACTAAGGTTAGACGTCCGTGGGTGTGGCTAGTTCAGTCCAGCTCAGGTAAATATTGCCCTTTACCCTTGCCAGGTGCTTTACATGAATGTCTAACTGTAAGAGTACATTAAATGTGTTTTTTGGGTTCCAAGCATCCTTTCATTTGTTTAATCAAGAGGATAAGAGTTGATCCTGTTCTATCCCTTTACCTGAAGGAGTACATCCACTGAGAGCAGTGAATGTTATGTGAAATAAAGGGTTGGCTGAAGGCCACATCTAAGTAAGAACTGAGGATAATACCACCGTACCTGGCTGTAGCTCTGCTCTGTTCAGGTCTGTCTGTGTCTCTTTTGATTAACCTAAAGAGTGAGGAGAGAGGAGGGCTGGGGAGGGAGCTGTGCTGTTCTGTGGAGTTCAGAGAACCACTGAAAGCCCTCCCGCTCAAAAGATGCTTTGGTGAGAGGCTAATGAAAAATAAAAGAGCCGCTGATTGCGAGGGGAGCGACAAAGGCTCTGACCGGGAAATCAGCATATTCAAAATCAAAGAGAGCAATGGAGGGAGGGAGAGAGGGAGCTAGGGAGGGGAGAGAGATATACAGAAAGATGGAAGAGAAGATGGTACATTGTGTTAATAATAAAGGGGATTCAGACTGAGAACGTTTGCAGAGAAGGGAAGGTAGGAGAGGAAGAGAGAGAAAGGGAGGCAATCGAGCGAGTGACAGACAGGCGTGAGAGGTTTTAATTCCATTGCTATAGCTCTCCTCATCAACGGGTGGAAATGCACAGACAAAAGGCATGAGCCATGAGATATGGACGTGCTCTTTTCTCTCATCCCCCTTTCTCTTTATTCATCTGTTTTCGCTTTCCTCTATCTTAGGAGAGACAGGAACAAGGTATCCGAGCGCGCTCGCCAACCAGGCTGATTTTCATATCAATGTAGCGTTGCCACGTACTGTAACCCTGCCAATAACATCACAGTGTCTCTAATCAGTCACAGGTGATAGGGCCTCGTCAGCATCCTAATTGGTTAGGGCGTCGGATGGTCCTGGCCCAATCACAACCTCTTCCGTTCCACTGTATGTTCCAATGTACCTCTAATAGTTGTCTTCTATCAGCTCGCTTGAGCTCTGATGAGCGGGGTGGAAATATTTGAGGTGTGTCCTTTAAAACATTATCCAAAGTTCTAATTTCAGGCAGTGCTGATAGGTATATTTAAGACCAACTAAAAGCTGGTTTTAGTGGTAACGCAGTTGGTAATGGCATGAATTTAGACAGTGGAAGCGCAGCCTATCCAGCCGTGAGGCACAATGCCCATATGCGCATAGAACAAGAGTAGCCTAATGTGCTTTTGGTGCCTGTATACTTTGTATTTAGAAACATAAAAACTTATATTTTTTCCCATTTTGTTTTATTTTATTAAAAACCAAGCATAGCCTCCCCTCATTTCAATGAAGGCTTTTGATGCCCGATGCAATTGCGAAGTAGTCAAGACTGTCGATAAAGGGTTTGCCTCCTGAGACCGCTTGGAAGTAAATCTTAATCACCAAAGCTTTATTAAAATATCCTCACCAAAGCTTTATTAAAATATCATCACCGAAGCTTTATTAAAATATCATCACCAAAGCGTTTTTTAAATATCATCACCAAAGCTTTATTAAAATATCATCACCAAAGCTTTATTAAAATATCATCACCAAAGCTTTATTAAAATATTATCACCAAAGCTTTATTAAAATATCATCACCAAAGCGTTTTTAAAATATCATCACCAAAACTTTATTAAAACATCCTCACCAAAGCTTTATTAAAATATCATCACCAAAGCTTTATAAAAATATCATCAACAAAGCTGTATTAAAATATAATCACCAAAGCTGTATTAAAATATAATCACCAAAGCTGTATTAAAATATCATCACCAAAGCTGTATTAAAATATAATCACCAAAGCTGTATTAAAATATAATCACCAAAGCTGTATTAAAATATCATCACCAAAGCTGTATTAAAATATCATCACCAAAGCTGTATTAAAATATCCTCACCAAAGCTTTATTAAAATATCATCACCAAAGCGTGTTTTAAATATCATCACCAAAGCTTTATTAAAATATCCTCACCAAAGCTTTATTAAAATATCATCACCAAAGCTTTATTAAAATATCATCAACAAAGCTTTATTAAATATCATCACCAAAGCTTTATTAAAATATCATCACCAAAGCGTGTTTTAAATATCATCACCAAAGCTTTATTAAAATATCATCACAAAAACTTTATTAAAATATCATCACCAAAGCTGTATTAAAATATCATCACCAAAGCTTGATTAAAATATCTTCACCAAAGCTGTATTAAAATATCATCACCAAAGCTGTATTAAAATATCATCACTAAAGCTTGATTAAATATCAGCACTAAAGTTTTTTTTAAATATCATCACCAAAGCTTTATTAAAATACCATCACCAAAGCTGTATTAAAATATCATCACCAAAACTTTATTAAAATATCATCACCAAAGCTGTATTAAAATATAATCACCAAAGCTTTATTAAAATATCCTCACCAAAGCTTTACTAAAATATCATCACCAAAGCTGTATTAAAATATCATCAACAAAGCTTTATTAAAATATCATCACCAAAGCTTTATTAAATATCATCACTAAAGCTGTATTAAAATATCATCACCAAAGCTTTATTAAAATATCATCACCAAAGCTTTATTAAAATATCATCACCAAAGCTGTATTAAAATATCATCACCAAAGCTTGATTAAATATCATCACCAAAGTTTTTTTTTAATATCATCACCAAAGCTTTATTAAAATATCACCAAAGCGTTTTTTAAATATCATCACCAAAGCTTTATTAAAATATCATCACCAAAGCGTGTTTTAAATATCATCACCAAAGCTTTATTAAAATATCATCACCAAAGCTGTATTAAAATATAATCACCAAAGCTGTATTAAAATATCATCAACAAAGCTGTATTAAAATATCATCACCAAAGCTTTATTAAATATAATCACCAAAACTTTATTAAAATATCCTCACCAAAGCTTTATTAAAATATCATCACCAAAGCGTGTTTTAAATATCATCACCAAAGCTTTATTAAAATATCCTCACCAAAGCTTTATTAAAATATCATCACCAAAGTTTTTTTTTAATATCATCACCAAAGCTTTATTAAAATATCACCAAAGCGTTTTTTAAATATCATCACCAAAGCTTTATTAAAATATCATCACCAAAGCGTGTTTTAAATATCATCACCAAAGCTTTATTAAAATATCATCACCAAAGCTGTATTAAAATATAATCACCAAAGCTGTATTAAAATATCATCAACAAAGCTGTATTAAAATATCATCACCAAAGCTTTATTAAATATAATCACCAAAACTTTATTAAAATATCCTCACCAAAGCTTTATTAAAATATCATCACCAAAGCGTGTTTTAAATATCATCACCAAAGCTTTATTAAAATATCCTCACCAAAGCTTTATTAAAATATCATCACCAAAGCTTTATTAAAATATCATCAACAAAGCTTTATTAAATATCATCACCAAAGCTTTATTAAAATATCATCACCAAAGCGTGTTTTAAATATCATCACCAAAGCTTTATTAAAATATCATCACAAAAACTTTATTAAAATATCATCACCAAAGCTGTATTAAAATATCATCACCAAAGCTTGATTAAAATATCTTCACCAAAGCTGTATTAAAATATCATCACCAAAGCTGTATTAAAATATCATCACCAAAACTTTATTAAAATATCATCACCAAAGCTGTATTAAAATATAATCACCAAAGCTTTATTAAAATATCCTCACCAAAGCTTTACTAAAATATCATCACCAAAGCTGTATTAAAATATCATCAACAAAGCTTTATTAAAATATCATCACCAAAGCTTTATTAAATATCATCACTAAAGCTGTATTAAAATATCATCACCAAAGCTTTATTAAAATATCATCACCAAAGCTTTATTAAAATATCATCACCAAAGCTGTATTAAAATATCATCACCAAAGCTTGATTAAATATCATCACCAAAGTTTTTTTTTAATATCATCACCAAAGCTTTATTAAAATATCACCAAAGCGTTTTTTAAATATCATCACCAAAGCTTTATTAAAATATCATCACCAAAGCGTGTTTTAAATATCATCACCAAAGCTTTATTAAAATATCCTCACCAAAGCTTTATTAAAATATCATCACCAAAGCTTTATTAAAATATCATCAACAAAGCTTTATTAAATATCATCACCAAAGCTTTATTAAAATATCCTCACCAAAGCTTTATTAAAATATCATCACCAAAGCGTGTTTTAAATATCATCACCAAAGCTTTATTAAAATATCATCACAAAAACTTTATTAAAATATCATCACCAAAGCTGTATTAAATTATCATCACCAAAGCTTGATTAAAATATCTTCACCAAAGCTGTATTAAAATATCATCACCAAAGCTGTATTAAAATATCATCACTAAAGCTTGATTAAATATCAGCACTAAAGTTTTTTTTAAATATCATCACCAAAGCTTTATTAAAATACCATCACCAAAGCTGTATTAAAATATCATCACCAAAACTTTATTAAAATATCATCACCAAAGCTGTATTAAAATATAATCACCAAAGCTTTATTAAAATATCCTCACCAAAGCTTTACTAAAATATCATCACCAAAGCTGTATTAAAATATCATCAACAAAGCTTTATTAAAATATCATCACCAAAGCTTTATTAAATATCATCACTAAAGCTGTATTAAAATATCATCACCAAAGCTTTATTAAAATATCATCACCAAAGCTTTATTAAAATATCATCACCAAAGCTGTATTAAAATATCATCACCAAAGCTTGATTAAATATCATCACCAAAGTTTTTTTTTAATATCATCACCAAAGCTTTATTAAAATATCATCACCAAAGCGTTTTTTAAATATCATCACCAAAGCTGTATTAAAATATAATCACCAAAGCTGTATTAAAATATCATCACCAAAGCTGTATTAAAATATCATCACCAAAGCTGTATTAAAATATCATCAACAAAGCTTTATTAAATATCATCACCAAAGCTTTATTAAAATATCCTCACCAAAGCTTTATTAAAATATCATCACCAAAGCGTGTTTTGAATATCATCACCAAAGCTTTATTAAAATATCATCACCAAAGCTTTATTAAAATATCATCACCAAAGCTTTATTAAAATATCATCACCAAAGCGTGTTTTGAATATCATCACCAAAGCTTTATTAAAATATCATCACCAAAGCTGTATTAAAATATCATCACCAAAGCTTTATTAAAATATCATCACCAAAGCTTTATTAAATGTCATCACCAAAGCTTGATTAAAATATCATCACCAAAGCTTGATTAAAATATCAGGTTTGAGAGGAATAACACAGTGAGCTGACGTTCTCTTTTTATCTATGCATTGTAGGCAGGCCCACATTATTTTAGCCATACAGGTCCCGTTTTTGATGTACGTTAAACCCCCGCCATGATGTAGGCTACATGTCCATGCCCATCATGAAACGAGAGATACCGGTGAACCTCGTAATTAGAAGTTATCTGCAACCTGTAAAAATCGCTAGTTTTCCGTTTCATATGTTGAAAACCTAAGCCTTCCCTTAGGCCCAATATAATGAAGGTTGGTTCAACAGCAATGTGTGTCTTTTTTATCTTGGCGATTTTATGATATCATTCATTACATTTTACCTTTATTTATTGTTGTTGTTTTTTTTTTAACAGATTGCTTATTTTTCGTTTAATTGTATTATAACCAAACATAGAATGATTCACCTTCTTGGTTTTATCGTGATGTCGTGTCTTTGACTATGCCAGATTGATTGCTATGACATGCTATTCTATAAAATAATTTCTCCGTAATTAATATTACCTGATTGAACTAATCATGTAAATATTAATTAACTAGAGAGGGACACCACGAAAGAATATGTATAGAGCTGTTATCTTTCGAATAAACTCTTAAAGATTTAGGAATATTTTACATGCATAACAGTCACATTAATCGTCATTTTATTCAGTCTCATCTGAAAGTTGTAAGTCCTTTATTATCTGCAAGAATCCTGGCTAACATGTTGAATCAGCAATACAAAATTGGGTTTAATTATTTATTTACTAAATACCTAACTAATCACACAGAATCACACATATACAATTAAATCATAACTTGATCACAAATTACGTCATACAGAAAACGTCCCTAGCGGGCGGAATAGATATGACAGCTTGTTACACAAAGGGAAGGGGCGGGATTTTTAGTGAAAGAGCGGGAGATTCGAACATAGGCGAGCTGTGCTATAGTAAATACAGTATACGATGCATTCTAAATTACCGCCCATTTGAAAAAGAAAATGCAATAAATATTTACTCTGAGCTGCGCTTCAGTAGGTTGGTGGTAGATGGAAGACCGTATCGCCAACCCGAGTCCTCTGTCCTTTGGAGAATGTCTCTGGTAGTCACGGGATACTTTGTAGTAACGTTGTGTGTGGAAGACGGGATACTCGGACTGTCCTTCCTAACCTGCGTTTGTAGCAGCTGTTGCTAACTCAACGGCTAGGAGATATCACTTCTGTAGTGAACACGAGTTCAAAGTTCATACCATTCACAATCAAAGTCCATGCTGATGTTGGCCTAGTTCTGTAGTTATTGTCTGAACCATTCTGACACAGGACCGTCATCCTGGTGTACCCGGAACAGGAAGTTATATTCTTGTCACTGGCTTTATATAGCGGAGGTAGAGGGGTGTGTCTGAAAAGTTTCTAACCCATGCCTCTTCACAGGGGCGGGCCACTGGTTGAGCTGAGGAAAACTTATGAAAGCACAGATCTCTCATTTGGAAGCTAAATTTACATTTAATCTCTTCACAAATAATCTCATATTCAAACATTTGAATTAAACAACAATTCCATGTGAATCCGATACCTCTAACATTTAGACTTTCTACAGTAGAGTTTATGTCATTCTATCATTGATGAGAATGTGTCAGAGGGCAACCGAACTGACATAATATACCTTAAGTACCACCGCATATGTTCAGTTGGTTGGATTATCAGAATATAGTTCATTTCCCCCAACTTCTGATGTTACCCAGAATCTCTATGTTAACCCATGGGTTTCCTTATGTCACATCAGTTATAGTGGGGAGAGAGAAAAAGGGGGAAAGAGGTATTTATGACTGTCGTAAACCTAACCCCAACCCAACGTCATGACAGTGACAACGTCTGTGGTGCGCTTGCAATGCAACTTCTGAAGATGTGTGAATACGATCTGATCTATTAAATAGTTCCGATTATGTTCAGAAAACACAGGCCTATTTGGGAGCACTATGACAGTGAGTGGACATTCTCCCTTTCTCTTTATAGTGGATCTTTATCCAGCTACTGTGAAAAGTTTGGATGTGCGTAAAACCCTCCGTAGTCTACATTGTTTTAATATTAGATGCCCACGGGGAGAAATGATGGTGCCAGTAAGTGTGACATAGCCTATTTAAAACAAGTTGTTTCGTTTTGTTTAGTATTTGATTAGAATTATTATTATTACTATTTTTACACCTTATCAATAATTCATTTAATCATGCTTATTTACAATATTTGCCATGTCCATGCTCAGCCATAATATAATTTACATTAGGCCTAGCCCCTGTATCAGTGTGAATGCTATTAAAGCCATACAATTACTTAAAACAATGTGTACTGCAAATGGGTCAACAAATTTAGCAAAGACAGGTCTACATTTTGTTATTACGTTTCAGTAAGCCATTTAACAAACTCTAATGAACTAACATTGGAATTGGAGTTGATTCCAAGGCAACACATAAAAGACATAAATACACAACTTGAAGCAACCACATATTTCACCATTGAGCATGTTCTGATTGGCTAATGAGGGGCCAAGCCTCAACACACCCACAACATTTTTAATAATCAAAACCCTGACCTTACGCTCAATACCAACAAGTTTGCCGATAATTGTGATAGTGAAAATAGCACAAATATTTCTGACATGACCCTGAACCTATAACGCTACCGCCTGCGCTTAGATTTACCATTGCGTTAGGTTTGTTAAAATAGAGCCCTATGTTTCTGGCTCTTCTTGAATGATTACTTACTCACACCATACTCACACTAATACACAAATAAAGTATTCACAGCCATCCACAATTCCTAACAGATTCATTTAATTCAGGATTATATACTTTTGAATCAAATCTTCAATAGATGCTCCCTGGCTCTAAACAGCACCAACATAGTATTATAGTAAGTAGTAGCTTTAGTTTAGCCTGATGTCTTACAAGATGTAGAAATCTGAAGCATCCGTTTAGAACCAAATGTAGTGCATCAACAACATAGCTCGGGCAATAGGAAGCTCTCTCATCCATTTATTTGCAGATGATACAGTCTTATACTCAGCTGGCCCATTTGTGTTAAATGCTCTACAACAAAGCTTTCTTAGTGTCCAACAAGCTTTCTCTACCCTTAACCTTGTTCTGAATACCTCCAAAAACAAAGGTCATGTGGTTTGTTAAGAAGAATGTGTGATTACTACCTCTGAGGGTTTAGGGCACATACAAGTACTTGGGAATATGGCTAGACGGTACACTGTCCTTCTCTCAGCACATATCAAAGCTGAAGACTAAAGTTAAATCTAGATATGGTTTCCTCTTTCACCCCAGCTGCCAACTAACCCTGATTCAGATGACCATCCTACCCATGCTAGATTACGGAGACATAATTTATAGACCGGCAGGTAAGGGTGCTCTTAAGCGACTAGATGTTCTTTACCATTCGGCCATCAGATTTGCCACCAATGCTCCTTATAGGACACATCACTGCACTCTATACTCCTCTGTAAACTGCCCATCTCTGTATACCCGTCGCAACTGGTTGATGCTTATTTAGAAAACCCTCTTAGGCCTCACTCCCCCCTATCTGAGATATCTACTGCAGCCCTCATCCTCCACATACAGCACCCATTCTGCCAGTCACATTCTGTTATAGGTCCCCAAAGCACACACATCCCTGGGTCTCTCCTCTTTTCAGTTCGCTGCAGCTAGCGACTGGAATGAGCTGCAACAAACACTCAAACTGGACAGTTTTATCTCAATCTCTTCATTCAAAGACTCAATCATGGACTCTTACTGACAGTTGTGGCTGCTTTGCCTGATGTATTGTTGTTTCTACCTTCTTTTCCTTTGTGCTGTTGTCTGTGCCCAATAATGTCTGTACCATGTTTTGTGTTGCTACCATGTTGTTGTTATGTTGTGTTGCCACCATGCTGTGTTGTCATGTGTTGCTGCCTTGCTATGTTGCTGTCTTAGGTCTCTCTTTATGTAGTGTTGTCTCTCTTGTCGTGATGTATGTTTTGTCCTATATTTATATATATTTTGTAAAAAATAAAAATAAATCCCAGCCCTGTCCCCGCAGGAGGCCTTTTGACTTTTGATATAAAAATAAATTAAATAAAGTGGGAGAAGATGGAGCTAGATGAAACTTGGCCGACATTCTGCTAATTGTCTCATCAATGAAACATTCGATCTCAATACAGTTTTCTGTTCCCAAAACTACAGTCTGTTACGAACAGAGTCACAGTTTTGTAGACTTGACCCTTTGCCAAAATTGCAAAAAATGGTGTTCTTAACCTCTCTGGGGCAGGTGGGACGCAAACGTCCCACCGGCCAATAGCCAGGGAAAATACAGCGCGCCATATTCAAATAACATGATATAAAAATCAAACTTTCATTAAATCACACATGTAAGATACCAAATTAAAGCTACACTCGTTGTGAATCCAGCCAACATGTCAGATTTCAAAAAGGCTTTTCGGCGAAAGCATAAGATGCTATTATCTGATGACAGCACAACACTAAACAAACAGAGTAGCATATTTCAACACTGCAAGCACGACAGAAAACGGAGAAACAAAATATAAATCATGCCTTACCTTTGACGAAATTCTTTTGTTGGCACTCCAATATGTCCCATAAACATCACAAATGGTCCTTTTGTTCGATTAATTCCGTCGATATATATCCAAAATGTCAATTTATTTGGACCGTTTCATCCAGAAAAACACAGCTTCCAACTATCGCCACTTCTCTACAAAATATATCAAAAGTTACATGTAAACTTTACCAAAACATTTCAAACAAAAAAAAATTCTAATACAACGTTAGGTATTTTTAAACATTAATAATTGATCAATTTGAAGACGGGGTGATCTGTGTCCAATACAAAAGAAAACAAACTGACGCAACTTTTTTCGTAACGTGGGTCTCTCAAAAAATGTACTTCATGTGACCCTCATTTACGATAGCCCTACTTCTTCAGTACACAAAGGAATAACCTCAACCAATTTCCAAGGACTGGTGACATCCAGTGGAAGCGGTAGGAACTGCAAGCAAGTCCATTAGGAATCTGGTGTCTCTAAGATAACTCATTGAAAAGACAGTGACATCAAAAGAATAAAAATTCTGAATGGTTTGTCCTCAGGGTTTTGCCTGCTACATAAGTTCTGTTATTCTCACAGATATGATTCAAACAGTTTGAGAAACTTCAGAGTGTTTTCTATCCAAATCTACTAATAATATGCATATCTTATATTCTGGGGATGAGTAGCAGGCAGTTGAATTTTTGCATGCTATTTTTCCAAAAGTGAAAATGCTGGCCCCTGCCCACAAGAAGTTTAAGAAGGAGAAGGCCTTCACAGAGAAGGCGTTCCCTAACTGAAATATGCAAATACATGCTAAAATAAGGCAATAGGATCTTGCTAGCTCATGCTTGGCTTTGCCCACCTGCTCGCTTGTTAATTTGCTCCCATTGGAAACGATGCCGGTGATATATCTTGGGTTAGTTACCAGTATCTTTGGTTTTACTCTTGTAGTTTCTTTAGTCTCTCAGGTCATCACAGTCCATGTGAACGGTCCAAATGAGATGGCTACCTATATGTATATATCTACCTCCATTCATTCGTACCCCTTCACATCAACACAGTACTGGTACCCCGTGTATATAGCCAAGTTATTGTTACTCATTGTGTATTTATTCATCGTGTTATCATTTTTTCTCGTTTCTTTCTTCTATTTTTCTCTCTGCATTGTTGGGAAGGACCCGTAAGTAAGCATTTCACTGTTAGTCTACACCTGTTGTTTACAAAACATGTGACAAATAAAATTTGATTTGATTTGAGCTGAGGGATGTGAACAGGGGTGAGAGATGAGATCACAAAGGTCCTTTTGCTTCCTGGTTTATTAGTAATTGTAACGGTGGCGATGCGCCAACGAGTGTTTGTCGTCTGTTTGTGCTCTCTTTATCACAAATAAATGTTCTAGGTCTTGCTGTCTCTCTCTGTCTCTCTCTCTCTCTCTCTCTCTCTCTCTCTCTCTCTCTCTCTCTGTGTCTCTCTCTCTCTCTCTCTCTCTCTCTCTCTCTCTCTCTCTCTCTCTCTCTCTCTCTCTCTCTCTCTCTCAGAGGGGCGGTTCGGCAGACAACTGCGGGCAGCTGCAGGTGGGTCAGGTAATCCTGGAGGTAAACGGGGTTTCCCTGAGGGGCCGGGAGCACAGGGACGCAGCGCGCCTCATCGCTGAGGCTTTCAAGACCAAAGAGAGAGAACACGTGGACTTCCTGGTCACGGAGTTCAACGTGGCACTGTAGGAGGAAGTAAAGGAAGAAGAGAAGGAGAGAGAGAGTTATCATGGAGGAAGGAGGGAGGAGGGACAGGGGCTACAGAGCTAGAGAGGATAGGGGGTGGCTGTTGGGGCAAAGTCCTACACACTGTTCTGTACATGGGTTCATCTACCAACCTTTATCTGGTCACTTGGCCTCACCATCCTCAACATCCTCCAGCTTTAGCTCCAAAACAAGACACGGACACAGTTGCACTCTAAGTTGAGAAGTTGCCATGATTTCTGATTTTCATGGACTTCCACCATCCTTGTGACCTTGGTTTTCACGATACTCCCTGCAGCGGTCACCTCTCTGGACACATTATTGTATGTGTTTATGGCAATCTCATGTACTGTCACTCTATCTGTGTTGGCTAGTGGCTTCATCCTGTGGATCTCAAATGGATTGTTGGACAATGACGCCATCAGCACTAGAGCTCTGGCAGAAGATATGCTCCTGAAGCGGTCAGTTAGTGGTCAGTTAGCGGTCAGTGTCTACTAACCTGCGTCAGTCTGAGAGACTAACAGCACACGCAAGAGACACAGGCTGTGTCGCAAATAGCACCCTATTCAAATATAGCGCACTACCTTTGACCAGAACCCTATGGGCCCTGGTCAAAAGTAGTGCACTAAATAGGGAATACGGTGGGACGCAAGCCAGCCTTCCATCCAGCAGATGGAAGAGGCAGGAGGAAACACCATTTTCCAATGATAGTTTGTTTTTGTAAATGTACAAATGTAGATACTATACAATATATACATAAAGATAATCTATGAATTATAGAAACCTACTATATTACATGCTTAAAAAGTAGAATTCTTCAAAGTGTACTGTTAAGTCCCTTAATTGCTTCACTTTTCTGCAAATGTGTCCCCAAGTGAAGAGTAATGGAGATGATTGTGTTTTAATTGCCCTCTCTGGCAGTGCTAGTCAGCCGTACTGTTTGTGTTTACACAAGGGGCTTGCAGGGGCCTGCGTCACATAGTAATTACTATGCCTAAGAGGTAGTAATGAGGCATTTGGAAAAAGAAACTGCTGCAGAAGCTCTCTCCGATACACACTGCCAGAACACACACGTGGCCCAGCATACACACACACAGGCATGCCATCTTACCACACAAACACACAAGCACACAAACAGGCAGAAGTCACTGCGGATTGATGGAGAGCTGATGCTAAGAACTTGAAGAAGCACTTTATCCAATAATTGAACAGGTATGAGGAGCAAGTCATGGCAATCAGGAAAAAGAAAAGAGAAACAGAGAGAGAGAGAGAGAGACAGAGAGAAAGACAGACAGAGAGAGACAGACAGAGAGAGACAGAAAGAGAGAGACAGAGCGAGAGAGAGAGAGAGAGAGAGACAGACAGAGAGAGAAAGACAGACAGAGAGAGACAGAGAGAGACAGACAGAGAGAGACAGAGAGACACAGAGAGGGACAGAGAGAGAGAGAGAGAGAGAGAGAGAGAGAGAGAGAAAGAAAGAAAGACAGACAGAGAGAGACAGAGAGAGACAGACAGAGAGAGACAGAGAGAGACAAAGAGAGACAGACAGAGAGAGAGAGAGAGCGAGCGAGAGAGAGACCAATGAAAGAACTGAGAAGTGCAGTAGTTGTTGTGGAGGATTATTTGTTTCCTCTCTGGGAGGGAGAGGGGGTGTGCGAGGGAGGGGGAGAGAGGGGTTGAGTGAGGGAGGGGGAGAGAGGAGAGAGAGTGAGAGTGAAGCGGTACATGTGCCATTCAGGGGAGTTTTAGCATTATAGCGGACAGAGAGAGAGGGATAGATAGAGAGAACGACAGACAGAGAAAGGGACAGATAGAAGTTATTGATGTAGCAACAATAACCATCAAGTTTAAGTCAGGTTTCTCTTGATGCCCATTTATATACAAGTGCTTTGTTCACCCCATTCAGATTATAGAGATTTTCCATCATTTCAATCATTGTATATTTATGCAGCATCCCAAATGACACCCTTTTCCTATAGTGCACTCCTTTTGACCAGGACCGATAGGGCTCTGGTAAAATGAAGTGCACTATATAGAGAATAGGGTGCCATTTGGGATTCAATATTATTCTGTATGCATACTTAGGATATGAGACACAATCATGAGAAGACTGCCCTATTCCCTGCCAATGCCACCTCATATGCTTAACATTCAGCGTGTGTGTGTGGGAGTGTGTGAGTGTGTCCTACTCCTATCCACAAGGCAGTCACTATTAAACACTGCTATCTGGGAGGAATTACTTAGCTTCAGAAATGGTGGCTTTGTTCTCTGAGCCGTGTCTTTACACTGTGCATATGACACAGACAGCCCTTCAGAGAGAGGGATGAGAGGAAGGTGTCTGTGTCTAACGTTGTTTCTACGTTGTTGCACTGGAGATGGGCAGAGAATGCAGAGCAAGGATCAGAGAGCGAAAGAGGTTGACCTGATGCAGGAGGGAGGGAAAGGCACACACACACACACACACACACATTACACAGGTTGACCTGATGCAGGAGGGAGGGAAAGGCACACACACACACACACACACATTACACAGGTTGACCTGATGCAGGAGGAAGGGAAAGGCACACACACACACACATTACACAGGTTGACCTGATGCAGGAGGATGGAAAAGGCACACACACACACACACATTACACAGGTTGACCTGATGCAGGAGGGAGGGAAAGGCACACATACACACACACATTACACAAAAACAAATACTCACACACTGGTCAATCCACATTCTGCTTCTAACATGCTCTGAGACATTGCGTAATGTCTTCAGTGCACTTTCTTTTTGCACACACTGACTCAGGCATGACTCCACACACAGGGACTCTTTCAAACACCGATATCATGTCTTGAAATGTCCCAAACAATCTTAGTAACACATTAACTACACCACATAAATGCGATTATATTATAGACATACAATCAGTTGTCTACTCTGATGCCAAGCCATTCAACCATGCCGAAGCATCCAACGTAATTGTCTCCCCACGTCATATCAGGCTTTGAGGAATTCAATAAAGTAAAAAAATTGGGATTAATTATTATTACTGACCCTGGATCTGATGTTAATAACAGTCTGGCTTTCTCTTTAACCCATATTACAGAGTAATTCAGAGGGGAAGAGATGATGAAAGGAATCAGTCCAATCCAATGACAAGGTGATTAATCAGCGAATATGATGGAGAGGCAGGTGTCCTGTCTTGTGGCATGGACTTGGAAACAACACAGATGTGGGCTCTGTCCCAAATGGCACCCTGCTCACTATATAGTGCACTACTTCTGACCAGAGCCTGTAAGGTGCTGATTAAAATCAGTGCACTATATACAGCGCATTCGGAAAGTATTCAGACCCCTTGACTTTTTCCACATTTTGTTACGCTACAGCCTTATTCTAAAATTGATTAAATCGTTTTTTCCTCTCATCAATCTACACACAATAACACATAATGACAAAACATAAACAGGTTTTTAGACATTTTTGCAAATTGGAAATATTACATTTACATAAGTATTCAGACCCTTTACTCAATACTTTGTTGAGGCACCTTTGGCAGCGATTACAGCCTTGAGTCTTCTTGGGTATGACGCTACAAGCTTGGCACACCTGTATTTAGGGAGTTTCTCCCATTCTTCTCTGCAGATCCTTTCAAGCTCTGTCAGGTTGGATGAGGAGCGTCGCTGCAAAGCTATTTTCAGGTCTCTCCAGAGATGTTCGATCTGTTTCTAGTCCTGGCTCTGGCTGGGCCAACAAGGACATTCAGAGACTTGTCCCAAAGCCACTCCTGCGTTGTCTTGGCTGTGTGCTTAGGGTCGTTGTCCTGTTGGAAGGTGAACCTTCACCCAAGTCTGAGGTCCTGAGGTCCTGAGCGCTCTGGAGCAGGTTTTCATCAAGGATCTCTCTGTACTTTGCTCCATTCATCTTTCCCTCGATCCTGACTAGTCTCCCAGTCTCTGCCGCCGAAAAACATCCCTGCAGCATGATGCTGCCAACACCATGCCTCACCATGCCTCACTGTTGTCACAAAGTTGGAAGCACAGAATTGTCTAGAATGTCATTGTAGACTGCAGCGTTAAGGTTTTCCCTTCACTGGAACTAAGGAGCCTACCCCGAACCATGAAAACAGCCCCAGACCATTATTCCTCCTCCACCAAACTTTACAGTTGCCACTATGCATTCGGCCAGGTAGCGTTCTCCTAGCATTCGCAAAACCCAGATTTGTCCGTCAGACTGCCAGATGGTGAAGTGTGATTTATCACTCCAGAGAACGGCGAGCTTTACACCACTCCAGCTGACACTTGGCATTGCGCATGGTGATCTTAGACTTGTGTGCGGCTGCTTGGCCATGGAAACTTATTTCATGAAGCTCCCGACGAATAGTTCTTGTGCTGACGTTGTGTCCAGAGGCAGTTTAGAACTCGGTAGTGAGTGTTGCAACTGAGGACAGATGATTTTTACATGCTACGCGCTTCAGCACTTGGCGGTCCCGGTCTATGAGCTTGTGTGGCCTACCACTTCGCGGCTGAGCTGTTGTTGCTGCTAGACGTTTCCACATCACAATAACACTTACAGTTGACCGGGACAACTCTAGCATGGCAGAAATTTGACGAACTGACTTGTTGAAAAGGTGGCATCCTATGGCGGTTCCACGTTCAATGTCACTGAGCTCTTCAGTACGGGCCATTCTACTGACAATGTTTGTCTATGGAGAATGCATGGCTGTGTGCTCAATTTTATACACCTGTCAGCAACAGGTGTGGCTGAAATAGCCGAATACACTAATTTTAAGGGGTGTCCACATACCTTTGGCCATGTAGTAAACACATGAACCTGTGCTACTTACAGGTTGTTATCAATAAAACGGCACAATAGCGTTCAATTTTCCTGCTGGGGGGCAAGGAGACCCCCAGCTCCCCGTAATTAAACCATTGACAACTGCGTGCCGTTTTCAAGGGATTGTTAAATACATTTGATAACTATTTGGTTGTAATATCATCACCTCTTGAAGAGCATATAGTCAGAACTACACATTTCTCATTATTTCACATTTAGCTCCATCATCAGAGTTATTTAAGCAATAAGGTCCGAGGGGGTGTGGTATATGGCCAATATACCACGTCTAAGGGCTGTTCTTACGCACAACGCAACGCTGAGTATACAGCCCTTAGCCGTGGTATATTGGTATACCAAAATC
The DNA here is from genome assembly GCF_045679555.1 of Salvelinus alpinus. Taxonomy (NCBI): domain Eukaryota; kingdom Metazoa; phylum Chordata; class Actinopteri; order Salmoniformes; family Salmonidae; genus Salvelinus; species Salvelinus alpinus. The sequence continues at coordinate 24,723,863 of NC_092103.1, read as the reverse complement.
CCCTGAGGTGCCTTATTGCTATTAAAATGGGAAATGTGTAGGTCTGACCATGCTCATCAAGAAGTGATAATATTACAGCCAAGTATTTTACATTTATTTAACAATCCCTTGAAAGCGGCACACAGTTGTCAATGGTTTTAGCGGAGCTGCGGGTCTCCTTGCCCCCAGCAGGAAAATTGTACACTCTGCATCTTACGTTATATTGATAACAACCTATTGGAGTCTATTGATAATCACTGCTGTTTATTTCTGTCTCACTGAGTGTGCCTCCCTATTAGCTGCACAAGTTGTTTTTAGTGTTATTGTTTTCTTCCCTTCAACGTTCTTGATTTGCCTGCCTCTTGTACAGTTTAATGACAAGTGTTGAACACAGCCATGCTATTAATACAGAAAGTGTGTTTAATTTTACAGTAAAGATAACTGCACAAGAACTGCCTGGCTGTCTGTGCCTTTTTTTGCTAAGCCTTTGTGCTCAGGCAGTGCAGAGTTTATGACAATACAGTGAGCTAATAACATAGAAATAGAAAGACAGTCATACACACACATTCTAGGTTACTAATGTTCCATACTAAAACAATACACAAACAAGTGATACAGACATATGACATGAACATCAATACCTTTGGTTGCAAAATTCCAGTGACTTTCCCAAAATTCCCATTTTCTTCAGAAATCTTGATTGGAAGAATCCCGAAATCAGAGAATTAACAAGCAAGAAATCCAGAATCCTTCAAACAGGATGTCTTGAAAATCTGAGATTTTTTGGAAAGTAACAAGAATTTTGCAACATTTACCCTATGATTAAATCTCTGTATCTGTTTTCTTGTCTGTTTACTCTCTCTCTCTATCTCTCTATCGCTCTATCTCTCTCTCTCCCTACCTCTCATCTATCTATCTATCTATCTATCTATCTCTATCTCTGTCTCTGTCTCTGTCTTTCTCGTCATTCTTTTTCTGCCAGATTAGCTTTCTCTCTCGTTCAATACACACACTCACTCACAAAAACACAAACGGCATCCCCACTCTCTCTCTCTGACACAGGCACACACGCACACACACACATCCCTACAGAGGAGATACATGCTCTTTGAGTAATTGTTGTGTCAAAGTTGTGTCAGCCGACCAGCCATAGAAGGGTTTGTCATCGTTCTGCCTCTTAAGTGTGGAGGATGGAGACACCAGGGCATGATGGTACTGGCACCAGGCACACCTTTCCCACTAGCCACAGATACCCCATCACCGGCTGTAGACTGCATCATTATTCGGATCCTCTACCACAGCCCTTCCTGGGGAGGACCATAGCAGCACCATTGACACCCAGTGGAAGATGCCGGTCTGGGGCCTCAGCTTTATTCTTATATTCTTGGGGCCGTATCAAGTGTCTCAGAGTAGGAATGCTAATCTAGGATCAGTTTTGCCTTTTAGATCACCATGAACAAGATTACATATTCATAAAATGTCTCAGAGTTTTAGTGCTGATTTAGGATCAGTTTCTATATTATAATAACTAAGATTACATGGACATGAATGACCTGATCCAGGATCAGCACTCCTACTCTGAAATGCTTTATGAGTACGGTTCCTGATCTTAGATCAGCTCTCCAACTCTGTGACAGACGCTTTATGAATATGAGCCCACACCTTGATCCCAGATCAGCACTCCCACTCTGAGATGCTTTATGAGTACGGGTCCTGATCTTAGATCAGCACTCCCACTCTGAGATGCTTTATGAGTACGGGTCCTGATCTTAGATCAGCACTCCCACTCTGAGATGCTTTATGAGTACGGGTCCTGATCTTAGATCAGCACTCCCACTCTGAGATGCTTTATGAGTACGGGTCCTGATCTTAGATCAGCACTCCCACTCTGAGATGCTTTATGAGTACGGGTCCTGATCTTAGATCAGCTCTCCAACTCTGAGACAGACGCTTTATGAGTACGGGTCCTGATCTTAGATCAGCTCTCCAACTCTTAGACAGACGCTTTATGAGTACGGGTCCTGATCTTAGATCAGCACTCCCACTCTGAGATGCTTTATGAGTACGGGTCCTGATCTTAGATCAGCACTCCCACTCTGAGATGCTTTATGAGTACGGGTCCTGATCTTAGATCAGCACTCCCACTCTGAGATGCTTTATGAGTACGGGTCCTGATCTTAGATCAGCACTCCCACTCTGAGATGCTTTATGAGTACGGGTCCTGATCTTAGATCAGCACTCCCACTCTGAGATGCTTTATGAGTACGGGTCCTGATCTTAGATCAGCACTCCCACTCTGAGATGCTTTATGAGTACGGGTCCTGATCTTAGATCAGCACTCCCACTCTGAGATGCTTTATGAGTACGGGTCCTGATCTTAGATCAGCACTCCCACTCTGAGATGCTTTATGAGTACGGGTCCTGATCTTAGATCAGCACTCCCACTCTGAGATGCTTTATGAGTACGGGTCCTGATCTTAGATCAGCACTCCCACTCTGAGATGCTTTATGAGTACGGGTCCTGATCTTAGATCAGCACTCCCACTCTGAGATGCTTTATGAGTACGGGTCCTGATCTTAGATCAGCACTCCCACTCTGAGATGCTTTATGAGTACGGGTCCTGATCTTAGATCAGCTCTCCAACTCTTAGACAGACGTTTTATGAGTACGGGTCCTGATCTTAGATCAGCACTCCCACTCTGAGATGCTTTATGAGTACGGGTCCTGATCTTAGATCAGCACTCCCACTCTGAGATGCTTTATGAGTACGGGTCCTGATCTTAGATCAGCACTCCCACTCTGAGATGCTTTATGAGTACGGGTCCTGATCTTAGATCAGCACTCCCACTCTGAGATGCTTTATGAGTACGGGTCCTGATCTTAGATCAGCACTCCCACTCTGAGATGCTTTATGAGTACGGGTCCTGATCTTAGATCAGCACTCCCACTCTGAGATGCTTTATGAGTACGGGTCCTGATCTTAGATCAGCACTCCCACTCTGAGATGCTTTATGAGTACGGGTCCTGATCTTAGATCAGCACTCCCACTCTGAGATGCTTTATGAGTACGGGTCCTGATCTTAGATCAGCACTCCCACTCTGAGATGCTTTATGAGTACGGGTCCTGATCTTAGATCAGCACTCCCACTCTGAGATGCTTTATGAGTACGGGTCCTGATCTTAGATCAGCACTCCCACTCTGAGATGCTTTATGAGTACGGGTCCTGATCTTAGATCAGCAGTCTTAGACGCGACTGTACAGCTTTTGGAGTCAAACTTTATTAATAAACATAATATGTGGGAATAATGGGTGTTTTCATTAATGTGGAAAATAATTGCTAATGTATTATATGTAGAATTAGAGACACAACAGACGCATAAAGGTTCTGCTGTAATTCATCTAAGGGTGCCATCTAGAGGAACAATAATATATGGCATTGAAAATATAAGAAAATGCCGATCTCATGTTGATGAAGTGATATTAAACAGTTTTATTTCCCCCTTTATCATTTGAGTCATAATCAATGAATGATATGTATTAACCCATACACATCATTGGTGTTGATACATAATTCTGATAATTATTATAATATAATGATTATATCTATCCGGGAGGCTATAGAGAGAAGCATTTGATCTCTGACACACTGGAGGAGCACTTTTATTATTATGTCTACATTTTCATATGCATTTACTGCACTTTTGTATTTTTGGAAACATCAGTCAGAAAGTCCTGCCCCCTAGCGAACCAATCAGTACTTCGCTCTATTGTTTGATTTCTTGATAACATTTAGCTTTGAAAATCTGTGCCATGCCCCGAGAACGGAAGAATTATCCAACAATACTCTTTCACCTTTTTCCTGCTAGATTTACATTATTGTCCACGATCAGGTATTACAACCCAGTTAATTTGCGTTAACCATGAATTAGCTATAATCTACTTTTAATAAGTTATGAATATACATTTAAAATAGAAAGTGATGGGAATTCAAATAGTGATTTTTCGGGACTTGGAGCGACTTGGACAGTGCTTTCACGCCCGAGAAAGGATAGATAAGTAGGCCGAATAGATGTAGATATTATAGCACAGGTTTTAAGATCAAGATGTATACGTTTTGCTACGGTCAGTGACTGAATTGAAACTGAACCTAGCTATAGCTCAGTCTTTTTGTTTACTCAGGTGGCATTGAGTGAAGTCGTGTTTTGCCATGCATCGCATGGTCGCTTGGTGACATTGGGGTGAGTCTTTTTTTTGTATGCAGTTCTCAAGGCAACCAAGGCCTGCTACTTTTAAGTCTGCCAATGCTGCAATTTCGCTGTCTCTCTGAATTCCTGCTACGACTGCCTTGGATGATATAACCTATGAAGCACAAGGTAAGTTTAGAATCTGTAGTGTTCTTGTGTGTGTGTGTGTTTGTGTGATAAAACCTCCCAACTCCATTGTGCTATGCAAAGCTATTCCTAAATTATTATATAAAAATGTCATACTGTACATTAGTAGTATCTATGTATTACTTTGTTGTTACATAGTCATTTTACAATGTCACTACACAAGAATGAACAATTGACAAGTCTGATGGGCTCTCTTGGGCGGCCTCTGTGTGCTTTACCCAGTGGACTCAAGGAACCACTGACGCCCTGTAATGTTTCTCTTCATTTCACTGCATTAGTGGGACTGTTGTCCTCGGCTCACTAAACATTGATCAACCTTGACTAACTGATATAGCATGTTGTCAGGATGGAAAATCTTGTGGGTAGGCAGTTTGGAGACTTGGGAATTCTGTAATAAGTTGACCTGGTATTAGTCACCTAAACTACTGTGGTCCCCTAACTTTGGTTTTGCGAAGTTAAAACTTTGAGCATTATTCACAGCACTAGGCCCAGGCCTGTTTGTCATTCTCCTAACATGAGCACCCAACAAACTCTGCTCTGTGACTGTCTGCACATCCTTATCTCTCCCCCTTGCCTCGTAAGAAGATTAGCCTATGTTGCTTAGATATTTAGCAGGTCATCTTAGCTAATATTCACTGGACTGGGCTCTCTCTCAGCTTGAGTGATATCCTGAGGCTTCAAATAGATTCATAGAATCATCAGAATTCTCGTCTTCAGCCTAACAAAACTGAAATGTGTTGCTTTTGGCTCCGTTGATGTCTGTCCTGACAGCTTTGGGAGGGAGGGCTGGGAGTCTGTCGTCGTCGGAGGAGGAGGAGAGCCTAGCTGGCAGGGGCGTTAATTAGCCTAGCCTGGCAGCTCCCGTCATCCCAGTCTCGAAGAGAGACAGCTCCCCTGGCACCCCAAGGAGTGGCCTAGATGTCAGTGTGGCTCTGTGGGGCTCCTGTGGAGATGTACTAGTGGTTGTGCTCAACAGATCAGCCCTGTCTGTCTGTGAGCTGTAGGTAAACCCCACACGGTTTGATACCCCAGCCTGACCACATAACAAAACCTTGGAGTACCTCAGGGCTGTATGGACACGTCGCTTGGATTTAAGCAACAGGTGAGTCCACATTCTTTATGCTTTACAATCAACAGAATGGCTATATTGCTGTATTGACGAGTGAAGATGTGCATACTAGCCTAATCAATGTATCAAAGATATGATCTTACAGTTTCAATTTATAGTCCTACTTAAGATAAATTGTTTATTTTGTATGCATCCTATCTAGGCTACATCAAAATAAGTCTGATATTCACTAATGAACTATGTCCCAGATCTGAAATTAGCATTGAAAAATGCCCTGAAGTTGTTTATCTGCCTGAAGTGCTTGTGTTTTCCCAGTTGTCTCAGTTTAGATGCATGCTGCGTCAGCCCAGCTGCCTCTTCTCCTCTATGGAGAGAGATTCTCCATACATTTGCGTATGAAACGAGGACAGAGGGGCTATATGAGCCTGCTGGCGTCTCAGATTGTTCTGGCAAATCTCACATAGCAACTTCCTTGAGAGGAAGGATGCTTAACATGTTTTTTACATTGGTATCACAACCCATTTTTTTGAAAATCATGATGAAATTGGCCATTTTAGGCCCCTTTTAGACCTATACATGCCTCCTGTAAGACCCTATTATAGTGTTTTCTCAAATATGGAGTATGTCTAGATTCTGAAATACACATTTTCACATTCATTTATTCAACATACAAAATCTGAATATTCATATCTCAAAACTACACTTTTGGATGTTGCTTATTGTTAGACATATTGTTTGTAACAATATATTCTTCAAACACTTCTGGGTCGTTGTGTCTTGCAAAACTGATTTGTTATCCTAATAGACTCTGTTCCATTCTTCGTCCTACAACACATTCACAGGTAGAATGTCTGAATGCTTGTGTGAGGTATTTTGAAGTGCATGAAAGTGCACTGCAGTATGGTGAGGAGGTACGTGTCACTCATACAGATGAGGCTATAGCTGCTTCCCACTCAAACCCCCAGAAACGTCTCTCATTTGTCTTCTCTCCCTGCTTTTTTTGTTGTCCATGAGTCAATGCTGTGTGAATAATGATTGGCTGAAGGTAGAGATAAGAAGTGCAGCTTTGAGGCCTGTTGTTCTCCGAGCTCAGTAAGGCAGGGTTTGGTGTTGTCTGTTGCTATGGTGACAGTCAAAGAGTCCATGACATCAAAAAATCATTTTATCTTGATATGAACCCCAGATGTGTTCCCATTGCTAGCCTAAATAGCTATATACAATCTCTCAAAACTGAGCAATTAAATTTGATAAGTCAATTGATCTTCATAATATGCATATTTAACTGAAACTGAAACATGTATGTTTATTTCTTCTAAGATTACTTTAGCAATTAATATCCCTCTTCCCCTCTCCTGTATGAAAGCCCTTCTTTTGTGCAGGCCATGTGGTCTGGGGGTCTAAACACAGACCTGGGAGACCAGGGTTCAATCCCTATTCCCACCCTTTGTCTCTCTCTAATCTGTCTCCCCATATTATAGTCTGTCTATGAATAAAGCAAACATTCCCCCCCCAAAAAAATGTAAAGAGAGAGAGAAAAAGCCCTTCTACGTAAGCATGAAATATTGGGCATACTGAAGGAGTGACACATGATTATCTGTTTATTAAGATGCTTCCATGTTAACAGTAGGGAGCAGCTGTGTATGAGGATGAAGACAGACTGTTCATTGCTCTTTAATCACAGTTCATTAGCTCTACCTTAAAGATGGCCTGCAGTTTTCAGTGTAGTGAAGTCACATCTGTCTTCAGAGAAGTAGGGATGCAGTGGTATAGTGCTGCATTTGACTTTCCCCAGATGTTAGTGCGTACGCAACATTACCGTGTGTGCTTGTCTGTGGGAGCATCCCAAATGGCACCCTATTCCCTAAGGTCCTTGGTCAAAAGTAGTGCCCAATGTAGGGGAAAGGGTGACATTTATAATGCAACCTGTGAATATGTGTGTGTGTTGCATTTGAAATTTGTTCTACCAAAAACTGGGCAAAGTGAGTTATGCTTCCCTCACTAATCCTGTAATATTACTGCATTTGGTTTCAGGGTATCCAGTGCCCCCATGACAAAGCTTTCCATAAGAATGACAGACCTATAGCCAGGTCCAGAAGGCTAGATTCTGAGCCATGGCTGTGGGAGGTGGGCTTCAGAGGAGCACCAGAGCAGACTATCAGGATGCTGGGTGTCACCACACCTGGCTAGAGGTCAGAGGTCAGACTTGAGAGAGAGAAGCAGAGAGAGAGGATGGAGACCAGAGGGCGCAGTACCAGGGCAGGGGTTCTGTTCTGGACCCCTGCTCCTCAACACCCCTCTCCCTCCAGCTCCATACACTCAGACGTGGACTGGTGGGATGAGGATGAGGAGGAAGGTGGGGACAGGAAAGAAGAGGAAGAAAAGGACTTCCACTGCCAGATGGATGAGAATGGGGTTATAGGACTGGAGAACGCCTTGCAGAATGTGGGTCTGGGAGAAGAGGAGGAGGAGGGAGAGGAGGAGGGAGTGGAGAATGGAGAGGATGATCTGCCCTGGTACTCTGGAGCCTTGGACCCAGAGGGACCCAGGGAGAGGTTCCTGTCCTCCAGTAGGGCAGCTGGGATGGGGCTGGACTAGAGGTTGGAGCAGGTAGACCCGTTGGAGGAGCTGAGTTATAACCTGAGTGACCTGCAGAGCTCTGAGCCTCTGTCTCAGTCTGAGCCACCTGGAGAGGACACGCAACCCTGTCATTCGGTGAGTCACACACTAACAAACACTACAAACATTGTCATCACTTCTTTAGTCAAATAATAACACATTTCAGCAAAGCCAAAAGCATCAAAGCCTCAGGCCTAAGTCCCCTAAGATCTGCAAGCAGTGGTGACAATTGCAAGGGAAACTGCTACATTTATCTTGATATTTGACCTAGGTGAGTGTATAAAGACAAATCTGAACTGACTCTTTCTCCCTTTCTCTGCTAGATGTCCTGGAGTCCAACGACAGTGTGGAGATCTGGAGTGAGGATGAGGAGCAGCAGCAAAAGTATGATGAGGTGCAGAGCTGGTGGTCCACAGGCAGCGGATGGAGCATCTCCCAGAGAGAGACAGACAGCTGGACATGACAGAGGATGAAAGGAAAGTAGAGGAGGATGGAGAGGAGGAGGACAGCGAGCCTCATGCACACACTGATATGATGTCATGTCCTGTCATAGTGGAGGCTTGGTCATGCTGGCATCAGGGCCATAGTGTCAGAGGAGAAGAGAGAGAGGTAAATGCCATAAGAAGTTACAGCGCCAACCTACAAATAGAAGAGACTAGTGAACTCTCTGACAGTGACAACAGAGGGGGGACACGGTTTGTAGAGAGTGACAACAGAGGGGGGACATGGTTGGTAGAGAGTGTCACCTGACAATCCACGAGCCATGGCTCGTTCCCCTCAGAAAGGCTGGCATGCACCCTCACAGTCCCCTCCTCGCAGCAGCACCCAGGACAGGAGCCTCCGGACCCACAGGGAGAGTCCCCCCAAACCCTAACCCAGGAGTCATGACCCTGACGTGGACAAGGGCTGGAGAGGGCAACTGACCTACCCCACCCCAGACTTCTCTGTTGTCACTCTACGGTTGGTAGAGAGTGACAACAGAGGGGCGACACTGTTGGTAGAGAGTGACAACAAAGGGAGGACATGGTTGGTAGAGAGTGACAACAGAAGGGGGACACGGTTGGTAGAGAGTGACAACAGAAGGGGGACACGGTTGGTAGAGAGTGACAACAGAGGGAGGACACGGTTGGTAGAGAGTGACAACAGAGGGAGGACACGGTTGGTAGAGAGTGACAACAGAGGGAGGACACGGTTGGTAGAGAGTGACAACAGAGGGAGGACACGGTTGGTAGAGAGTGACAACAGAGGGAGGACACGGTTGGTAGAGAGTGACAACAGAAGGGGGACACTGTTGGTAGAGAGTGACAACAGAGGGGGGACACGGTTGGTAGAGAGTGACAACAGAGGGGGGACACGGTTGGTAGAGAGTGACAACAGAGGGAGGACACGGTTGGTAGAGAGTGACAACAGAAGGGGGACACGGTTGGTAGAGAGTGACAACAGAGGGAGGACACGGTTGGTAGAGAGTGACAACAGAGGGGGGACACGGTTGGTAGAGAGTGTGTCTGAAGACCTCTCCTCCCTTTTCCCTCCTGACCTGCTCAGTCCACCCCCCACGTGTCCCTTCTCCCCTCCCAGAGGTTGTACCTTTCTTTACCTCCTCGACTTCTCCTCCGAGGAGTTGGCTAATGCTCCCGGGATTGAAGCTGAGACATTCCCGGAGGAACCCACCTTTACAGAGAGCCTTCCGGAATCCCGCAGCAGCCAAATGAGCCATGCCCCCAGGCCTCATTGGCAGCCTGAGTCAGGGGGGGAGGAGCTCAAGACTAGGACCTCCCCTTACCCAGCAGCCATCTTTCCTGAGCATGGGATATCTTACCGGCTCAGAGAGAGAAACAAGGGGGGTGAAGAGAGCCTACAGGATGAGTCAGGAACTAACTACTGGCAACACGCCTCTCACTCTCCGAGGAAGATGAGACAGCACTCACCTGACACTCCACGAGCCATGACTCGTTCCCCTCAGAAAGGCTGGTATGCACCCCCACAGTCCCCTCCTCGCAGCAGCACCCAGGACAGGAGCCTCCGCACCCACAGGGAGGGTCCCCCCAAGCCAGGAGCCATGACCCTGACATTGACGAGGGCTGGAGAGGGCCCCACCCCAGACTTCTCCAAGGTAGAGCCCAGGGTCCGCTTCCCCATGAACGGCTACACCCTTGACCCCCCAAGAGCAAAGGCTCCCCCAGAAAGAGGTCTCTGTCAGTGGAGCCCACCCTGGTGTTCAAGTCCCCTGCTGACATAGTGAGAGAGGTGCTGCTGAGCAGTACAGACGGACCCCCTCACCCCCCAATGGGCCCCACAGGCCCCTAAACTCCACGGTTCCAGAGGACTTCAGATGCCCACGACAGGCCAGCACTCTGGTACAGCAGCTGCAGGTACATACACAGAGAGTAGGACCACACCACAGGCACACGCTCAGACTAACTCTGATTCCTTAGCATTCTGACAGACTCAGACTAACTCTGATTCCTTAGCATTCTGACAGACTCAGACTAACTCTGATTCCTTAGCATTCTGACAGACTCAGACTAACTCTGATTCCTTAGCATTCTGACAGACTCAGACTAACTCTGATTCCTTAGCATTCTGACAGACTCAGACTAACTCTGATTCCTTAGCATTCTGACAGACTCAGACTAACTCTGATTCCTTAGCATTCTGACAGACTCAGACTAACTCTGATTCCTTAGCATTCTGACAGACTCAGACTAACTCTGATTCCTTAGCATTCTGACAGACTCAGACTAACTCTGATTCCTTAGCATTCTGACAGACTCAGACTAACTCTGATTCCTTAGCATTCTGACAGACTCAGACTAACTCTGATTCCTTAGCATTCTGACAGACTCAGACTAACTCTGATTCCTTAGCATTCTGACAGACTCAGACTAACTCTGATTCCTTAGCATTCTGACAGACTCAGACTAACTCTGATTCCTTAGCATTCTGACAGACTCAGACTAACTCTGATTCCTTAGCATTCTGACAGACTCAGACTAACTCTGATTCCTTAGCATTCTGACAGACTCAGACTAACTCTGATTCCTTAGCATTCTGACAGACTCAGACTAACTCTGATTCCTTAGCATTCTGACAGACTCAGACTAACTCTGATTCCTTAGCATTCTGACAGACTCAGACTAATTCTGATTCCTTAGCATTCTGACAGACTCAGGCGCAAAGGCTAAACAACTTTCCGTGTCTTCCTTACACTGACACTAATTCACTGAATGATGCTCCAATTGTCTAGCTCAGAATAGTGCTTCTCTACTTCCTATCCAGCTCACGGCCTTGACTATTATCCTCCCTCCTCTCTCTTTCCTTCCCCCTCTTTTCTCTAGGAGGACTACAACAGGCTGCTGACCAAGTATGCTGAGGCAGAGAACACTATTGATCGGATGCGTCTGAAAGCCAAGGCAGTCTATAAAAGTGTGTGTGTGTATGTCAATCAATCAATCAAATGTATTTATAAAGCCCTTCTTACATCAGCTGATGTCACAAGTTGCTGTACAGAAAACCAGCCTAAAACCCCAAACAGCAAGCAATGCAGGTGTAGAAGCACGGTGGCTGGGAAAAACTCCCTAGAAATGCCAGAACCTAGGAAGAAACCTAGAGAGGAACCAGGCTATGAGGGGTGTCCAGTCCTCTTCTGGCTGTGCCGGGTGGAGATTATAACAGAACATGGCCAAGATGTTCAAATGTTCATAGATGACCAGCAGGGTCAAATAATAATAATCACATAGGTTGTCAAGGGTGCAACAGGTCAGCACCTCAGGAGTAAATGTCAGTTGGCTTTTCATAGCCGATCATTCAGAGTATCTCTACCACTCCTGCTGTCTCTAGAGAGTTAAAAACAACAGGTCTGGGACAGGTAGCACGTCCGGTGAACAGGTCAGGGTTCCATAGCCACAGGCAGAACAGTTGAAACTGGAGCAGCAGCATGGCCAGGTGGACTGGGGACAGCAAGGAGTCCTGAGGCATGGTCCTAGGGAGAGAGAAAGAAAGAGAGAAAAAGAGAGAAAGAGAGAGAAAGAGAGAGAGAACTAGAGAGAGCATACTTAAATTCACACAGGACACCGGATAAGACAGGAGAAATACTCCAGATATAACAAACTGACCCTAGCCCCCCGACACATAAACTACTGCAGCATAAATACTGGAGGCTGAGACAGGTGGGGTCGGGAGACACTGTGGCCCCGTCCGATGATACGCCCGGACAGGGCCAAACAGGCAGGATATAGCCCCACCCACTTTGCCAAAGCACAGCCCCCACACCACTAGAGGGATATCTTCAACCACCAACTTACCATCCTGAGACAAGGCCGAGTATAGCCCACAAAGATCTCCGCCACGGCACAACCCAAGGCGGGGTGCCAACCCAGACAGGAAGATCCCGTCAGTGACTCAACCCACTCAAGTGACGCACCCCTCCTAGGGACGGCATGGAAGAGCACCAGTAAGCCAGCGACTCAGCCCCTGTAATAGGGTTAGAGGCAGAGAATCCCAGTGGAGAGAGGGGAACCGGCCAGGCAGAGACAGCAAGGGCGGTTCGTTGCTCCAGTGCCTTTCCCTTCACCTTCACACTCCTGGGCCAGACTACACTCAATCATAGGACCTACTGAAGAGATGAGTCTTCAATAAAGACTTAAAGGTTGAGACCGAGTCTGTGTCTCTCACATTGGTAGGCAGACCATTCCATAAAAATGGAGCTCTATAGGAGAAAGCCCTGCCTCCAGCTGTTTGCTTAGAAATTCTAGGGACAGTAAGGAGGCCTGCATCTTGTGACCGTAGCGTACGTGTAGGTATGTACTGCAGGACCAAATCGGAAAGATAGCTAGGAGCAAGCCCATGTAATGCTTTGTAGGTTAGCAGTAAAACCTTGAAATCAGCCCTCGCCTTAACAGGAAGCCAATGTAGAGAGGTTAGCACTGGAGTAATATGATACATTTTTTTGGTTCTAGTCAAGATTCTAGCAGCCGTGTTTAGCACTAACTGAAGATTATTTAATGCTTTTTCCGGGTAGCCGGAAAGTAGAGCATTGCAGTAGTCTAACCTAAAAGCCCGGATAAATTTTTCTGCATAATTTTTCGACAGAAAGTTTCTGATTTTTGCATTGTTACGTAGACGGAAAAAACCTGTCCTTGAAACAGTCTTGATAGTGTATGTTCGTCAAAAGAAAGATCCGGCTCCAGAGTAACGCAGAGGTCCTTCACAGTTTTATTTGAGACGACTGTACAACCATCAAGATGAATTGTCATATTCAACAGAAGATCTCTTTGTTTCTTGGGACCTAGAACAAGCATCTCTGTTTTGTCTGAAACACAGGCTTCCACGGAGGGCAATTTTGGGGCTTCACCATGTTTCATTGAAATGTACAGCTGTGTGTCATCCGCATAGCAGTGAAAGTTAACATTATGTTTTCGAATGACATCCCCAAGAGGTAAAATATATAGTGAAAACAATAGTTGTCCTATAACAGAGCCTTGAGGAACACCGAAATGTACAGTTGATTTGTCAGAGGACAAACCATCCATAGAGACAAACTGATATCTTTCCAACAGATAAGATCTAAATCAGGCCAGAACTTGTCCATGTAGACCAATTTGGGTTTCCAATCTCTCCAAAAGAATGTGGTGATCGATGGTATAAAAAGCAGCACTAAGTTCTAGGAGCACGAGGACAGATGCAGAGCCCCGGTCTGACACCATCAAAAGGTAATTTACCACCTTCACAAGTGCAGTCTCGGTGCTATGATGGGGTCTAAAATCAGACTGATGCCAGACTGACAGCTTTTTCAAAAGAAATTGAGAGGAATGGTAGATTCGATATAGGCCGATAGTTTTTTATATTTTCTTGGTCATGGTTTGGCTTTTTCAAGAGAGACTTTATTACTGCCACTTTTAGTGAGTTTGGTACACATCCGGTGGATAGAGAGACATTTATTATGTTCAACATAGGAGGGCCAAGCACAGGAAGCAGCTCTTTCAGTAGTTTAGTTGGAATAAGGTCAAGTATGCAGCTTGAAGGTTTAGAGGCCATGATTATTTTCATCAATGTGTCAAGAGATATAGTACTAAAAAACTTGAGTGTCTCCCTTTATCCTAGGACTTGGCAGAGTTGTGCAGACTCAGGACAACTGAGCTGTGGAGGAATATGCAGATTTTAAGAGGAGTCCGTAATTTGCTTCTTCAAAGAAGTTCATGAATTTATCACTGCTGAAGTGAAAGCCATCCTCTCTTGGTGAATGCTGATTTTTAGTAAGGTTGCGACAGTATCAAAAATATATTTTGGATTGTTCTTAATTTCCTCAATTAAGTTGGAAAAATAGGATGATCGAGCAGTGGTGAGGGCTCTTCAATACTGCACGGTACTGTCTTTCCAAGCTAGTCGGAAGACTTCCAGTTTGGTGTAGCGCCATTTCTGTTCCAATTTTCTGGAAGCTTGCTTCAGAGCTCGGGTATTTTCTGTATACCAGGGAGCTAGTTTCTTATGACAAATGTTTTTTGTTTTTAAGGGTGCGACTGCATCTAGGGTATTGCGCAAGGTTAAATTGAGTTCCTCAGTTAGGTGGTTAACTGATTTTTATACTCTGATGTCCTTGGGTAGGTGGAGGGAGTCTGGAAGGGCATCTAGCAATCTTTGGGTTGTCTGAGAATTTATAGCACGACTTTTGATGATCCTTGGTTGGGGTCTGAGCAGATTATTTGTTGCGATTGCAAACGTAATAAAATGGTGGTCTGATAGTCCATATTAAGATCCACAACATTTATTCCACGGGACAAAACTAGGTCCAGAGTATGACTGTGGCATTGAGTAGGTCCGGAGACATGTTGGAGAAAACCCATTGAGTCGATGATGGCTCCGAAAGCCTTTTGGACTTTTCCATGTGAATATTATAGTCACCAAAAATAAGAATATTATCTGCTATGACTACAAGGTCTGATAGGAATTCAGGAAACTCAGTGAGGAACGCTGTATATGGCCCAGGAGGCCTGTAAACAGTAGCTATAAAAAGTGATTGAGAGGCTGCGTAGATTTCATGACTAGTTGCTCAAAAGACGAAAACATCGGGGGGGTTTTGTAAATTGAAATTTGCTATCATAAATGTTAGCAACACCTCCGCCTTTGCGGGATGCACGGGGGATATGGTCACTAGTGTAACCAGGAGGTGAGGCCTCATTTAACACAGTAAATTAATCAGGCTTAAGCCATGTTTCAGTCAGGCCAATCACATCAAGATTATGATCAGTGATTATTTCATTGACTATAACTGCCTTTGAAGTGAGGGATCTAACATTACGTAGCCCTATTTTGAGATGTGAGGTATCACAATCTCTTTCAATAATGGCAGGAATGGAGGAGGTCTATATTCCATTGAGACTGCTAAGGCGAACACCGCCATGTTTAGTTTTTCCCAACTTAGGTCGAGGCACAGACATTGTCTCAATGGGGATAGCTGACCTGACTACACTGACTGTGCTAGTGACAGACTCCAATAAGCTGTCAGGCTGGCTAACAGCCTGCTGCCTGGCCTGTACCCTATCTCATTGTGGAGCAGGGGAGTTAGAGCCCTGTTTATGTTGGTAGATAAGATGAGAGCACCCCTCCAGCTAGGATGGAGTCCGTCACTCTTCAACAGGCCAGGCTTGGTCCTGTTTGTGGGTGAGTCCCAGAAAGAGGGCCAATTATCTACAAATTCTATCATTTGGGAGGGGCAGAAAACAGGGGGGGGGGGGGGACACACCCCAGTGGACTGTATTATTATAGCCTGTTTAATCATCCTAAATGGACCCTATTCCCATTCAGGGCTCTGGTCAAAAGTAGTGCACTATAGGATATAGGATGCCATCTGGGACATTGTTTCAGAGGGCACCCTGCATGTACAATACACTACCTACTGAAGAAAAACACCAGCCTCTGTTGTTGTTGGACTATTCTCAGCTCCTCTGAAGAGCCACATTGGTATAGTGGGTCAAATGAAAGAATTACGCTCTCAAAGTATGTTATGGAAAGGGGGTTGTAAAAAGACAGTAGCAAACAGAGTTTGTGGTGGTAGAACCCAAGGAATGTTGGGTTCTCATGTAGCTCAAAAAGCTATAGAATAAGATACAAATTCTAGCAAAGTGCATTATTACTAGAACTTCTTTAAATGCTGCTTGTGTATCACAGTTTACTATTTGGTTAGACGGTTAACAACACCACTTAACTTTTGCGATTGGGTTGGTAGGTCCTCATTTCTCTCTAACCCCAATACTAGGCACACACTAAATAGACCCATCCTGTCATGTGGGACACAGTCAAGTGACTCTGCGGTTCACATTAGAACAATCGCATGCATTGATTTTGCCCTCCTGACACAGTCAAGGAAAACAGGAAATGACGTAATTGATTTCAGAGCCCTTTAGGGGAGTCCTCTTCAGATGGACAGTGTAGTGACAGTTTGTTTTCATAGTCTTGGGCATTCACAGTATCTTGCCTCATTAATGTTGGTTATTGGCTAGTCATTGATTTGAAGTGGAAACTAAGGCTTGCACACATCGTATCGAATATGGATCTAGCAGGAGTATTCCTTCCTCCTGTCCTCTGTCCCATATTCCTTCTCCAGCTGCAGAACACTCTACTCTTAATGCTATTTCATATCAGCGTAGCCCCTCATAGTCTTCTCCTTACCCACACAAGCACACAGCCATCTGTCTCTCTCCTCCTCCTTCTGGAGACATAATAGTGTAGATATGCAGGGAAGGCCAATTCAATCCTAATCCTTTATCGAACACAGCCCAATATGTGCTTGTATGAAAATGATTAAATGGCTGTTTCTGACAGTTGGCCTATTCTCCATTCTGTTCAGTGGGCACTGGGTAGTCATGGCAGGTGTGTTTGTTGAGATGGTGCTACACAGACACTCTGGGAGGTCAAGCAGAGGTCACTGTGATTTACTGTCTCAAGGGCTTACCAGAGAGGGGCAGTCCGCTTCAGCCACAGCCATCACTAACACACCCACTCTTTCCAATCAACGTTCTATCGTCCTGAGACAGGCTGAGAGGGGTTGTGATAAAACCTCTCCACAAAATGGAGGATGTGATGGATACACATATATACACATAGAAATACAGAGGCTAGAGCCACCCCATAGACTTCAGACTTTTCTATTTTGAAAAGCATATCTCCTCCAAGATAGCATAACTATCAAGGTCTTTATTTAAATCCCTGCCTCTGTCCCTACAGCTTATGACTCAAACACATTTAGACTATCGTTTACCTAATTTATGTTTAGGTGGCATAAATCTCATTGATTTGACACCTGTTTCTCTCTGTGGTTTTGTCTCTCCAGGTGGGCCTCTACTCTGACCCTCCCAATTGCAGTGACGCTGTCTAATCAGGTGTGCTCCATGAAGGTTAAAAAGTCATGACCTTAACCTCTCCCCAAGCTCAGAGGGCGGAGCTCAGCTCAGGCTCCATTCACCTGAATGAACAGGCTGCCCACCAAGGTACTAACAGTCATCTTTGAATGACTTCTGCATCCCAAATGGCACCCTAATCCCTTTATAGTGTACTACTTTTGAAAAGAGCCCTATGGGTAATAGGCTAACATTGGGGACACAGCTAAAATTTGGGACACAGCTATTGCTTTGTTTAAATATGTTCTTACACTCCATTGATGCATGAGCAACAGCTAATTGGGATCCTAATAAATAAATCATTCAACAATTCTTCACACATTTCAATTGTCCTTTAGTGCAAACAAATGTTCTCTCCTCCACACTAAAGGACCTGGTGGAATCTCCCCTGTCCGTCCCTCCTCAATGACCTCCTCTTCCTCGAGAAGCCTGGGCCCTGGAGATAGAGAGGGCTCTCAAAGCAGACTGACAGATTCCTCCACCAGGTGCAGACATTTGAAGAGCTCCTGAGGAGAGGGATACTCAAACCGTTTGAGCAGATGAAGGTATTGTTCTGATATTTATCTCCCATGAGTCTTGCAAATAGAGGAGCATCTCCCAGTGATAAATAGCCACCATTTTGATGAGGGTGGAGGTTAGCTCGGCTAGCGGAGAGAGCGAGGGAGTGGAGGGAGGGATGGGAGAGGAGGAGGCACTGCCGTCCCTTCTCCTCCATCCTTTAGGTCACGAACACAAACGTGTAGAGAGAGACTTCAGCTTGCTGAAGTACCAGTAAGACTCCATACATTTTAGACACTTTGAGATTTGGGAAAACAAAAAATTTGGGATATGGACTTGCATTTGTTTTTGGACAAAAATGATAAGAAATTAGCATTTAGAGACAGTGGCCAGGTAAACATAACCAAAGCATGGATTGTTGTCTTACCTTGTCCATAGACCACTTACAGAGTAAGGAAATATGTAATTTTGTAATTTGGGTGAACTATCCTTTTAAGAAGTCTAGTATGTATATGTAGAACATAAGTATTCAAAAGCAGCCAATTGATCAATATAGTAGTAATGTCAATATCAGTTTGCTTGTAGATACCACATCCAAAGGCTCTGTCTCTTCCAGCTACCAGAGTTTCAGGGAGGTGCCCAGACTGCTAAAACCTGGATCTGACAGAGGGAGACCATGACTTTCCTGATGCAGGAGAAGAAGCCACACATGCAGGCGGTGAGGGGAGAAGAGAGGGACCACACCCAGGGACCAGGAGGGAGGAGGGCCACACAAGTCTCCCTCAGAGGTGAGTCTGAACTCACTGCACCGGGGTTGTATTCACTAGGAACCAAACTGAACCAAACGGAAGCAAACGGGCTGAAACAGAGAGTGACTATCTGAACTTGTTGTCGTTTTACGTTGCAAAACGTTTTGCTACGGTGTGCAGACTGTGCACTAATGAATTTGGCCCAGGATATCACTGCCTCTAAATGCTGATCATAAACTCTTACCCAGCTCCTGAATTGTATTATTTTTTTAATACTCTAAATTCTATTATGTGTTTTCAGATAGCCAATGCTAGGTCAGAAGGACGCTACATTCATTCCAATGGCAAGACCAAGGACCAGCAAATCAGTTCTTTGTTCCCCTAAAGACCTCAGCCAATCCCCTGCATTTCATGGCTCGCCTGCCAATGACAGCAAGAGGTCAGAGGTCAGGAAGTCTCGAGGCAGTAGTCTCACCAGTCTGGGGGGGAGTACTGCGTCAGAGAGGAGGGGCTCCAAACAGCAGCCTGGGACCAGGAGAGTGTCATCTCAGGTCAATTACTTAAAAGACTGTATCAAGCTTCCATTACATTTTTGACTGCTTATTCACCTATCTGGTGTCTGCTGTGAAAGAAACAGTTCATTACTTTTTGCACACTATCCACCCATTTCCTGTTCATGACTGAAAACACAATGTAATTGCATCTAACTTGTTTCCAAAACATGTTCAACCAACAAAGAAATATCTGAATTTGTACTTTTTTGTAATTTAACTGACACTCTCATCCATAGCTAGGTGGGACCACACATCACAGTCATAGTAAATACATTTTTCCTCAATAAAGTAGCTATCAGCAGTCAGAGCTGGGGAAAAAGTGTATAGGTCTATACATATGAATAATAATGTTGAATAATAAGAATGTTGTTAATTTATCTTGACAATTCAGCAATATCTTCTAAACCAGCAGTAAATTGTCTCTCAAACCCTCTGTGTGGATAGGATAGGATCATCTCACTAGAGATGTGGGCTCTGAGAGCGGTCACCTGACTCCTGCAGCACCCAGTCCCTTCCACCAGATGGCCACAGCGAGGTGAGCTACTCTCCTACTCCTTCCCTCTCTCTCCAGTCAGTGACTTGGCTGTAATTTTCACCGAACCTCACATCACATTCCTCACTCTCTCTCTCACACACACAGCTCTGTACCGTGCCCTTACATTGTTCCTAGTTGCCTATCTAAACTCCTTCCCTGTTTAATTCCTAATTATAGTTGCCTGAATCAAATCAAATTGTATTTGTCACGTGCACCGAATACAACAGGTGTAGTAGACCTTACAGTGAAATGCGTACTTACATGCCCTTAACCAACAATGCAGTTTTAAGAAAAATAAGTGTTAAGAAAGTATTTACAAAAAAAAAAAAAAAGAGCAACAAAAGAGCAATTAAAGAGCAACAATAAAATAACATTAACCAGGCTATATACAGGGGGTACCGGTACAGAGTCAATGTGTGGGGGCACAGGTTAGTCGAGGTAATTGAGGTAATATGTACATGTAGGTACATGAGGGGGGTCAATGCAAATAGTCCGGGTAGCCATTTAATTAGCTGTTCAGGAGTCTTGGGTGTAAAACCTTTTAAGAAGCCTTTTGGACCTAGACTTGGCGCTCCGGTACCACTTTCCGTGCAGTAGCAGAGAAAACAGTCTATGACTAGGGTGACTGGAGTCTTTGGCAATTTTTAGGGGATTCATCTAACACCGCCTGGTATAGAGGTCCTGTATGGCAGGAAGCTTGGCCCCAGTGATGTACTGGGCTGTACACACTACCCTTTGTAGTGCCTTGCGGTCGGAGGCCCGAGCAGTTGCCATACCAGGCGGTGATAAAACCAGCCAGGATGCTCTCGATGGTGCAGCAGTAGAACATTTTGAAGATCTGAGGACCCATGCCAAATCTTTTCACTCTCCTGGGGGGGAATAGGTGTTGTCGTGCCCTCTTCATGACTGTCTTGGTGTATTTGGACCATGATAGTTCGTTGGTGTTGTGGACACATAGGAACTTGAAGCTCTCAACCCGCTCCAGTATAGCCCCGTCGATGAGAATGGGGGTGTGCTTAGCCCTCCTTTTCCTGTAGTCCACAATCATCTCCTTTGTCTTGATCAGGTTGAGGGAGAGGTTGTTATCCTGGCACCGCACTGCCAGGTCTCTGACCTCCTCCCTATAGGCTGTCTCATCGTTGTCGGTGATCAGTCCTACCACTGTTGTGTCATCGGCAAACTTAACAATGGTGTTGGAGTAATGCTTGATCATGCAGTCATGGTTGAACAGGGAGTACAGGAGGGGACTGAGCACGCACCCTTGAGGGGCCCCTGTGTTGAGGATTATTGTGGCTAGGGGCGGCCCGTCAGGAAGTCCAGGATCCAGTTGCAGAGGGAGGTGTTTAGTCCCATGGTTCTTTGAGGGCACTATGGTGTAGAACGCTGAGCTGTAGTCAATGAATAGCATTCTCACGTAGGTGTTCCTTTCGTCCATGTGGGAAAGGGCGGTTTGGAGTGCAATAGAGATTGCGTCATCTGTGGATCTGTTGGGGCGGTATGCAAATTGGAGTGGGTTTAGGGATTCTGGGATAATGGTGTTGATGTGAGCCATGGCCGCCTTTCAAAGCACTTCATGGCTACAGACGTGAGTGCTACGGGTCGGTAGTCATTTAGGCAGGTTGCCTTGGTGTTCTTGGGCACAGGGGCTATAGTGTTCTGATTGAAACATTACAGACTCGGTCAGGGACAGGTTGAAAATGTCAGTGAAGACACTTGCTAGTTGGTCAGCGCGTACACGTCAGTACACGTCCTGGTAATCCGTCTGGCCCTGTGGCCTTGTGAATGTTGACCTGTTAAAAGGTCTTACTCACATCTGCTACGGAGAGCGTGATCACACGGTCGTCCGGTACAGCTGGTGCTCTCATGCATGCTTCAGTGTTGCTTGCCTCGAAGAGAGCATAGAGGTAATTTAGCTCATCTGGTGAGCTCATGTCACTGGGCAGCTCGTGGCTGTGCTTCCCTTTGTAGTCCGTAATAGTTTGCAAGCCCTGCCACATTTGACGTGCGTCGGAGCCGGGGTAGTACGATTCAATCCTAGTCCTGTATTGATGCTTTGCCTGTTTGATGGTTTGTCGGAGGGCATAGCGGGATTTCATATAAGCGTTCGGGTTAGAGTCCCACTCATTGAAAGCGGCAGCTCTAACCTTTAGCTCAGTATGGATGTTGCCTGTAATCCATGGCTTCTGGTTGGGGTATGTACGTACAGTCACTGTGGGGACGACGTCATCGATGCATTTATTGATGAAGCCAGTGAATGATGTGGTGTATTCCTCAATGCCATTGGAAGAATCCTGGAACATATTCCGTCTGTGCTAGCAAAACAGTCCTGTAGCTTAGCATCTGCGTCATCTGACCACTTCCGTATTGAGCAAGTCACTGGTACTTCTTGCTTTAGTTTTTGCTTGTAAGCAGGAATCAGGAGGATAGAGTTATGGTCAGATTTGCCAAATGGAGGGCGAGGGAGAGCTTTGTACGTGTCTCTGTGTGTGGAGTGAAGCTGGTCTAGAGTTTTTTTTCTCTGGTTGCACATGTAACATGTTGGTAGAAATGAGTTAAAATGGATTTAAGTTTCCCTGCATTAAAGTCCCTGGCCACTAGGAGCGCCGCTTCTGGATGAGCATTTTCTTGTTTGCTTATGTCCTTATACAGCTCATTGACTGCGGTCTTAGTGCCAGCATCGGTTTGTGGTGGTAAATAGACAGCTACGAAAAATATAGAAAACTCTCTTGGTAAATAGTGTGGTCTAAAGCTTATCATGAGATACTCTACCTCAGGCGAGCAAAACCTTGAGACTTCCTTAACATTCGATTTCATGCACCAGCTGTTATTTACAAATAGACACAGACCGCCACCCCTTGTCTTACCGGAGGCAGCTGTTCTATCTTGTCGATGCACAGAAAACCCAGCCAGCCGTATGTTATCCATGTCGTCGTTCAGCCACAACTCTGTGAAACATAAGATATTACAGTTTTTAATGTCTTGTTGGTAGATTAGTCTTGATCGGACATCATCCATTTTATTATCCAATGATTGCACGTTGGCTAATAGGGCTGATGGTAGAGGCGGATTATACACTCGCTGTCAAATCCTTACAAGGCAACCCGACCTACGTCCCCGATATCTCTGTCTATTCTTCAAGTGAATGACGGAGATTTGGGCCTTGTCCGGTGTCTGAAGTAAATCCTTCGCGTCCGACTCGGTAAAGAAAAAATCTTTGTCTAGTACGAGGTGAGTAATCACTGTCCTGATATCCAGAAGCTCTTTTTGGTCATAAGAGACAGTGGCAGAAACATTATGTACAAAATAAGTTACAAATAACACAGAAAAACACACACAATAGCACAATTGGTTAGGAACCCATAAAACGGCAGCCATCTACTCCTGCGCCATTACTTTTAAACAGACAGTTTATGGGTTCCCTTGTAATCTTATCAGTTTGTGTTCCTGTCTTTGTGTTCCCTTCCTCCCCCCAGTCTGTGTAACCTGTCAGTTCCAGAGGAGCAGAACTCAGGGAAGCCCCAACACACGCCCCCTCTCCCCTCCTCCTCCCCCTCACAAAGACCTCAGAGACCCCCCTCGCTGGAGCACAGTGGAGGCTCTCCTCTCAGCACCCCAAGGCGGGTACGAGAGTCTTCAGGGAGAACCAGGGGAGGGGGGGCCTCAGCATCCAGGTTCCCCCAGACCTGGGCTGAGAACCTCAGCATCAATGTTCCCCCAGCCACGGGCTGGCAGTGGTACCAGTGAGTTTGGACCAGGCAGTGACCATAGTGAGTCCATGCTGTTCTGTCTATAACCATCATATTTATGTTATGTTGCAAAATGTGTTCTTACATGAAGTGACTTAGAACCAGTGGTTGAAACCTAAATTGTTTCCCAATGGTTTTGTTCTGAACAGAACCATTCATTTTTTAGTTCAGTTACACTGTTCCGACCAGCGAAATAAAGTTCTGAACCGGTTCGAACCAAAGAAAAAGCACTGGTTTATATTGTTCCTTTGTGTTCCTTTTGAAACCTCTGAAATCAACATTTTGCATTTAGCTCAACATTAAATTACTTAACCAGGGGCTCCCGAGTGGCACAGCAGTCTAAGGCACTGCATCACAGTGTCACTACAGCCCCCGGATCGTTCCCATGCCGTGCCCGGGAGTCCCATAGAGTGGTGCACAATTGGCCCAGCATCATCCGGGTTAGGGGAGGGTTTGGCCTTGGGGACTTTACTTGGCTCATCACGCTCTAGCGACTCCTTGTGGCGGGCCGGGCGCCTGCAGGCTGACTTCGGTCATCAGTTGAACAGTGTTTCCTCCAACACGTTGGTGCAGCTTGCTTCCGGGTTAAGCGAGCGGGTGTTAAGAAGCACGGTTTGGCCGGTCATGTTTTGGAGGACTCATGACTCGACCTTCGCCTCTACCGAGCCCGTTGGGGAGTTGCAGCGATGAGACAAGATCGTAATTGGATCGCAATTGGATATTACGAAATTGGAGAGAAAAGGGGGTAAAAAATTTATAAATAAATATTTTAAAAAAAATATCCACAATCAGTGTGGATAGAGCAGCTTGCTATGGAGCAGGTAAGCGATTTAATCTGTATAGGAAAGTCGTCAAGAGCACATTGTATTTTGCCGTAACAGCATGGTTTAATCATAATGAAAGACAAACACACACTGTGCTGCCAGTCACAGTGTAGGGCGGGAGATGCAACTGACATTTTGCAGGTGAGGAGAGAGCGAGAGAGGATGTAGAAAGCTTGCCAGGAAGCGCTGGGCATCTTGTTATGACATGCATTATCTGAATTTGGTCCACAGAATTATACCTATGGAGGAGTGGCTTCTATGGAGAGACTTTGAATGTCTTTGAACTTCAGAGTTGGTTTAACGTTGGACCGTAGTGCAGATGAGCAGTAGAATTAAAAACATGTCTTACCTTTTTGTAGCTCATAAATCCAATGTGAAACGTTAAAGTTCATAAATCCAATGTGAAACGTGATAACTATAGTATCCTTAACTAGCTTTGAAAAAGTGAATACATTCTTTTAAACATCTCTCCCTAATTTCTGAATCATGCTTGTAACGTTGTCAGGAGGCTACAGTAATCTATGTAACGTTGTCAGGAGCCTACAGTAACCTATGTAATGTTGTCAGGAGGCTACAGTAATCTATGTAACGTTGTCAGGAGGCTACAGTAACCTATGTAACGTTGTCAGGAGGCTACAGTAACCTATGTAACGTTGTCAGGAGGCTACAGTAATCTATGTAACGTTGTCAGGAGGCTACAGTAACCTATGTAACGTTGTCAGGAGGCTACAGTAATCTATGTAACGTTGTCAGGAGGCTACAGTAATCTATGTAACGTTGTCAGGAGGCTACAGTAACCTATGTAATGTTGTCAGGAGGCTACAGTAACCTATGTAACGGTGTCAGGAGGCTACAGTAACCTATGTAACGTTGTCAGGAGGCTACAGTAATCTATGTAACGTTGTCAGGAGGCTAGAGTAATCTATGTAACGTTGTCAGGAGGCTATAGTAACCTATGTAATGTTGTCAGGAGGCTACAGTAATCTATGTAAGGTTGTCAGGAGGCTACAGTAATCTATGTAACGTTGTCAGGAGGCTACAGTAATCTATGTAACGTTGTCAGGAGGCTACAGTAACCTATGTAACGTTGTCAGGAGGCTACAGTAATCTATGTAACGTTGTCAGGAGGATACAGTAATCTATGTAACGTTGTCAGGAGGCTACAGTAACCTATGTAACGTTGTCAGGAGGCTACAGTAACCTATGTAATGTTGTCAGTAGGATACAGTAATCTATGTAACGTTGTCAGGAGGCTACAGTAACCTATGTAACGTTGTCAGGAGGATACAGTAATCTATGTAACGTTGTCAGTAGGCTACAGTAACCTATGTAACGTTGTCAGGAGGCTACAGTAACCTATGTAACGTTGTCAGGAGGCTACAGTAACCTATGTAACGTTGTCAGGAGGCTACAGTAATCTATGTAATGTTGTCAGGAGGCTATAGTAATCTATGTAACGTTGTCAGGAGGCTACAGTAATCTATGTAATGTTGTCAGGAGGCTACAGTAACCTATGTAATGTTGTCAGGAGGCTACAGTAACCTATGTAACGTTGTCAGGAGGCTACAGTAACCTATGTAACGTTGTCAGGAGGCTACAGTAATCTATGTAATGTTGTCAGGAGGCTACAGTAACCTATGTAATGTTGTCAGGAGGCTACAGTAACCTATGTAACGTTGTCAGGAGGCTACAGTAACCTATGTAACGTTGTCAGGAGGCTACAGTAATCTATGTAACATTGTCAGGAGGCTACAGTAATCTATGTAACGTTGTCAGGAGGCTACAGTAACCTATGTAACGTTGTCAGGAGGCTACAGTAATCTATGTAACATTGTCAGGAGGCTACAGTAATCTATGTAACATTGTCAGGAGGCTACAGTAACCTATGTAACGTTGTCAGGAGGCTACAGTAATCTATGTAACATTGTCAGGAGGCTACAGTAATCTATGTAACGTTGTCAGGAGGCTACAGTAACCTATGTAATGTTGTCAGGAGGCTACAGTAACCTATGTAACGTTGTCAGGAGGCTACAGTAACCTATGTAACGTTGTCAGGAGGCTACAGTAACCTATGTAACGTTGTCAGGAGGCTACAGTAATCTATGTATCGTTGTCAGGAGGCTACAGTAACGTTGTCAGGAGGCTACAGTAATCTATGTAACGTTGTCAGGAGGCTACAGTAATCTATGTAACGTTGTCAGGAGGCTACAGTAACCTATGTAACGTTGTCAGGAGGCTACAGTAATCTATGTATCGTTGTCAGGAGGCTACAGTAACGTTGTCAGGAGGCTACAGTAATCTATGTAACGTTTTCAGGAGGCTACAGTAATCTATGTAACGTTGTCAGGAGGCTACAGTAACCTATGTAACGTTGTCAGGAGGCTACAGTAATCTATGTAACGTTGTCAGGAGGCTACAGTAATCTATGTAACGTTGTCAGGAGGCTACAGTAATCTATGTAACGTTGTCAGGAGGCTACAGTAATCTATGTAACGTTGTCAGGAGGCGACAGTAACCTATGTAACGTTGTCAGGAGGCTACAGTAACCTATGTAACATTGTAAGGAGGCTACAGTAATCTACGTAACGTTGTCAGGAGGCTACAGTAACCTATGTAACGTTGTCAGGAGGCTACAGTAATCTATGTATCGTTGTCAGGAGGCTAGAGTAATCTATGTAACGTTGTCAGGAGGCTACAGTAATCTACGTAACGTTTACAGGAGGCTACAGTAATCTATGTAACGTTGTCAGGAGGCTACAGTAACCTATGTAACGTTGTCAGGAGGCTACAGTAACCTATGTAACGTTGTCAGGTGGCTACAGTAATCTATGTAACGTTGTCAGGAGGCTACAGTAATCTATGTAACATTGTCAGGAGGCTAGAGTAATCTATGTAACGTTGTCAGGAGGCTACAGTAACCTATGTAACGTTGTCAGGAGGCTACAGTAATCTATGTAACGTTGTCAGGAGGCTACAGTAATCTATGTAACGTTGTCAGGAGGCTACAGTAACCTATGTAACGTTGTCAGGAGGCTACAGTAATCTATGTAACGTTGTCAGGAGGCTACAGTAATCTATATAACGTTGTCAGGAGGCTACAGTAATCTATGTAACATTGTCAGGAGGCTACAGTAATCTATATAACGTTGTCAGGAGGCTACAGTAATCTATGTAACATTGTCAGGAGGCTACAGTAATCTATGTAACGTTGTCAGGAGGCTACAGTAATCTATGTAACGTTGTCAGGAGGCTACAGTAATCTATGTAACGTTGTCAGGAGGCTACAGTAATCTATGTAAGGTTGTCAGTAGGCTACAGTAACCTATGTAACGTTGTCAGGAGGCTACAGTAATCTATGTAACGTTGTCAGGAGGCTACAGTAATCTATGTAAGGTTGTCAGTAGGCTACAGTAACCTATGTAACGTTGTCAGGAGGCTACAGTAATCTATGTAACGTTGTCAGGAGGCTACAGTAACCTATGTAACGTTGTCAGGAGGCTACAGTAATCTATGTAACGTTGTCAGGAGGCTACAGTAACCTATGTAACGTTGTCAGGAGGCTACAGTAACCTATGTAACGTTGTCAGGAGGCTACAGTAATCTACCTAACATTGTCAGGAGGCTATAGTAATCTATGTAACATTGTCAGGAGGCGACAGTAATCTATGTAACGTTGTCAGGAGGCTACAGTAATCTATGTAACATTGTCAGGAGGCGACAGTAATCTATGTAACGTTGTCAGGAGGCTACAGTAATCTATGTAACGTTGTCAGGAGGCTACAGTAATCTATGTAACGTTGTCAGGAGGCTACAGTAACCTATGTAACGTTGTCAGGAGGCTACAGTAATCTATGTAACGTTGTCAGTAGGCTACAGTAATCTATGTAACGTTGTCAGGAGGCTACAATAATCTATGTAACGTTGTCAGGAGGCTACAGTAATCTATGTAACGTTGTCAGGAGGCTACAGTAACCTATGTAACGTTGTCAGGAGGCTACAGTAATCTATGTAACGTTGTCAGGAGGCTACAGTAATCTATGTAACGTTGTCAGGAGGCTACAGTAACCTATGTAACGTTGTCAGGAGGCTACAGTAATCTATGTAACGTTGTCAGGAGGCTACAGTAATCTATGTAACGTTGTCAGGAGGCTACAGTAACCTATGTAACGTTGTCAGGAGGCTACAGTAACCTATGTAATGTTGTCAGGAGGCTACAGTAATCTATGCTTCAGTGTGGAGGGGTAGGTAGCCTACACACACACACACCCAGTGGAAAAGATTTCCAGCTAGAATAAGTTTTTTAGTGACAGATTTTTTTTGCGCTTTGTTCGGTTTGTTGTGGGACTGGAAACAAATGCCTGAAATGTAAAATAAAGCTATTATTAACCAATTCCCATACTTTTAAAAGAAAGGTTCTGTTCTAAAACAGTATAGATCACTTTAGATCCCTCAAACAATTTTCTATTTTCTGGTTTTCGATTCTGTTCCCTGAACCGGTTCTAACCCTACTGAAGAACACATGAAAACATTGTGTAATGAAGCACTAATATCTGTCTGTCTAGTAACTACACAGTCTATTCTGTGTCAGAAGCATGTACCCTCCTGAGATCAAGCAGGGAGGCAGCTAGCTGTTTGGCTGTTTCTTTATCAGTGTCAGTTTATTTGATCCTCCACCTCTCCCCTGCCCTCTTTTAAAACCCTCTCTCCTCCATCTTTACTCAGTCCACACTGTGTCAGGGGAGGACAAGGGACAGAGTGACCATTCCACCTGAACACCCAATCCCCAGCACTGCTACCAGCCAAGCCACTCCACCACTGCACCCTATCACCATGGCGATCCGCCTCGGGCCCTGAGCTCTGGTCAGTTGACTAATCGTAAGTGATAAAACTAATCGCATCTCTCTATCTCTCTCTCTCTCTCTCTGCATGCTGGGAGTGTTTGTTGCATGCTGGGAATTGTATGAGCGAAGGAGTGCGTGTGTTGTGTAGAGTTAGGTATTCAGAACTTTCTTTCGGTTTTCTCTTTCTGGGCGGCATTTTTCGTTTTCTTCTGTGCATGATTAAGGTTATTATTTTTATTGTTGTTGTGGTAGAATTAAGTATTGTAACGACCCTGGGTTTATAAGCGCGGAAATCGACTCTGCCGCTTGAGCATGCTTTTGCGGCACAGTCGATAGCGCGCCGGACCTCGGGCTAGGAGGTCGAGGGTTCGAGACCTGCTCCCTGCCTGTTTCATTACATTGGTGTCGGAAGTGATCGGACCTTGCATCCACGACAGTGCGTGTGCTTGGCCGGTGAGCGCGTTCCTGTAAGACGTAGAGTCGCAAGCTAGCGCGAGGACGCGCTCTTTGAAAGGAGGGAGTAGTGTAACGACCCTGGGTTTATAAGCGCGGAAATCGACTCTGCCGCTTGAGCATGCTTTTGCGGCACAGTCGATAGCGCGCCGGACCTCGGGCTAGGAGGTCGAGGGTTCGAGACCTGCTCCCTGCCTGTTTCATTACAGTATTTTGTTTTTCGTATCGAAATTACCCTGAGTTTGGCGGGGATGGCAGCCCGAATGGGGATGCCATCCCTGTCACTTCGGCACGGCTTTAGGTGTGTTACTGACGCTACTGTCATGGTGGAGGAGTTTCTGGTCGCCGTAGGAGAGAAGGTAGGATATGAGAATGTTGCTTATGCGTCACGGATGAATAAAGCGGTGGTGGTTTTTCTTAAAGAAGAGCGCCTTGTAGATCGTATGGTTGAGCATGGCGTACTTCTTAAAGGAATGTTTATTCAAGTTACGCCACGTTTTACTCCGTCAACAAGGGTAACGATTTCAAATGTACCGCCGTTTATTCCAAATGAGCTATTGGAGCGAGAGTTATTGCGCTTTGGGAAGTTTGCAAGTTCAATTAAGGTTGTCCCGTTGGGTTGCAAACACCCGGCGTTGAAACAGGTTATGTCGTTTCAGCGACAGGTGTTTATGTTTTTGGACTCACCGGAGCAGACATTAGAGTTATCGTTTAAAATCAAGTATGACAATAGACTGTATATGGCTTATGCTAGTACGGGTAGTCAACGGTGTTTTGAGTGTGGGGATGTTGGTCATAAGCGACATGCTTGCCCGAAAAGGGAGAAGGCAGAGGGAGGGGCGCAGGTGGTCGTCGTAACGCCTGGGCCCACTGATGTAGGGAGAGGTGGGCCGACAGTGGTTGAGCAGCCACAAGCACCTGTTGCTGAGGAACAAGTTGTCTGTGTTGAGGGCACGGAGTTGCAACTTGTATTAGAGGGAAATGTTATGCAGCAGAAAAATATTGTTGTAGAAGTTAAGGATGGATCTGAAGAGCCAGTTCCTCAGACTGGTGAGGAGGTGCCCAGTACGAGTAATGGGGTACAGGAGGGGGTTCATGTGGAGCTAGGCTCCCAGGTAGTGGAGGAGATGCCCACTACGAGTGCTGTGGTACAGGAGGGGGTTCATGTCGAGCTAGGCTCCCAGGTAGGCGAGGAGATGCCCACTATGAGTAATGGGGTTCAGGTGGGGCTAGTCTCCCAGGTAGTGGAGGAGATGCCTGGTATGAGTGATGGGGTGCAAGTGGGGAGTGTTGAAAGGGATGTGGTAGAGGGGAGTCAGTTGTCTGTGGCCTCAGCTGAGGAGGATCAGGAGAAGGATATGGATATCTCTTTTGATATGATAGCAGCTGGTGAGGACTCAATTTATGATCTAGAGGAGGTAAATGGGTTTCTGGATCAGACTTTTGGGAAATCTGTCAAATTGGCAGATTATTTTGATGTTGATAAATTTGTGAGGTCAGCTGTGATGTTACAGAAGACGGTGGGGTTAGACCAGTTGAGTGAGAAGAAGCGGTTTCGCTTGAGGAAATTTGTTACTGCTGTTGCAGCAGCAAAAGGTGGTGGGAAACGTGGTCAGGTTAATAAGAGAAAATGTAAATGATGATCATGCTTCATAGGGTGTCTTTTTTGTCTTTGGTTTCTCTGTGGTTTCTTCTGCTTTTCTTTTCTCCTTTCTATATGGAGGTACTAAGGGTAGGTTCTCTCAATATAAATGGGGGAAGGGACAGGAGTAAGAGGGCTTGGGTATTAGAAGTAATAAAACAGAAAAGGCTTAATGTAGTTTTTCTACAGGATACACATAGTGATGAGGCTAATGAGGTTGACTGTGGTGGGAGGGGCAGCATATACTCAGTCATGGTACTAATTTCAGTGCTGGGGTGGTGATTTTGTTTTCCTCAGGCTTAGGGGTGATAGTAGTATCTACAACAGAGATTGTTAAGGGTCAGGTTTTATTGGTCAATGTGGATGTTATGGGTTTTTTATTTGTTTTTTTGAGTGTTTATGCTCCTAATGAGGGTACAGAGCGTATTGCTGTATTTGATAAAATAAAGGAAACCTTAAGACAGTGTGACCAAGAGGGGTGTATGGTTTTAGGGGGGGACTGGAATTGTACAGTAGATTTTACTGTTGACCGCACTGCTGAAGAACCTCACCTGCGGTCAGCTACTTGCCTGTCTGGTCTATTACCTGAGTTTGAGCTTTCTGATGTGAGGAGAGTAAGGAATGCAAAAGTTAGGCAGTACACATGGCTAAAGGTTAATGAAGGTGGTGTCAGTGCAGCAAGGTTAGACAGGTTGTATGTATCTGAGCAATACTGTAGTAGGGTTGGAAGGTGTGACATCACTCCTGTGGGTTTCTCTGATCATCATATTGTTACTGTTGATATTCACTTGTCCTGTCCACGAAGGTCATCACCTTACTGGTATGTTAATGTTAAATTGTTACATGATATCATGTTTTGTGAAAGGTTTTTGTTGTTTTGGGAAAAATGGAGGGTTACAAAAGGGAATTTTGAGTCCTTGAGACAATGGTGGGAGGTTGGGAAGGCCAAAATACGATTATTTTGTCTACAGTATACTGCGCTGTCTCAAATTGAAGTTAAATAGACTATCAAGGCCCTTGAACAGGACATCAAATCTATTGAATTGAAGTTGCTCACTCAGAACGACCCTGGACTAGTCATGAACTTACAGGACAAGAGCCAAACACTGAGGTCTTTTCTGCATGAAAGAGTGAAGGGTGCCTTGATTAGGTCTCGTTTCGCTTCCCTCAAGGATATGGATGCTCCTAGCGCTTAAAAAAAAAACTAGGACAGTCGACATTGCAACGTAAACAGATGGTCTGCCTTCGTCTCCCTGATGGGAAGGTGACCACGGATGACGGTGAGAAGCACCAACATGCCGTGGATTTCTACTCTGCCCTCTATAAGGCGGAGGATTGCGACTCTCTGTGTACTGAACAGTTGTTACACGGTCTTCCTCAATTGGGACCTGAGCAGAGAGTCGCATTGGACTCTGACATTACACTGCAAGCGCTGTCCACAGCAGTTATGCAGCTCTCAACAGGCCGAGCCCCTGGCATTGATGGTTTACCATCTGAGTTTTATAAGCACTTTTGGGGGTCTATTGGGGAGGATTTTTATGAAGTGGTGTGTGAATCTTTTCATGAGGGTTCTCTTCCTGTATCCTGTCAACGTGCGGTGCTTTCACTGTTGCCAAAAACGGGAGATTTGGCTCTCATAAAAAATTGGAGACCTGTTGCTTTGCTGTGCGCAGAATACAAAATTGTTTCTAAATGTCTCTCAAACAGGTTGAAAGAGTATCTGGGATTGTTGGTCCACAAGGACCAGTCCTACTGTGTACCTGATCGCTCTATCGTTGATAACTTGTTTCTGATAAGAGATGTTTTAGACATTTGTAAACTGTCTGATGTAAATGTGGGTTTACTTTCTTTGGATCAGGAGAAGGCTTTTGATCATGTGGACCACCAGTACTTGTTTAAAACAATGAAAGCCTTTGGGTTTGGGGATGTTTTTTTGTCTTGGATGAATTTACTGTATGCTGGGGCCTCGTATGGTGAAGGTGGGGGTGGTTTGAGGTGCCCCAACCCTGTCCAAAGGGACATCAGACAGGGATGCCCAATTTCAGGGCAGTTATATAGTCTGGCGATTGAACCAATGCTTTGTTTTTTTAAGAGCGAAGCTTACTGGTTTCTCTGTGCCAGGTGTAATGAAGGGTCCCACGATAGCACTGTCTGCGTATGCAGATGACGTGACAGTTTTTATTACAGGGGGTGAAGATGTTAAGGTTCTCTCAAACGCTTTAAAGGTGTATGAGGGGGCCTCCTCAGCTAGAGTCAATTGGGGAAAGAGTGAATCGCTGTGGGCAGGTCAGCTCAGATGGGGTCCGCTCCACGGTTACCAGGGGGGCTTCAGTGGGGCAGAGATGGGATGAAGACTTTTTCTAGGCTCTGATGTTTTTCAGAAAAATAACTGGGAGGGTGTAGTGGAGAAAGTGTGTGCCAGACTGTCAAGATGGAAATGGGTGCTGCCCCAGCTGTCTTATAGGGGAAGGGTACTGGTAGCTAATAATCTTGCTGCCTCTACCCTGTGGCACAGACTAATGATTTTGCAGCCACCAAAGGGTCTGATACAAGAGCTTCAGAGGACCCTTGTCAACTTTTTCTGGTCTGTACTACACTGGATTAAAGCTGCACCCCTGTACCTGCCACTGCACAAGGGTAGACAAGGCCTGGTGGACATTTCCTCTAGGATCATGGCTTTCCAGCTTCAAGCAGCCCAGAGACTGTTGTACGGGATTTGGCTTTTTGAAGAGCCTCTTTTTTTACAACACTGCCATCCAGTCCCGTGCTCTGGGTTCAGCCAGCCTACGTTCATGCCTGTTAGGCGTGGGGTGTACCAAGCTGGGTCATCTGATACGGAGCAGGAGCAGATCGTTGGAGGAGCTGGGAGAAAGAGCAGGGATCCGATAATCTCGCCTACTGAGGAAGGTCGTCGCTGAGGTCTGTGAGTCCTTGCCAGTGCTTCATCTGCAGTATGTGACTGACACTTCCAATTCTGATCGGTGGAAGGAGGGTCTGGATTATATGTTCCCTGCACTGATTGTTAGTGCTGCGGTGGGGGCATTCGAGGAGGACGTGGGGATGCTGCTTTCCTTCCATACTCCGGAGCTGGGGGAGTTCAAGGAGGTAGGAAAGAAGGGCATGTACAGAATATGTGTAAAGGTGTCCCATGCCTCTTCCCTGGAAGGGGTAAAATCGACGAGGTGGGCGAGTGTGCTTGGTCCAGGTGCCTCCCCAAAAGGCTGTTGGCGATCATTATACAAACTGCCTATTGATAAGAGGACAGCTGACCTCCAATGGAGGATAATACATGGAGCCATAGCCACCAACATGCATCTGGTACACCTGGATCCTACTGTTGGGGAGGGGTGTCCATTCTGTACTGAGTCTGAAACTCTGGCACATCTGTTTTTACAGTGTCCCAGGTTGGTCGGGATGATTGACCTGATCACTAGTTGGTTCTTAGCTTTGGGAGAAGTTTTATCTTCCCAGCTGTTTATATTTGGGCCAAAGTACAGGTTCAGTCAAAAGGGTGTAGTTGTGTTGCATAACTCTGTGTCAGGGCAGCAAAATTAGCGATATGGAAGACCCGAAAGAACAGTATTCGGGGACAAGGGTCTGTGGATGTGGTGGGAATGCTGGAGGGAATGTTGGCAGTGAGACTGAGGGTTGAGTTTGCCTATTATAAACTTGTCAACAATATTGATCTGTTTATGAGTGTATGGGGTATTCAGAGGCTGTTGTGTTTAGTTACTGTGGAGGAGGAATTGGAGTTGTGTGTTTAATTGATGTGTAACTATGGTTTTGTATGAGTATTTATTGTGTGGTGGGCTTGAGGAAATAGGTGCTTACGTTTTGCATTAATCCTCTAATAGTTTTATTAGTGTGAATATTTGAATCACACATAATTATCTGTCGTGATTTCATCATTGTTTAACATCCCACTTTCTCCACCTATGTAGTAAGTAAGTGTAGTTCTGAATCTGTCCTGTTCCCTGCAGGTACTACTCCAGCCCAGTGATAAAGGCAGCTCCATCCCAACCCCAGCCCATCTATGTGTCTCTGAGTGGGGGTGTGGCCTCTGGGGTCAGGAGTCGTGAGCAGGTCAGAGGTGGATCTGGCCGTTCCGTCTGCTGAAATGCACTCTCTGAACCATGCCATTGAGGCGGCCAGGGAGATGAGGGAGGCCTCCAAACGCATGGCTCGCTCCATCGCCACTGGACTGCACCACCAGAAGGCGCTGTCACAGTCCCGCATGCACAGATGGATCAGACCAGAAATACACCAGGGTTGTATTTATTAGGCACCAAGCAGAAGAAAACCGACTGAAACGGGGAGGGACTTCCTGAATTTGTCCAATAAGAAACGCTTGTTTCCGTTTTCCATTGCAAAACATTTTGTTACGGTTTGCACTAATGAATACGACCAGGCAAGTCTTTGGACTAACCACTCTGTGAGGACACAGATGTCTCTAAATGTGGCGTTATGTGTACTGTACACTTAATATTCGGTGTAAGAGTTTGAAATGTGGAGTAACATGAAGCAAGTGCCTGGGTACGGATACTAGGACCTCAACCCAGTCATTAAGCCGCTGGCTTCTTTGGAACTATTTGATCGTCACCCAGTGGCTCAGCACTGATAGTAAGGTAGGGTCTACACAGACTGTACTTTATACAGGTTACTTTGTACAGTACATGTTATTGCTTTAAATCAAAGGTGGAGTGCCAATATTACAATCTCAGGTATCATATAGAAACAACACAAATGCATCTCTTACTCATAAAATGCACTAGAATCTGAATTATTTATATATGAATGATTTACGTTTCAAAATAACGGACATATGCTCGTTGTTTGTTTAATTTGCTTTGAAACCTGGAATATTCTTTTTACATTTGTTTTGTTACATTTGAACAATGACTGTGACAAGAGAAAAGAAATAGCTGCTATGGATCTTCAGGTGAGGAGATTAACTATTCACACTTTGATTTCTTCCATTTTTTTACCCTCATTTATTGATTCTAAATGATTTGTTTTGTATTTTGTTCTTGATCATTTGTGTATTGTGTGTAATATTTAGTTAATAAGGTTACTAATTGGTGTCAGTGTTACTGTAGTGTAAACTTCTTTTATACGAAAATTTAACACTAAAATAAGATTTCAGAAATACACATTTATAGGATTTCAGAAATGCAGATTTGGAAAAATCTAGATTCTGGTATCTTTTGTACTTTTGTACTGTGATTGATTATCAAATTATTTTTGTTCAAATATTTTGTAGTAAAACATTTGTATTTCCGATTTGAAGCCAAATAAATGTTGATGTTAAAACAGAACACAGAACACTTTATAGTGTCACATTCTTGAAACCGTTTTCTATAATTCTCTGGTAATACTGAGTACATTACAGTATGCACCTGTCTCTAATGGTTTGCAAAGTTGTACTAATAGTTGTTATTAAGTAAGGCCTGTGTTGGTTATAACCAGCTTGTTACTCTTGGCCATGAACTGCAGGTATGGATGAGTCACCTGGGTGTCACACTGTCAGAGACCCATACACACTGAAGTTGTACAACTGATGTATAATGCATTTGACACAACCCTTTTGATACAATGCAGAGTTTCTCTGTACAAAAATAATTACACACGTGTTGTGGAGACACCACACAACTCTGTTGTATCACAAAAATATAATTTGTATCACAACCAACGTGGCGCAGGAAGAAATGGCAGCAGGTTTACGGGCGCCCAACCAAATTGTGCTATTATGTGGGGGGTTGTTCACGTTATTTGTAACTTATTTTGTACATAATGTTTCTGCCACCGTATCTTACGGCAAAAAATAGCTTCTGGATATCAGGACAGCGATCACTCACCTCGGATTAGACAAAGATTTTCTACAAAAAACAAGACGCACAAGACATTCTCCAAACACCCGGCAGGGCCGAAATCCACATTATTTGCAAGAGGAAGCGACGCAGGTACAGAGGACAAAGAGCCGGATGCCTGGTCAGGACCCGAAAAAGGCGAGTGGGAAAGCTGCCGTTACCGTCAATACTACTCGCCAACGTGCTATCATTGGACAATAAACTAGACGAGGTACGATCACGAAGATCCTACCAACGGGGCGGCGGTCTGTGCATATTTGTAAACAACAGCTGGTGCACGAAATCTAAGGAAGTCTCTAGATTTTGCTCACCTGAAGTAGAGTATATTGTGATAAATTGAGAGTTTTCAGCTATACTTTTCGTGGCTGTTTATTTACCCCCACAGACAGATGCTGGCACTAAGACCGCACTCAGTCAGCTGTAAAAGGGAATAAGCAAACAGGAAACCACTCACCCAGAGGCAGCAATCCTAGTGGCGGAGACTTTAATGCAGGGAAACTTAAATCAGTTCCTACAAATTTCCATCAACATGTTAAATGTGCAACCAGAGGGAAAAAAATTCTAGATCACCTGTACTCCACACACAGAGATGCGTACAAAGCTCTCCCTCGATCTCCATTTGGTAAATCCGACCACAACTATCCTCCTGATTCCTGCTTACAAGCAAGAAGTAAAGCAGGAAGCACCGGTGACTCGGTCTATAAAAAAGTGGTCAGATGAAGCAGATGCTAAACTACAGGACTGTTTTGCTATCACAGACTGGAACATGTTCCGGGATTCTTCCGATGGCATTGAGCAATACACCACATCAGTCACTGGCTTTATCAATAAGTGCATCGAGGACGTCGTCCCCACAGTGACTGTACGTACATACCCCAACCAGAAGCCATGGATTACAGGCAACATTCGCACTGAGCTAAAGGGTAGAGCTGCCGCTTTCAAGGTGCGGGACTCTAACCCGGAAGCTTACAAGAAATCCTGCTATGCCCTGCGACAAACCATCAAACAGGCAAAGCGTCAATACAGGGCTAATATTGAA
Organism: Salvelinus alpinus; assembly: GCF_045679555.1. Taxonomy (NCBI): domain Eukaryota; kingdom Metazoa; phylum Chordata; class Actinopteri; order Salmoniformes; family Salmonidae; genus Salvelinus; species Salvelinus alpinus. The sequence goes on along the minus strand of NC_092103.1, from coordinate 24,685,663 downwards.
TCATACTAAACCGGCTCCGATGCTCGTCTTATATGGCAGGGCTTGCAAACTATTACAGACTACAAAGGGAAGCACAGCCGCGAGCTGCCCAGTGACACGAGCCTACCAGACGAGCTAAATCACTTCTATGCTCGCTTCGAGGCAAGCAACACCGAGGCATGTATGAGAGCATCAGCTGTTCCAGGCGACTGTGTGATCACGCTCTCCGTAGACGGCGTGAGTAAGACCTTTAAACAGGTCAACATGCACAAGGCTGCGGGGCCAGACGGATTACCAGGACGTGTGCTCCGGGCATGTGCTGACCAACTGGCAGGTGTCTTCACTGACATTTTCAACATGTCCCTGATTAAGTCTGTAATACCAACATGTTTCAAGCAGACCACCATAGTTCCTGTGCCCAAGAACACAAAGGCAACCTGTCGAAATGACGACAGACCCGTAGCACTCATGTCTGTAGCCATGAAGTGCTTTGAAAGGTTGGTAATGGCTCACATCAACAACCATTATCCCAGAAACCCTAGACCCACTCTAATTTGCATACCGCCCAAACAGATTCACAGATGATGCAATCTCTATTGCACTCCACACTGCCCTTTCCCACCTGAACAAAAGGAACACTTACGTGAGAATTCTATTCATTGACTACAGCTCAGCGTTCAACACCATAGTACCCTCATCACTAAGCTAAGGATCCTGGGACTAAACACCTCCCTCTGCAACTGGATCCTGGACTTCCTGACGGGCCGCCACCAGGTGGTAAGGGTAGGTAGCAACACATCTGCCACGCTGATCCTCAACACTGGAGCTCCCCAGAGGTGCGTACTCAGTCCCCTCCTGTACTCCCTGTTCACCCACGAATGCATGGCCAGGCACGACTCCAACACCATCATTAAGTTTGCTGACGACACAACAGTGGTAGGCCTGATCACCGACAATGATGAGATAGTCTACAGGGAGGAGGTCAGAGACCTGGCCGGGTGTTGCCAGAATAACAACCTATCCCTCAACATAACCAATTTAGGAGATTATTGTGGACTACAGGAAAAGGAGGACCGAGCACGCCCCCATTCTCATCGACGGGGCTGTAGTGGAGCAGGTTGAGAGCTTCAAATTCCTTGGTGTCCACATCAACAACAAACTAGAATGGTTCAAACACACCAAGACAGTCGTGAAGAGGGCACGACAAAGCCTATTCCCCCTCAGGAAACTAAAAAGATTTGGCATGGGTCCTGAGATCCTCAAAAGGTTCTACAGCTGCAACATCGAGAGCATCCTGACTGGTTGCATCACTGCCTGGTACGGCAACTGCTCGGCCTCCGACCGCAAGGCACTACAGAGGGTAGTGCGTACGGCCCAGCACATCACTGGGGCTAAGCTGCCTGCCATCCAGGACCTCTACACCAGGCAGTGTCAGAGGAAGGCCCTAAAAATTGTCAAAGACCAAAGCCACCCCAGTCATAGACTGTTCTCTCTACTACCGCATGGCAAGCGGTACCGGAGTGCCAAGTCTAGGACAAAAGGCTTCTCAACAGTTTTTACCCCCAAGCCATAAGACTCCTGAACAGATAATCAAATAGCTACCCGGACTATTAGCGTTGTGTGCCACCACCCCCAACCCCTCTTTTTACGCTGCTGCTACTCTCTGTTTATCATATATGCATAGTCACTTTAACTATACTTTCATGTACATACTACCTCAATTGGGCTGACCAACCAGTGCTCCCGCACAGAGTCTAACCGGGCTATCTGCATTGTGTCCCACCCACCACCCGCCAACCCCTCTTTTACGCTACTGCTACTCTCTGTTCATCATATATGCATAGTCACTTTAACCATATCTACATGTACATACTACCTCAATCAGCCTGACTAACCGGTGTTTGTATGTAGCCTCGCTACTGTATATAGCCTGTCTTTTTACTGTTGTTTTATTTCTTTACCTACCTATTGTCCCGTGTGGCTCAGTTGGTAGAGCATGGCGCTTGCAACGCCAGGGTTGTGGGTTCATTCCCCACGGGGGGACCAGGATGAATATGTATGAACTTTCCAATTTGTAAGTCGCTCTGGATAAGAGCGTCTGCTAAATGACTTAAATGTAAATGTAAATGTATTGTTCACCTAATACCTTTTTTGCACTATTGGTTAGAGCCTGTAAGTAAGCATTTCACTGTAAGGTCTACACCTGTTGTATTCAGCGCACGTGACAAATAAACTTTGATTTGAAATGTGTTGTACATTAGTTATACAACCTATGTACGGAGCCAGAGATATTCTGCAGGATCTTAATGAAAAATGGGAACCGTGAACCTGAAATGAGTGTCAACTCACAGATACAGCACAGATACACCACAATGAAGAATAGCATAATTGCAACAGAGTAGCTTACAATGTAGCTAAGAATGTGATGAGTCTTGTCCTTGTAATGGAAGCCAATTTATTAGACAGCCTTAGTACATTGGTACACATGAAGTATACTTTTGTTTGTGCTTCAACACTTGCAAATATAGAATCCCAATAAGTTAAACCGGTTTAGGACAGACTTATGTTTCATTTATTAATATTTCTTCCCTCTGACAAATAACTTGAATATAAATTAATTGAATAGACAGTGAACCCTTTACAACAGCAACTGATAATAGAAAAAATGAAATGAATTGTTGGCATAACAGAAAACGCATAGTGCTATCAATATACAACCTGTTTTGCCAGGAAATAGAGAGGAAAAATTGAGAAATAAAATGTTAGAAATATTGGGGTTACATTTTCTTTGCAAAGCCATTCACCATTGGAAGAGTTAAAATGTACCAGAAGATAAAACTAACGGACAGACAAACAAAATATAGATATTAGTTCTTTTCCCAGTTGACCACTACAGCTACAGCTAAAACATCACAAACACGTGACTTCACATTGGCATTTTTTAAAGGAAATCTTTTACTACTTCACAGTCAGAAACATCACCAGTCAAGAGTGAGACACTAAAACATCAACATATGGCATATACACAACACACTACTCAGTGCATGACCCGGATAAACATTTTGATACTAACCAATGATAAGACTTACAATGTGACAGGATACAATACTGAAATACAAATCGGCCCTTTATGATTATTCTTTAAACATCTGCAAGCAATGGCCTTTTGACACTCAACCGTGAAATCTCTCCAGAGAAAAGGAAAAGAATGTGGTGAGTAAATACTTCTGGTCTTATGGCTGGAGGAAGGATGCTTCTACCATTCTGTAGCTATTTACAGAGTCCCGTTTTTCTCTGTCCTCAGACCTAGGGTCAGTTTGGCTGTTTGTTACTGTCTAACTCACAGATAGCACTGTGATTAAAGGATATCCTGGGTTGCTTGGTCTCAATATTGCCATACTAAAGGATATACAGTAACAGTCCACACAATGTTCAGGCATGCTACCAGGGATGGAAATTAAGCTAGCCTGCTAGCCTATGGCTAGTACTTTTCAGACCGGGCTAGTAGAAAATGTGCCCAACTAGTCCAACGGCTAGCGAAATGATGTATTTTCAAATATCGCATGGCACAGATTTTGGACTGGTAAAAATTGCGGTCTACTAGCCTGGCTGGTCAGTGCCCAAAATCCTTAGGTTCCATCCCTGTATGCTACTGATACAAATGTCTTGACCAGCTCGGATTCTTCCCCCTAATAGGACAGGGATGAGTTATATTGCATGTTGAGTGATATGATCTTACTGCATTGACTTTCCTAGTGCCAACCAACCTCAGTAAGGCATCCCTCCTCCACCCACTACCAATAAAAATCACACCAATAAGATAAACTGAGGGAACAGAGAAAACCTCTACATTTTACACATTCTAGCAGGTTTCATAGCATACAATATTACATTTGGTACTTTCAGTTTCAAATGACCTTAGTTGATATTTAAACCTTTTTTAAATAAGTTCCGTTATTTGCATCCATTGTAAAACATGAGAATACTTGCAACATGATTTTATTTCTGTTTCAACATATATTTTTTTCACCAATGCTATCATTGTTTTATATTTTTATTCTTCTCGTGCAAGATGAGATGCTTTCACAATTCATGAAGGATTTTTGGGAGGGTGATTGGGGGATGTGTACGGTAGAGGAAAGGAGATAGATAGATGGGGCTGGGTGATTTTAGCTTGCTGGTTCCTCGTCTGGTTTGTTCATGGTCTTGAGCTGTTCCAGGAGGGCGGTGGGGGTGAAGACGTGGGTTGATCCTAGGGAGGTGGACAGATACGCAGCAGAGGAAGCACACAGACAGAGCATTATATTAGAGCTGCCCAAACATAAGCCTGCTAGGAAAATGTGTTTTCAGCTCTTGCTCTGAATGCTTAGATGAAACCACTGTATTCTTGAGAATTTTTTTCGGGGAAATAAGATAAACATATACATACAACCAAAAAACTTGAAATCATAGTCAATAGTCAATAGCATTTGGAGAATGTATTGGTTATCATTATTGGTTATCATATGATGTGTGGGCTATTCACACGTTTTAGAGATTGAAAGAAGATTGGTGGGGTATTGGACTGCCTGCCAAAAACGCACATGCACAGACATCACAGAGCAGGCAGGATTCTGTGAGCTGCAAAGCACTGGTGGTAGAACCCTGTGACCACACCTATAGCAGAGTGCAGCGAACCAGCTGTGATCTTGTGCATGTGACCTAAGAAGCTTTTATCACAGTGCATGCAAACATCAGCAATATGAAAACCTGGTCAAAACACTGCAAAAAAAAGAAAAGCAGATTTCAGTCCAACCATTCTCTGATTGGATGACATCAGGGAAGTAATTTTGCCTATGCTTGTGAATGAAAACGTGAAATTGAAAGCTAAACACAACAGCACCACCAAAATATGAATGAGCTGACTTTTTCATAGCTGAAGACACATTTCGGACACAGTATAACTCAGGAGGTATAGGATTGGAGTCAACCAAACATTTGTCCATCTAGTTTATCACTTTGTCACTAAGATGTTGAGTGTGTCAATGGCTTACCCTCCATCTTGGACAAACCAAGGCCTTCATAAAGCAAACCGCTGGACCAAAGTTTTGATTTACTCCCCATACCTACTCAACAGTTTAATCAGTAGTATTGTTATTCTTCATCGGTTTGTTTCTAAAGCAAAGCTGCATGTTTCTGTCATATTGGCTCAACAAGGAAGACGCATAGGTTTACCTGTTGCTAGGTAGAATTCAATTAAAGTTCAGTAAATCTAATTGGTCCTGGCAGTTAGGCCTTTCTAGCTGTGGCATGACAGCCAATCAGGAGTGGTTTATCCCAGCATCAATAGGCATAGGCAGAGACAGGAGAGGAAGAGGCAAGTCCATCTTAAGTTGGGTCACCATGGGGATGCAGGCATCATGGGTGTAAGGGAGCATGGGGTGGGGTGGGGTGGGGTGGGGTGGGGTGGGGTGAGTTGAGGTGGGGTTGGGGTGAGCACTAGTCACAGATCAACTTTGGACTGGCCTTGCCTGGTTCTCTCCTGTTTGTCAGCATCTGAAACACACAGCTTTGCAGGCCTCTGGCCAGAAACACAACACTTTGATCCATGTTGCTCCCCAACACTCACTACATATCCAAATCCCAGATAACAGAAACAAACAGGTTTTTGTAAATAAACAATGGTCATTTTGTTCTGGAAGTGTTGAATGTGGCAGTATGTGGTAAAGAGTCCATACTGCACGGTGATCGATACTTACTAAGAAAACACCAAAACCATAAAACCAAAAGTTGTTTGAAAAGGATATAGCTTTAGCAGATAAGCAAGAACGAAATGGATGTCCTTTGCTAATGTGTTGAGGGAAACTCACTCAGGAGACAGCTTTAAAGGGACAGTGCGAGACTCTGGCAATTAAGCCGTTTTTCTACTTACCCAGAGTCAGATGAACTTGTGGATACCGCTAGCGTACCTGTTGACTTCTAGTCGTTGTGCTAACACTAGTTAGCATTGGCGTGCGAAACTACCTCTAACTTCCTTCATACTGGACACAAAGACATAAGAATTATATCCACTAGTTCATTTGACTCTGGGGAAGTAGAAAGAAAATGACTTCATTGTCAGAATCTCACACTATCCCTTTAACAAAGTGTGCAGGAAAATATCTTTGACAGTGTGGGGGAAATCTTACTTACTTAATTAAACAAAATCCCAAAATTAGGCAGTGATGTGGTAATTGATAATATTGGTGTTCGAAAAGTAGACCTATGATATGTGCTTTTATATTCCTGTCTTTATGTCCCAATACCCATATTGGTCTATTATTGGTTGACTATGCTGTATGGGCAACATATGGTGTTGCTAGGGGGGAAATATGGAGCTATATGCGAAAGAAAGTGAGGGGGGCAATTGTGAAGGCTTTTTATGATGTGTCGCATCTTTTCTAGGTGCTAAAGCATATCGAGTGAACATCGCTACATTCCCAGTGTCAGTGTCTGCAGAGAAGCACAGTGTCCGAGGGAGTGGAGATAGCAGTAGGGACATACATTAGTGTTCTCTGCAGATGACTCGTGGGCCATGTAAGCATGCATGTGATGTCTGGTGGACTGAGAGAGCGTGAAGTGGAGGAGAGGGGGAGAAAGTTGGAAGATTGAAAAAAAAAGAGAGAACGAAAAAAACGAGAATCCTTTCTTGAAATCCAACATCAACTCAAGGACCTATCCTGTAAGAAACCACTAAATCAAGTTGATTGTCTTGAAGGTGTTAATTATAAAAAATAATTAGATCGTAATAATAAAGTAGAAAAAGATGGATCTCGGGGGTAGATTAAATCTGCGCCAAAAAATGATTAATTCTGGGAAGTAGGGTATGGAACAGGCTGAGGGCCCTGAAGGCAGAGAGGGTGATTTAATCCACCCAGCTGAGATGATGTGGAGGTGGAGAGGGGCAGCAGGGATGAGGTCAGGACACCTGTAGCAAGGCCAGCTCACACAGGCTTCACTACCTGAAGGCCCAACAGACAGATACTGCAACACATGCCCATTCTATCTGTCAGCAGCATGGCATGGCCAATCGCTATTGGCTTTGGGGGTCACCAATCACACTGTATCACACTGTATCACGCTGTGATTGGGTGTTGGCCTGCAGGAGGTGGAGCTTGAGGTAACTGGGAAATGCAGTGAGCCAGGGACCAGACAGCCATCCCTGAGGGTAGGGGGCGGAGTTGAAACAGTACTGAGTGTAGTAAGAGGAGTACGGAGGGGGAAAAAGCCCTTGTGCTGTGGGGGTTCAGAAAGGGCTTCTTTGCGCGGCTGCCTTTACTTTGTCAGAGTGTGATTTCTCTCTCCCTCCCTCCCTCTCTCTGTCTGTCTCACTCGTCTGAGCCTGCGTCTGGCTCCTCAAAGGACACCCTAGTGGACTCTCGGAAGTCAGGGTGCTGCAGGTCCGTTAAGAATTTGATGGGGGTGATGGTGTGGGTGGAACCTGTGGAGGAACAGAGGGCGCTTCACGCTCATTTCTCATCACATGCCATGCCTCCCATGCCACTTTCTCTCTTCTGCCCCTTCCTTGCCATCTCCAAAAGAAGGGGTTAAACACGCCACTGCACAGCACCACCCACATACTGTACACACACACACACACCCACACACACACACACACACACACACACACACACACACACACACACACACACACACACACACACACACACACACACACACACACACACACACACACACACACACACACACACACACGAAACCCAGATGCACAGAAAAAGACAGGGTGTAGCTGCAATTCAAAGACAACAGTGTTTTAGACAGAACAAGACTGAATCCAAAAGCAAAAGCATAGCACAGCAAAAACAACATAGGAGACACCCCCTCCCTTAGGACAAGGACTGGCTGACTCGACAGACAACATTCAATGAACAGGGAACACATGTCACCCAAAAGGGGTTTAAACATATCACAGGTGGTATTCCAGATAAGTGTTCATCAGAAACATAACGTTTTCCTCCATCTAAGTAGCTAGATATAGCACTAAGTCTAGCACTAAAAAAATACTGTTGATTGCTTCAATAGACAAACTAGGGTCATGACATAAGCTTACGCTTAATTAACCTTTACTGACTGGGATTCATGGTGTGGGTGTATGGGAGTCAGAAAGCGAATTGAGGTCAACTGTGTTGGTGTGTGGATGAGTCAACATGTTCATGAAGTACGGTCGAGGGCGGTAGACGCTCAAAAGAGAGAAAGATTATACGGATGACTTCTCTGCTTCATCTTCTTTATTCACTTGTGGTCAACACAGTGGGAACAGAATACAGTTACATTGGCACTGGTGATGGCAGACACATATGTATTCATGTTCTGCTATGCTGACCACAATGAATGGGGACATAACAGAAGTAGCTAATGTACGAGAGTCAGTCAGTTAGTGAAGGACGCCCATTTCACAATCTATGTCCTAGCCCCCATCCCTAAGGCACCTTGTGTAGATCTTGAAAATAATTGTGTAGATATAAGCCATTCCACCTAGCCTATCACAGGGCATTGTGGACATATTACCATATTGTGGCTACCTATCCAGACTTTTCAGACCTACAAGTAACCAGAGGGAGGGGCTATGTGTCCATTTGAAATGAATCTGCATTCTTGCATAAATTAAAGGAATCCGTGTGTTAATGTACCACTAATGTCACACTCCCTACGGAGGAGTCCCTCGTATCCCCACTCGGCCTGCGCCCAGTGGCGCCCCCCGGTGTCAGACTCACCAATGATAGCCTCCCACTTCCCATTGGCCTGCGTGACCTCGTAGGCAGAGCGCATCTCGCTGAAGGACGCGCCTCCGATGATGAAGACCATGACGCGCGGCCCGGTGCGGTACTCGCCTGGGGTCTTATTCTTGTGCCAGTGGCCATAACGGGCACTGCCAGGGAGGGAGAAGCACAATCACAAGGGTGGAATATCACAGTCTTACTCTATTGAACTATTTCAACACTGCTGTCCTGAGTTAGGAATGAGTCTATCTAACTAGGAAGAGAGGTAAGAGGGCAGAGGTAGGGTCCTTCTCTGTGTGGAGAGAACTAGCTAATCTTATCCACCTGTCTTTGTTCCAGGGTCTGTCTCCAACTGAGTCAATAACACACACCGCCACGTTCCAGGCTGAATACATTGCAGACACATGCCAGATCTCACAACGCCTGGATTACATTTACAATTGAGTCATTTAGCAGACACTCTTATCCTCATGACTTACAGTTAGTGCATTCATCTTAAGATAGCTAGGGGGGAGTCAAGTGCAAGTGTTATAATGTATCAGCAAACCACATCATATGATATAGCAATCTGATGCCTCACTGCGCAGTCTAACGTCTGTAATGTAGTCAGTCTGGATTGCGACCAGTGTGTGTGAGCGTGTTTGGCTGTGGCATGGATGTGCGAGGTGTGAAATGCGCTCATGTAACTGAGCCTGCCTTTGGATTCCCAGAGCTTCTTTCCCAATAAGTCAATAACATTGGAGGGGGGAGTGACTGGTGGATGGTGGTGGAGGTGGCTCACATTCTCAGCAGCACAGATCTGATCAATGCGCACACAATGAAGGTCTAGAGGGGAGAGGGATATGCAGGATGCAGGGGTCAATGTGTCAATGTGTCAGCACCCTCTCATCATTCCCCAGTGCCCACAACACCACCAATCCTCTCCCTGTGGTAGTAGTGTGAGGGTCAGATACCTTGGCTGTGTCCCAAATGGCACCTTATTCCTTATTTTGTGCATTACGTTTGAACAGAGCCCTCTGTTGCAGTACTGTATGTTTCATTAAATGCCCTCTTCTCCGTAACAGAATATTTGTTTGGTTTCACTGCTCTTAGTCCCGCCCTTTCTCTCTTCTACAGCCAATCAGAGTATTGATCTCCCCTCCCCCTCGGAGCTCAAATTGCTATTAATCTACAACCCTCCATTCTTTGTAATCTCAATAGTGCTACTATACTGCAATACATTCCAGTGACTATACTGCAATACATTCCACTGACTATACTGCAATACATTCCAGTGACTATACTGCAATACATTCCAATGACTATACTGCAACACATTCCAGTAACTATACTGCAATACATTCCAGTGACTATACTGCAATACATTCCAATGACTATACTGCAACACATTCCAGTAACTATACTGCAATACATTCCAATGACTATACTGCAATACATTCCAGTAACTATACTGCAATACATTCCAATGACTATACTGCAATACATTCCAGTAACTATACTGCAATACATTCCAATGACTATACTGCAATACATTCCAGTAACTATACTGCAATACATTCCAGTGTGTGTGTGTGTGTGTGTGTGTGTGTGTGTGTGTGTGTGTGTGTGTGTGTGTGTGTGTGTGTGTGTGTGTGTGTGTGTGTGTGTGTGTGTGTGTGTGTGTGTGTGTGTGTGTGTGTGTGTACCTGACTGCAGTGCTGCTGAAGGAGGCAGAGGAGCGGGTAGAGATGTAGGGGTAGTGCTTGGTGTCCAGCTTATCTTCAATAACATCCTACAGGGATGACAAGGAGAGAGGCAGAGCAAGAGAACGGTTAGCAAATACACACTAAAGACAAGCTGGGATGGCCTGAAACCCCCACACACTCACACACTCACACGCACGCACGCACGCACGCACGCACGCACGCACGCACGCACGCACGCACGCACGCACGCACGCACGCACGCACACACGCACACACACACACACACACACACACACACACACACACACACACACACACACACACACACACACACACACACACACACACACACAGACTATGTGAATGTCCAGTAACTGACCTCCATGATGTCCTTGACCAGTGGTGTCCAGCGGGACAGCTGATAGGTCTGCGCACTCACACGTTCCCTCCTGTCCAGCTTCTTTCCCCTGCGAAGGGTGGACTAGAGGAGGGAGGAAGAACACGGGGTGAAAAGAACAAAGGGATAGAGAGAAATTATTCATCCGATTGTTTAAGTGTTTATTTGGAATCCATATGAAAGGAATAATATGGTAGGAACGTAGAAGAGAGTGTGTGACAGAGAGAGAGAGAGAGAGAGAGGACCGAGAGAGTGAGAGAGAGTGTGTGTGTGAGAGAGAGAGAGAGAGAGAGAGAGCGAGAGAGAGAGAGAGAGAGAGAGAGAGAGAGAGAGAGAGAGAGAGAGAGAGAGAGAGAGAGAGAGAGAGAGAGAGAGAGAGAGAGAGAGAGAGAGAGAGAGAGAGAGAGAGAGAGAGAGAGAGAGAGAGAGAGAGAGAGAGTATGGGCAGGAGAGAGAGATGGTATGTAGTAGGTGTTGAAAAGGTGCTGGTGCATCTATGCCCTTGTTTGCAGCTCCAGGATGGACGGAAGAGGAGGCTGGATAGACAGAAGGTGGAAGTGCTGACTCACATCTGTAATGATGGGCACGCCCAGGTGGGCCATGTTGGTGATGATCTCACTGTCCTCAGGTGGGATCTGAGCATGCTGGATGAGCTTGTTCAGGTTCTCCTCCGTGATGCCTACCCAACAACACACCACAGGTTGTTAAGCTCTTATAGGTTACCATTAAACCATCATTTATACCCGTTGTATACCACGCAAAATGGCAATCCAGCATCGTTGGATGAATTACAAATTGCGTCGCTGCACACATTTGTATATTGATACGCAACTACTGCCAATTTGCGCAGCTTGCATTACGTTTGTATGTAGGGTTTAAAATAAGCTTCAGGAATAAACAGGAAAATCTGATCCTAGATCAGCTGTTAGGGTTAAGGTTGTGTTTGAGGCTAGGGTTGAACTTTGATGTGGACATGAAGCTAGGGTTACAGTTAGGGTTGTGGTTGAGGGTTGAACTGGGATGTGGATATGAAGCTAGGGTTAGGGTAAATGTTAGGGTTAAAGGTCAAGCGTCTCTCAATCTCACCGTTCTTGAGGAAGATGTAAAGCAGGATGATGCGGATCTTGTCGTGCGTGGTGACATTGGCATCCAGCAGGATGGGAACGATGGCCCTCATGGGGTCCTTGATCTTCTCCCCCTCAGCGTCTGTACCCATGGCCAGGTCCTACGTGCCAGAGACAGAGAGGATATTAGCGATACATCCCATAGCACCCTATTCAATATATAGTGCCCTATATAAGGAAGTAAGTAAGTAGAGTCAGAACGGCTCATAGGAGTAGGAGTCTATCTCCTGTTTCTGTAGCGTGAGGCAGCTTGATGTACAAGTACACTCCCTGGACAGGACGCTAGTCTATCTCCTGTTTCTGTAGCGTGAGGCAGCTTGATGTACAAGTACACTCCCTGGACAGGACGCTAGTCTATCTCCTGTTTCTGTAGCGTGAGGCAGCTTGATGTACAAGTACACTCCCTGGACAGGACGCTAGTCTATCTCCTGTTTCTGTAGCGTGAGGCAGCTTGATGTACAAGTACACTCCCTGGACAGGACGCTAGTCTATCTCCTGTTTCTGTAGCGTGAGGCAGCTTGATGTACAAGTACACTCCCTGGACAGGACGCTAGTCTATCTCCTGTTTCTGTAGCGTGAGGCAGCTTGATGTACAAGTACACTCCCTGGACAGGACGCTAGTCTATCTCCTGTTTCTGTAGCGTGAGGCAGCTTGATGTACAAGTACACCCCCTGGACAGGACACTAGTCTATCTCCTGTTTCTGTAGCGTGAGGCAGCTTGATGTACAAGTACACTCCCTGGACAGGACGCTAGTCTATCTCCTGTTTCTGTAGCGTGAGGCAGCTTGATGTACAAGTACACTCCCTGGACAGGACGCTAGTCTATCTCCTGTTTCTGTAGCGTGAGACAGCTTGATGTACAAGTACACTCCCTGGACAGGACGCTAGTCTATCTCCTGTTTCTGTAGCGTGAGGCAGCTTGATGTACAAGTACACTCCCTGGACAGGACGCTAGTCTATCTCCTGTTTCTGTAGCGTGAGGCAGCTTGATGTACAAGTACACTCCCTGGACAGGACGCTAGTCTATCTCCTGTTTCTGTAGCGTGAGGCAGCTTGATGTACAAGTACACTCCCTGGACAGGACGCTAGTCTATCTCCTGTTTCTGTAGCGTGAGGCAGCTTGATGTACAAGTACACTCCCTGGACAGGACGCTAGTCTATCTCCTGTTTCTGTAGCGTGAGGCAGCTTGATGTTAAGTACACTCCCTGGACAGGACGCTAGTCTATCTCCTGTTTCTGTAGCGTGAGGCAGCTTGATGTACAAGTACACTCCCTGGACAGGACGCTAGTCTATCTCCTGTTTCTGTAGCGTGAGGCAGCTTGATGTACAAGTACACTCCCTGGACAGGACGCTAGTCTATCACAGGGCCTTACCCCCAATCTCCTTAATGCTGAGTGTCAAGTAGAGGATTCATCGGGTCCTATTTTTTACAGGTATGGCTCGGTTTGGGATTGAACTCCCAACCTTCCAACATCAGAGCGGACACTAACCACTGAGTTCATTATAGTGCCCTAGAATGAGTTTCTTCTCTCATCCTCTCACCCCTTTCCACCTCTTCCATCCCTCTACCCCTTCCCTGCTCTCCCCTCCTCCCCTCCTCTCTTGTTCCTCTCCTTTACCTGCTCCACACGACACAACTTGTCCACTGTGCCCTGGTAGTGCTTCATGCAGTCCTCAGCCAGCTGCAGGTGAGTGGAGTACTGCAGCACACACAGAGAGGTCAGTATACACAAACACACACACGTCACATGCACACACACACACACACACACACACACACACACACACACACACACACACACACACACACACACACACACACACACACACACACACACACACACACACACACACACACACACACACACACACACACACACACACACACACATACACTCTAACCTTGCTCAGCTCCTTCTGGTACTGGGGCATCTTCTTCAGCATCTGAGAGAGGTCCCTCATGGTGGTCTGTCAGAACACAGAGCATGGTCACGTTCTCTCTCCACTCAGCCATAAAAACGTACTGACAGGGATGCAATCTCTACCTCCTTACCTTCTCTCCAGCAGTGTTCATCCTCTTGCTAGCAGAAAAGTCCTTCAGTTGGCGTGTCACCTCCCTGATGGCAGTTAGCGAAGATAGATAGCATAAGAGAACTTGTAAGTAGTAGAGCTCGACATTGTTCTGACTTTATTGAGTTAATATCAACCAGTGGCAGTGACATACACGAGAGAGAGAGAGACAGAGAGAATGAGAGGGAGAGGGAGAGACAGAGAGGGAGAGGGAGCGAGAGAAACAGAGCGAAAGAGAGGGAGAGGGAGAGACAGAGAGAAAGAGAGGGAGAGGGAGCACGAGAAACAGAGAGAAAGAGAGGGAGAGGGAGAAAGAGAAACTGAGAGAAAGAGAGGGAGCGAGAGAGACAGAGAGAAAGAAAGGGAGAGTGAGAGAGAGATAAAGAAAGGGAGAGAGAGAGACAGAGAGAAAGAGAGGGAGAGGGAGAGAGAGAAAGAGAGGGAGAGGGAGGGAGAGAGGGAGAAACAGAGAGAAAGAGAGGGCCGGGAGAGAGAGAGAAAGGGAGAGGGAGAGACAGAGAGAAAGAGAGGGAGAGGGAGAGAGAGAAAGAGAGAGAAAGAGAGGGAGAGAGAGAGAGAGAGAAAGAGAGGGTGAGGGAGAGACAGAGAGAAAGAGAGGGAGAGAGAGAAAGAGAGGGATAGGGAGAGAGAGAAACAGAGAGAAAGAGAGGGAGAGGGAGAGAGAGAAACAGAGAGAAAGAGTGGGAGAGGGAGAGAGAGAGAAAGAGAGGGAGAGGGAGAGAGAGAAATGGGTGTGTGATGACTTACGTGGACACCTCAGCGATATGTTTGTGTCTGAGCCCCACCCACAGGTCATCATCCTCATGCAGCAGGACCTCCTTCTGAGAAGTGTCTCCCATCCCAGGGGAATCATATCTGATACACACACACAGACAGACAGACAGACAGAAAGACACACAGAGACAGACAGACGGACATGAATGGTCAGACAGATAGACAGACAGACACAGAGACAGACAGACATGAATGGACAGTCAGACAAATAGACAGACAGACATGAATGGACAGTCAGACAGATAGATAGACAGACAGACAGACAGACAGACAGACAGACAGACAGACAGACAGACAGACAGACAGACAGACAGACAGACAGACAGACAGACATGAATGGACAGACAGACAGACAGACAGACAGACAGACAGACAGACAGACAGACAGACAGACAGACAGACAGACAGACAGACAGACAGACAGATAGACAGTCAGACAGATAGACAGTCAGACAGATAGACAGATAGACAGATAGACAGTCAGACAGTCAGACAGATAGACAGGGGGAGAGACAAAGATAAATTGGATCCATACATAAAAAAGCACTTCACGTATATTTACTGTAATCAACTTTAGCAACATTATGTGTTACTTTTTCTACACTAAAGAAACTCTAGCACATAGGGTTTCAAGCACAGCCAAGTATTTCAACACAAAACCAAACCAAATCTATTCTTCGAACCTGACACAGATGCTCGAGTCCTGAATGCGTGTGGATGGGAAAGGTACTCTGATCAAAGTCTCTAGTGATCTAAAACACCACAGATGATTACCTTGTAGTGAACGTTTTGTGGGCGCTACAGCAGCCCTCCCTGAACTGTTTGTGTTCTTCTATTGACAGTAGTTACACCTAAACCTTAGCAGCTAGCTAGGCCTCAGCCTGTCTGTTTCCTTGGAGACAGCTGAAGACAGGGATGTGAATACAGAGACACACACACAGTGGAAAACGCACATACATACACACATGCACACATACACACACAAACACACACACGCGCGTACCTGTAGACGTCATTTTCGATGGGCAGCAGGTCGTAGCCCATGGCCTGGAAGGTGAGCTCATGCAGGACGGGGGAGACGGGGTCAAAAGCCCTGTCCAGGATGATCAGCTGAGAACGAGCCTTATCAGGACCCTGCAGAGAAAGTAGGATGGAGAGATGGAGGGATGGAGAGATGGAGGAGGGGTAGAGGAGAGAGGTGCAGATTCACTCTGTGTCCTGATAGCTCCTACATGAAAGATGCATGTAGTATAAATAATAATAATAATAATAGTAATACATTTAATTTATAACACACTTTTCATTGAAAGACAATTACAAAGTGCCACAGTGAGTGCAAGGTGGGATCTTTTGTAGCATGGTGCTTGTTAATGTAGCACACGATAACAATACATTTCAGTTTAGTATCTTCTTCTATGTTCTCATTTTTTCACTGCTAAAACATTTCCTTCTGCCTCTCATTTTGTTATCTAATAAGCACTCTCCCCTCCTTCCCTCGTTCCATCCCTGCCTCACCTCTCCCATGGTGGGGTCATCAGCCTTGTAGGCATCCAGTTTGTCCTGCAACAGCTGGGCCAGGGTGGCATTATCTTTGTACTCACTGATAGAAAGAGAGACAGACAGACAGACAGACAGACAGACAGACAGACACAGACAGACAGACAGACAGACAGACAGACAGACAGACAGACAGACAGACAGACAGACAGACAGACAAAGAGGACAGATTTCTGTCAATGAGAGATTACCTCCCTCCTGTCAATGAGAGGTTACCTCCCTTCTGTCAATGAGAGGTTACCTAGCTCCTGTCAATGAGAGGTTACCTCCATCCTGTCCTTGAGAGGTTAACTCCCTCCTGTCAATGAGAGGTTACCTCCCTCCTGTCAATGAGAGGTTACCTCCCTCCTGTCAATGAGAGGTTACCTCCCTCCTGTCAATAAGAGGTTACCTCCCTCCTGTCAATGAGAGATGGCCTCCCTCCTGTCAATGAGAGGTTACCTCCCTCCTGTCAATGAGAGGTTGCCTCCCTCCTGTCAATGAGAGGTTACCTCCCTCCTGTCAATGAGAGTTTACCTCCCTCCTGTCAATGAGAGGTTACCTCCCTCCTGTCCTTGTACCTCCCTCCTGTCAATGAGAGGTTACCTCCCTCCTGTCAATGAGAGGTTACCTCCCTCCTGTCCTTGAGAGGGTACCTCCCTCCTGTCAATGAGAGGTTACCTCCCTTCTGTCAATGAGAGGTTACCTCCCTTCTGTCAATGAGAGGTTACCCCCCTTCTGTCAATGAGAGGTTACCTCCCTTCTGTCAATGAGAGGTTACCTCCCTTCTGTCAATGAGAGGTTACCTCCCTCCTGTCCTTGAGCGGTTACCTCCCTTCTGTCAATGAGAGGTTACCTCCCTCCTGTCATTGAGAGGTTACCTCCCTCCAGTCAATGAGAGGTTGCCTCCCTCCTGTCAATGAGAGGTTACCTCCCTCCTGTCCTTGAGAGGTTACCTCCCTCCTGTCAATGAGATGTTATCTCCCTCCTGTCAATGAGAGGTTGCCTCCCTCCTGTCAATGAGAGGTTACCTACCTCCTGTCAATGAGAGGTTGCCTCCCTCCTGTCAATGAGAGTTTACCTCCCTCCTGTCCTTGAGAGGTTACCTCCCTCCTGTCAATGAGATGTTATCTCCCTCCTGTCAATGAGAGGTTGCCTCCCTCCTGTCAATGAGCGGTTACCTCAATTCTGTCAATGAGAGGTTGCCTCCCTTCTGTCAATGATGGGGGCGGCAGGTAGCCTAGTGGTTAGAGCATTGGGCCAGTAACCGAATGGTTGCTAGATCGAATCCCCGAGCTGACAAGGTAAAAATCTGTCGTTCTGCCCCTGAACAAGGCAGTTATATCCACTGTTCCTAGGCTGTCAGTGTAAATATGATTTTTTTCTTAACTGACTTGCCTAGTTAAATGAAAGGATGGCACCCTATTATTTACATAGTGTACTACTTTTGACCAGTGCCCAGAAGTGCACTATATAGGAATAGGGGGACACAGTCATGTTTGTGTCCCTATTGTCTCAGTGGCGCCCCCCTGTGGCTCACCCTCGGTATCTAACAGCGGGGTACTCCTTCAGGGTGGCACACAGGGTGGCCAGCTGGTCTGCCAGCCTCTCCATCACTGGGTTCTTCAGCTGGGTCTTATGGGGGCTGTAGAAACTCTGGAAGGCATCCGGGTTGTCCAAAGAGTACACCTGCGCGCGTACACACACACACACACACACACACACACACACACACACACACACACACACACACACACACACACACACACACACACACACACACACACACACACACACACACACACACACACACACACACACACACAATCAAATTTGATCAATAAAATGTTATTTGTATAGTGCTTTATGTAAGCAGAGCAGACATTGACAGGGAAAAGAGCATCATTCTCTAGCCAACTGCATTGTTGATAAACTCCGTTTTATAGAAGATAGTTATCATGCACACTACCAAGCTTACCACAGTTGTGGTACTGGGAGTTACTGCCCCAAAAATCTACATTGTAGAAAAATAAATGCATCTAACATTGTCTTGAAAGGTGTACAGTATCATACCGAAACGTCGTCCTCAATAAATGTGCAGAGGTCAAATGTATGTGTGTGTGGGTGTTATCATTTTTCTACAAGGCTAAGTTCTATACCATGTAGATCCACAGTTACACCGTATATTATGTTCTAAGGATTGTGATGGTGTAATCATTTGATAGCAACAACAGAGTATTTTCTATCTAGGTTTCCTGTTTTGTACTACTGGCCTGCTCTGGGTCTTTCTGAGGGCAAAATCAGGCCTCCTAGCTTCTGTATGTGTGTGTATGAGCTGATATTCAGTGACAGTGCCTAGACTGTGGCCTTTCCTTCCTGCCTTTGTCTCTGCTGCAGTCCTCTCTTCTCCTCTCCTCCCCCACCCTTCATCACATTCACTGTCTGTCTCTCTCACTGTATCTCCTCTCTTCTGTCCTCTCTTCTCCTCTCCTCCCCCAACCTTCATCACATTCACTGTCTGTCTCTCTCACTGTATCTCCTCTCTTCTGTCCTCTCTTCTCCTCTCCTCCCCCACCCTTCATCACATTCACTGTCTGTCTCTCTCACTGTATCTCCTCTCTTCTCCTCTCCTCCCCCACCCTTCATCACATTCACTGTCTGTCTCTCTCACTGTATCTCCTCTCTTCTGTCCTCTCTTCTCCTCTCCTCCCCCACCCTTCATCACATTCACTGTCTGTCTCTCTCACTGTATCTCCTCTCTTCTGTCCTCTCTTCTCCTCTCCTCCCCCACCCTTCATCACATTCACTGTCTGTCTCTCTCACTGTATCTCCTCTCTTCTGTCCTCTCTTCTCCTCTCCTCCCCCACCCTTCATCACATTAACTGTCTGTCTCTCTCACTGTATCTCCTCTCTTCTCCTCTCCTCCCCCACCCTTCATCACATTCACTGTCTGTCTCTCTCACTGTATCTCCTCTCTTCTGTCCTCTCTTCTCCTCTCCTCCCCCACCCTTCATCACATTCACTGTCTGTCTCTCTCACTGTATCTCCTCTCTTCTGTCCTCTCTTCTCCTCTCCTCCCCCACCCTTCATCACATTCACTGTCTGTCTCTCTCACTGTATCTCCTCTCTTCTGTCCTTTCTCTCTCCTCTCCTTCGCCATTACTCTACCATTCCTCTTCTCTCCCCTCCTCCACTCCACTTTTCTCTTTCCCCTCCTTTACCTATCCTTCTCCTCTCCTCTCCCCTTCCTATAGAACACAACCACCCCCCCTGCGGCCCAATCTGCCCAAGGTCACATGACCACCCTTCTGCTGTGCATATGGGTCCCTCTCCTTGCCCCACTCCTATTGGCTGTCGTATGGTGCGGGGAGGCTGAGGGAGCCAATGAGGCGGGGTCCTTAGACAGGCTTATGAGGCAGCATTTCGCCAGGAGCAAAAACCTATGGCTCTGAAATAATGATCTGAGACAGGATGACAGGATGAGGCAGCCAGAGAGCTGTGAGTAGTTCTGGAGTAGTCTATCAGTAAACAGTCTATCAGTAAACAACCCTTAGCTCACTGGTGACTCACACAGTCAGTCTACGTCCCAAATAGCACCCTATTCCCGATATAGTGTGCACTGGTCAAAAGTAGTGCGCTATAAAGGGAATAGTGTGTACCATTTGGCGCGCAGACTCCGTCAGCCTACTGTGGTGTTAAAGCTGCCATGGCCCTGGGGATATAGGTACCTAGGTGGCTGGATATGTCTTTCAATCTTCTCTCTTTCTCCCTCACTTTTTTGTTTTCATTCTGACTCGCTCCCTTTTTCTTCGTATCCCTATGTCCTTTCCTTGCTATCTATACATCTATTTATGGCATATATCTCTCTGTCTCTCTCCCTCTGTTTCTCTCCCTCCCTCTGTTTCTCTCCCTCCCTGTTTCTCTCTCTCCCTCTGTTTCTTTCCCTCCCTCTGTTTCTCTCCCTCCCTCTGTTTCTCTCTCTCCCTCTGTTTCTCTCCCTCCCTCTGTTTCTCTCCCTCCCTCTGTTTCTTTCCCTCCCTCTGTTTCTCTCCCTCCCTCTGTTTCTCTCTCTCCCTCTGTTTCTCTCTCTCTCTCCCTCTGTTTCTTTCCCTCCCTCTGTTTCCTTCCCTCCCTCTGTTTCTTTCCCTCCTCTATTTCTCTCCCTCCCTCTGTTTCTCTCTCTCCCTCTGTTTCTTTTCCTCCCTCTGTTTCTCTCCCTCCCTCTGTTTCTCTCCCTCCTTCTGTTTCTCCCTCTCCCTCTGTTTCTCTCTCTCCCTCTGTCTCTCTCTCTCCCTTTGTTTCTCTCTCTCTCTCTGTTTCTTTCCCTCCCTCCCTCTGTTTCTCTCTCTCCCTCTGTTTCTCTCCCTCCCTCTGTTTCTTTCCCTCCCTCTGTTTCTTTCCCTCCCTCTGTTTCTTTCCCTCCCTCTGTTTCTTTCCCTCCCTCTGTTTCTCTCCCTCCCTCTGTTTCTTTCCCTCCCTCTGTTTCTTTCCCTCCCTCTGTTTCTTTCCCTCCCTCTGTTTCTTTCCCTACCTCTGTTTCTTTCCCTCCCTCTGTTTCTCTCCCTCCCTATGTTTCTTTCCCTCCCTATGTTTCTTTCCCTCCCTCTGTTTCTTTCCCTCCCTCTGTTACTTTCCCTCCCTCTGTTTCTTTCCCTCCCTCTGTTTCTATCCCTCCCTATGTTTCTTTCCCTCCCTCTGTTTCTCTCCCTCCCTCTGTTTCTTTCCCTCCCTCTGTTTCTTTCCCTCCCTCTGTTTCTTTCCCTCCCTCTGTTTCTTTCCCTCCCTCTGTTTCTTTCCCTCCCTATGTTTCTTTCCCTCCCTCTGTTTCTTTCCCTCCCTCTGTTACTTTCCCTCCCTCTGTTTCTTTCACTCCCTCTGTTTCTTTCCCTCCCTCTGTTTCTCTCCCTCCCTCTGTTTCTTTCCCTCCCTCTGTTTCTTTCCCTCCCTCTGTTTCTTTCCCTCCCTCTGTTTCTCTCCCTCCCTCTGTTTCTCTCCCTCCCTCTGTTTCTTTCCCTCCCTCTGTTTCTTTCCCTCCCTCTGTTTCTTTCCCTCCCTCTGTTTCTTTCCCTACCTCTGTTTCTTTCCCTCCCTCTGTTTCTCTCCCTCCCTATGTTTCTTTCCCTCCCTATGTTTCTCTCCCTCCCTCTGTTTCTTTCCCTCCCTCTGTTACTTTCCCTCCCTCTGTTTCTTTCCCTCCCTCTGTTTCTATCCCTCCCTCTGTTTCTTTCCCTCCCTCTGTTTCTCTCCCTCCCTCTGTTTCTTTCCCTCCCTCTGTTTCTTTCCCTCCCTCTGTTTCTTTCCCTCCCTCTGTTTCTTTCCCTCCCTCTGTTTCTCTCCCTCCCTATGTTTCTTTCCCTCCCTCTGTTTCTTTCCCTCCCTCTGTTACTTTCCCTCCCTCTGTTTCTTTCACTCCCTCTGTTTCTTTCACTCCCTCTGTTTCTCTCCCTCCCTCTGTTTCTCTCCCTCCCTCTGTTTCTTTCCCTCCCTCTGTTTCTTTCCCTCCCTCTGTTTCTCTCCCTCCCTCTGTTTCTTTCCCTCCCTCTGTTTCTTTCACTCCCTCTGTTTCTTTCCCTCCCTCTGTTTCTTTCCCTCCCTCTGTTTCTCTCCCTCCCTCTGTTTCTCTCCCTCCCTCTGTTTCTTTCCCTCCCTCTGTTTCTTTCCCTCCCTCTGTTTCTTTCCCTCCCTCTGTTTCTCTCTCTCCCTCTGTTTCTCTCTCTCCCTCTGTTTCTCTCTCTCCCTCTGTTTTTCTTTCTCCCTCTGTTTCTTTCCCTCCCTCTGTTTCTTTCCCTCCCTCTGTTTCTCTCCCTCCCTCTGTTTCTCTCCCTCCCTCTGTTTCTTTCCCTCCCTCTGTTTCTTTCCCTCCCTCTGTTTCTTTCCCTCCCTCTGTTTCTTTCCCTCCCTCTGTTTCTCTCCCTCCCTCTGTTTCTTTCCCTCCCTCTGTTTCTCTCTCTCCCTCTGTTTCTTTCCCTCCCTCTGTTTCTTTCCCTCCCTCTGTTTCTCTCCCTCCCTCTGTTTAGTACCTGTGATTCGTAGGGCAGGAAGGCGATGTTGATCTCAGTCAGGGTCTTGATGGATTTGGAAGCACGGCTCTTTACTAACTCGTTGAACAGTGGGTCCGGGCAGGCTGAAACAGGGAGAGGTTGATGTGAGTTTTAGTGCTGCTTCTGTGTGGCTCATTTGGTAGAGCATGGCACTTGCAACATCAGGATCGTGAGTTTGATTGCTGCTGGGGCCACCCATATGAAAATGTATGCACACACAACTGTAAGAGACTTTGGATAAAAGCATCTGCTAATGGCATATACTACATTGTATTAAAACATGGGCCTGTATATTGAAAACTCCTGTTTCATAGGATTATGTTGGTGAAATTCAGAGCGATTTTCTATTTTGGATGTCTAGATCAACTCCAGTTTTGTAATAAATTGAACAGTGAAAAAAAGTATTCTCTTTGGTTACACATTATTCCTTCCATGAAACCCTTTTACCAACATCACAGCCCTCTCCACTAAGAATGAATGGCTGTGAGAGTATTCAATGTGTGGTTGCATTCAATGAATGGCTGTGGTTGCATTCAATTAATGGCTGTGGCTGCATTTACAGTTTTTAACAATCACTTGGGCACTAATTTCAGAACCTTGTGGTCATTTTTCAAAACTCTAGACACAAAACTCAAAATGGTCATCACTTGTAACACAGGCTGTCCAATGTTCAAAACATTGCATTGTGCATTCATATCTTTAAAGAAACGTTGCACTTGCAGAATCTTTGGTTCAAATAACTCATTTATCATGAAATACCATAGGAACATTCATTTAGATCACCCACACACAAGATACCGATAGTTTCACTGTGTAGTTGTTCGTACAATCATTAAATATTGTAGTACAAAATATGTGATACATGTTTCATTATGCTACTACACCTAAATACATCACTAAAAGGACTAGTAGAGAGAATACTACAGAGACAGTGGAATCATTGAACAAAATATGACATTTATTGATGAAATACAATAAAATCACAACATAGGTTTCTTTGAATCAAAGCAAAAATAATTAGCTACAAAAAAATTTAAAACAGTTAAAGGTCAATTGCAGTGTTCCTCACCTGGCTAACTGTAAAAAGCAAAACAAAATATTGATTACTGTACTTCTATATTTCCATCAACCCTGTCGTGTGGATTTGGCCACAGGTTCTCATCCACATCACAATGGATGTTTTCATTAGCCAAACATCTTGGGAAGAATCTTCGGGCATGGCGAATCCAGGCCTGACACTGGTCTGCCGTTATGTCATTGCATGCGTCATCCATGGCCTGGAAAAGGGTGGCTTGTTCGTGAGGGCGCCTATCTTCCACCTCCATGTGGAGAAACATTCCTCAATCGGGTTAAGGAAAGGAGAGTATGGGGGTAAGTACAGGGTGGTAAATTGTGGATGGGCCTGAAACCATGCTTGCACCATTTGAGCATGGTGGAACCTGACATTATCCCACACAATGACATAGGTCATGCCATCAGCTCTACAGACCTGAATTAGCTCATCAAGGAAGGTTACATTCGAACAGCGAATCATGTGGCTGCCTGCAACTCAATATATAGAGTATATAGAGTAGAGAGCTTTAGTTGTTGTTCGACCAAACATTAGAACGGGCAAGATGCGTAATCTAAGCAACTTTGACCGTGGTATGATTGTTGATGCCACACATGGTGATTGCAACATCTCTGGTAAGTGTTCATGCTTTTTATTTAAAACTGAACACTAAATAACAAAACAACAAAGAGAATGAACGAAACCAAAACAGTCCTGTCAGGTGCAGAAAACACAAAACAGAAAATAACTACCCAACAAAAACCATGTGGGAAAAAACTACCTAAGTATGGTTCTCAATCAGAGACAACGATAGACTCTGATTGAGAACCACACCGGCCAAACAACAAAGAAATACAAAACATAGAAAATAAACATAGAATGCCCACCCAAATCACACCCTGACCACACCAAAATAGAGACATAAAAAGCTCTCTACGATCAGGGAGTGACACATTTTGACCATTGACTGTGAGTTTTGTGTCTAGAGTTTTGAAAAATGACATCAAGGTTCCGAAATTAGTGCCAAAGTGATTGTAAAAAACTGTAATGACCTGTGTAGTGGAGAGGCTCCTCAGGTATCTACTCACAGTCAGTGAAGAAGACGTGGGCTGCTTTGTATTTGGCTGAATGGGGGTCTTTGAAATCTCCAATCAGGGTCTGCACAGACTGGAAAATGAAGGATACAAGATAGTGAGATGTGTGTGTGTGTGTGTGTGTGTGTGTGTGTGTGTGTGTGTGTGTGTGTGTGTGTGTGTGTGTGTGTGTGTGTGTGTGTGTGTGTGTGTGTGTGTGTGTGTGTGTGTGTGTGTGTGTGTGTGTGTGTGTGTGTGTGTGTGTGTGTGTGTACCTTGTCCGTGGGGGTAATCAGGTAAATGGCCTCCAGGGTGGGAAGAGGCTCTCGCCGCTTGTTTATGTCCTCCACAACTAGAGAGAGAGAAAACACAGAAACAGAAGGGAGAGATGTGGTTATATCATGTTTGCTGATGGCAATATAACATGTTTACCAAATGGTAGCTACAGTCAGAGATGAAGAGGCGAAGCAAGAGGGTTCAATCTCATCATAATCTGTCCACAATAAGTAGACCGATAAGCAGACTGCCTGTCTTCTGGCCTTTGGAACAACAACTCTCATTAAGGAGGAGACAAGACCATTTCGACATTATATACAGTATCTTTGCTGCAGTGCAGTATAACAATGGTGATAACAATGGCTTACTGGTGATGCCGTCTGACATGATGTCTGTCATCTTGCAGCAGGAGGACAGCATCCTCATGCTCAGCTGGTCCACAATCAGCGCCTGAGACAGGAAGAGAAACCAATGAGAAACCAGGGAGAGTGAGATACACGAAAGAGTTAGTCAGAGGTTTCAGAAAACAAAGTCTCTAACCATGTTGACTTTTAACATTGGTAGCACTGGTGCACCCAACTTTTAAAAGTTAGAAGCACCTGACCAAATAGTATTCAGGAGCACCAGAAAAAGAGATTGATCTAAATTCATTTAGATAGCCTACATTAGGCCAATGTGACTACTTTTGAAAGACATGTCCTGAAGTAGCTATCCAGGAGCCCCTTTCCTTTCTTCCAGTGCCATCTTAAACCATACTCATCAAGTTACCAGGTTGTTGGTTACCAAACAAGTCTGCAGCCCGAGTAGTTTAATACAGCCTGTGACATGGTTTATGAAACAGTAAAATGTGACCCGCATATTTGTGAAAAGAAGGCTGTGGCTACAGATCAGTGTGTAACACCCCATTCTGGCAGACATCTTCATACAGGTCCCCCATGGGATTCAAACCCACAACCCTGGCATTGCAAGCACCATATTCTACCAACTGAGCTACACAGGGTACAAGGCCTCAATATGCACCATTTTGTTTCTCTCCGTCGCCCACACACTTTCAACACTTGGATAATAAAGAATTTAAAGGCTGACATTGGTTGATTTTCAGTTTTTAAGTAAACTTTTTTTCAAGTTGATTGACTACAAAAGTATTGTCCAACCCATCGGGTATCTCATTGCACCGTTACATGTCATGTCTTGAAATATGCAGACAGAAGGATAAAAAAAAATCCATTGTAATACTTCTGACAGCCAACTTTGTAACGCCACTGTCACGCCCTGGCCATAGAGAGGGTTTAAGTCTCTATTTTGGTTAGGCCAGGGTGTGATTAGGGTGGGCATATGTGTTATATTTCTTTGTTTTTGGCCGAGTGTGGTTCCCAATCAGAGGCAGCTGTCTATCGTTGTCTCTGATTGGGAATCATACTTAGGCAGCCTTTTCCCACCTGTGTTTTGTGGGTAGTTGTTTTCTGTTTTGTGTCTGCACCAGACAGAACTGTTTCGTTTTGTTCTCACTTTGTTATTTTGTTTCAGTGTTCAGTTTGAATAAATTATCATGAACATGTACCACGCTGCGCTTTGGTCCTCTTCTTCAGACGAACGTTACAGCCACCACCAACTTTGGACTTTATAACATTCCCAGAAGGCATGGATCATTATAACCTAATGAAAAATTAACCTGATAATCAAATTTAATCTACTGCAGGCCTAAATCCTATGGGTCGAACCTTCTGAATTAATGATTATATTGAAGATATAACGAGTTCCGAGAGCCGATTCGTTACCCAACAAAATAACATATTTATTTTGCCTAATTGTTTTTATGACTACAGACAGTAGGTTATTATTGTGCCCTTGTGTTTACCCAAGTTCTCTCTCAACTCAGGGACCACCTGCCAGCTGATTTTTCTTTGCCCGATGTAGGACTCTAGTGGAGAGGAGAGAGACTCTCGGACTGAAATATTCACACCACAATTCATTTACCAAAGGATAGTCTAATAGGTCAGCTAGGTGTGAAAAATCCCCCAATTTGTGCACAGTTTAGACTACTGATAGATAATGCGGTCAGTCAGAGTTGAGTCCTATTGTAAAGTATAGCCTAATGGCCCAAAAGGGCAAACTTGCAATGTATTTGATGCTTAAGTCCTCTAAAGTGTTACATTTTGAACTCCTTTCCTTTCAATATCACAGACCTGATTTGCCCTAAAACAAAATGCATCAACCCCTGCAAATATATACATTTCTTATAATCACATAATTATTCAAATGAAATGAGATGTAGCAAGAGGAGAGAGACTGCATACGCTAAAGACAATCAGAAAGAATGTGTCTTTAAACCTACATGATAATATGAACAAAAGCCAGAAATGAGTGAGTCACTCAGCCCTATGCATCTGTTCCTGCTTCTGTTGCCTATTTGAGTGTTTGTTTAATATCCTACTGATTCTGTGATCACCAAGCCTCACGCAATGCAATATGTCAGATAAAGCCATTTCACAAATCTGTCTGTTTTTCAACTTTTCTATGCTGTATATTAAAGGCTTTAAAAAAATGTTTCATTAGAAAAGACTCTCTGTTATTACTTATAATGTATTTAGTGTTTACACTGTTCCAAATGGGCAGAACAATTATTTTGTAATCTAACAGCCCCTGTTTGTCATGCAACAGTATCTCTTGCACTTTGACAATGATTTTACATGAGGCCTAATTCACATGATATGCCTCAAATACTTATATACACTAGGCTAATAAATAATCACATTTTTCTTTGGATTATTTAATGAACCTATATCATGTTATTTCAAGTTATCCCTTTGGAGCACATACAAAAGCGATTTGGAGTTGTTGAACGGGAGTGACAAAATGTATTACAATTGAATTTTAATGAGCTGAATGATGAGGAGGATGAAGAAGAAGAGGGTGATTGAATTTAGAACAATAGTGTAAGAATTGCTCTTCCTCTGTAGCTGTTACTTACTACAACTGTTGTTACACTGTAAGGTTTTTATTCTAAGAGAAACTAAAATGTTATGTTATATTCTGTTATATTCTTCAAATATATGTGTTGACAATATACGCAAGTGACAAGTTGATGGCGAAGCCATAAAGCCTCAGCTACTAAACACAGATAAATAAAACTCCAAAAAAGGTTTAACATGTTTTCCAGACCAGAGCTGTGTTTTATTTATTACATTTACCTGTGTAATTTACCGAATAGATAACAACAATAGAAAGAAGCATCTGGTGGCAGAGAGTCATGCGGAGAATAGAGTGAAAGTGCACCGTACTGTAAGTACTCAACAAGGCTGTGGGCCAGGTGGAAATGGTTTAGCAGAACAATAGACTCTTGCCGAGTTTAGGGACTTTACATTTATTAATGAGTGTTTGTGCAGCATTTCACTTCACCCATCTCTTTGCATAGCCCACCACATGCACTGTTTTCTAACCACATCTGGATGGATCCATAACGAATTACTATGGGAATAAATATCACTGAATGACACAAATATTGGAATAAAGTAGGCTAATGCAATTGGTGGCATGAAATTGTTGCATACTGAAACACCCAGAGTCATCCAATTGTTATAATAGGATTTGAAGCAATAGCCGGAGTGTGGTCAACTATTTCAGCACCGTTTCACTCTGAAAGAGAGACCATCTGTAAAACATTTTGTGTTGCTTGGAAAAACTAGTTTCATTAAAAACTTTCGGATAGGGTTTAGCAATCAAAACATCTGGCCTGCATGGACCTCTGTAGGATTATTTGTAAAAGTAAGCAAGCACCAACAAGCTTCATAAAGATGCCCTCTGATGGTCAAACTAGCATCAACGGCAACATTGTCGGACAGGAAAATAAAATACGTCATGCACTCCAACATGCCATAACATTGCGCAGCATCCCTCCCGCAAGCTGTATGATGCAACTTTTAAATGAGGACCCACTGTACTTTTGTGAATATCTGGACATTGGATCCAAAAATAAACTGGTCACATTCAGGACCTGTGTTTGTGCAAAATGTTTCAATGAAAAAACTGTGTGACCAGCTCAAACGCTGACTTTTGCGTCAATCGAAACTGGACGTTCTAATCACAGCAGTTTGAGAGTACACTGCAGGGACCACAGCAGAATGATCACACCCATTTGTTGCTAAGTGTCAAAGTGTAAAAAAGAAAAATGAAAGGAACACAAGGTGGACTGCAAAAATAAACTCTCACCTTCCATTCCCCCTTCTTCTTCACCTTCTTGATGACATCATTCATAATCTCTGTGAACAAGAAGAGAAGAGAAGCACAGGTCAGAACATTATTTTCTTCACATGCTTCTTCACTGTGTGTGCATCTGACCAATTTCAGTTGATACAATTTTATTTTTGTTATTTTCAAT
This sequence comes from Salvelinus alpinus, assembly GCF_045679555.1. Taxonomy (NCBI): domain Eukaryota; kingdom Metazoa; phylum Chordata; class Actinopteri; order Salmoniformes; family Salmonidae; genus Salvelinus; species Salvelinus alpinus. Next base: position 24,656,497 of record NC_092103.1, on the reverse strand, counting down.
GTCAAAACCCCTAGCATATAGATTTGAGTGTACAGTACAGGTTCATAATATACAGTCATTTTCTCTGTCTGATTTAATTTCCTTGACAGGAAGCAGACTGTTTCCATAGTGATGAGTGACAGTGGAGCACAGGAGACAAAAAAAACACTCTCACACTCGCATCTGGGAACAAGGCCGTGAGAAGAGTCATTCCTCTATGGAGGACTCACACATGTATGCACACGCACGCACGCACGCGCGCGGACCCACCCACCCACCCACCCACACACACACACACACACACACACACACACACACACACACACACACACACACACACACACACACACACACACACACACACACACACACACACACACACACACACACACACACACACACACACACACACACACACACACACACCCCAGCCCTTTGCTTGCTCCCAAGCCCTAACCCTGTCAGGAATCTATCAGCATCCTGCTGTGCCAAACACACCTAAGTCAGGCTGTGCCCAGAGAGCCCCATGCTCACAAACAGATACACACACACGCTTGTGAGATAAGTAACGAGTGAGAAAATGTTGAGAATGTCAGTAGGGCCAGGTGAATAGTACATCCCTGCAGTGAGCTCCACTCCCAGATCAGCCACAGAGCACACTGAACCTTATATATGGTTCTATTGGACCGCATTGCTACTATATGCTCTTGACAGCCTGTCTCATAGCTGTCATGTATAATTGCTGGTCATCGGACCCCTTTAAGAAAACATCAGCATGCTGGCAAGGGTTCTGTTCTATATTAAGTGAATGGGTTGTGTGTGAGTGTGTGTGAGTGTGTGTGTTTATTCATGCATGCATTGCCGACCGTAATGAAATACTCACATCATTGTGAACATATGGCTCATACTGAGGGTATACGCTCTATTTGTTAGAGTTCATGTGTCTGTGACTCTGGGTATGACTGTGGGTACAATTCGGCAGATAGTCTAGCAGTTAAGAACATTGGACCAGAACCCAAGGTCTCTGGTTCAAATCCCCGAGCCGACTAGTTAAAAAATCTGTCGATTTGCCCTTGAGGAAGGTACTTACCCCTAAATGTTCCAGGGTTGCTGTCAGTAATGGCTGATCTGTGACCACACTCTGCAAGGGTGTCTCAGGGGGAATGGGATTTGCAAAAAGCTCATGTATAATACACAGTTGTACATGTGTGAAATAGAACAAACATAAGCACCTACATTGTCTGTTCTGCTAGGTCCATACCTATAGGTATGTATAGCGCCTTCAGAAAGTATTCATACCCCTTGACTTATTCCACATTTGTTGTGTTACAGCCTGAATTCAAAATGGATCATTTTTTTCTCACCCACCTACACACAATACCCCTTAATGACAAAGTGAAAACAAGTTTTTAGAAATTTTAGCAAATTTATTGAAAATTAAATACAGAAATGTCTCATTTACATAATTATTCACAACCCTGAGTCATACTTTGTAGGAGCACCTTTGGCAGTGATTACAGCTTTGAGTTGTCTTGGGTATGTCTGTATCAGCTTTGCACATCTGGATTTGGGATTCTCTTCCATTCTTCCTTGCAGATTTTCTCAAGCTCTGTTAAGTTAGATGGGGAGCGGCGGTGAACAGCAATCTTTAAGTCTTTCCACAGATGTTCAATGGGATTCAAGTCTAGGCTTTGGCTGGGCCACTCAAGGACTTTGACATTCCTATTCTGAAGTCATTCCAGCATTGCTTTGGCTTTATGCTTTGGCTGTATGCTTGGGGTCATTGTCCTTTTGGAATGTAAATCTTTGCCCCAGTCTAAGGTCGATTGCACTCTGAAGCAGGTTATCATCAAGGATTTGCCTGTATTTGGCTCAATTCGCTGTTCCCTCTATCCTTACCACGCTCCCAGTCCCTGCCGCTGAAAAGCATCCCCATAGCATGATGCTGCCATCACCAAGCTTCACGGTAAGGATGGTGTTAGGCAGGTTATGAGCTGTGTCCGGTTTTTCTTCAGACATAGCGCTTTGTGTTCAGGCCAAGGAGTTACATCTTTGTCTCATCAGACCACAGCATCTTTTGCCTTATGCTCTGACTTTTTCACGTGCCTTTTCGCAAAATCTAGGCGCAACATGTGCCTTTTCCTTTAGGAGTGGCTTCCGTCTGGCCACTCTCCCATAAAGCCCAGATTGGTGAAGTGCTGTAGAGACTGTTGTCCTTCTGGCAGGTTCTCCCATCTCAGCCAAGGAACTCTGTAGTTCTGTCTGAGTGGTCACTGGGTTCTTGGTCACCTCCTTGACCAAGGTCCTTCTTGCCCGGTTGCCCAGTTTGGTCGGATGGCCAATTCTAGCTTAAATTTCCCAGTGATGGAGACCACTGTGCTCTTGGAAACTTTCAACACTCTAGAAATAGTTTTATACCCTTCCCCAGATATATGCCTCATAACAATTTTATCTCAGAGATCTAAGGATAGTTCTTTGGATTTCATGGTATAGTTTCTGCTCTGACATGCACTGTCAACTGGACCTTATATACACAGGTGTGTTTCTTTCTAAATTACATCCAAACATTTGAATTGGCCACAACTGGACTCCAATCAAGTTGTAGTGACGTCAAGGATGATCAAAGGAAATTGGATGCACCTAAACTCAGTTTAGAGTGCCATACCAAAGGGGTCTGAATACTTATGTAAATGAGATATTTCTGTATTCCATTTCCAATAAACTTGCACACGTTTCTAAAAACATGTTTTCACTTTGTCATTATGGGTTATTCTGTGTAGATGGGTGAGAATGTATTTTTTTTTTTAAATATCAATTTTGAATTCAGGCTGTAACACAAAAAAAAATTGGGAATAAGTCAAGGGGTATGAATACTTTCTGAAGGCACTGTATTGGACACCATTTTCTTTCATATTTATGTTATGTGCCAAGTGCTTTTAGTGGTATACAAAGGTACCCACAGTATCAGATAAAGAAGTAATTTGACATGGAGCTAAAAGCCACAAGAAACTAGCAAATCCACAATGCTACTCAGATCACTGCCTTTGTATTAAATGCTATCACTGGAGGGAAGGTCTCTGAAAGCATAATGTCTACTCTATCTTACACTGTAGCTAGCAAAATGGAGGGCTGCCTCCTCCAATGAGTCAAAATGCATGATGAAATACAGCTCGTCTATTGCCTTCTCATGCAATTCCATTCCAGAATGGACTGAATCTATTTTGACTCCATTACAGCTAAATAAAGAATCAAATGTATTATCCAATATTGAAGACACATTTTTGCTAGATGCAAAATTCCTTCTCTGAACTTAAAAAAACTACAAATCAATTATTTTTGAATGACTCCCATTGGCTCTAGTTCTTCTCTGCTGCAGTATGAATAAACTCATCCCATTGGTCATCTGTGGATCAGGCCAAGGCAGGGCCATGTGTGTGTGTGGCGGAGCCATTATTAGCCTGATCGCTGTTGTTGGCCATCTGGCTGCAGTATTGGGATAAATCCATTTAGGATGACTCTCTTTAACATTTTGCAGTATCACCATATAAAAACCGCTAAGCCCTTTGGCGCAGTAGTGCCCAACATCTGGGCATACACAGAGACACAGATGGATTATAACAGATTAAACAGGCTGTGTGTGTGAATGTGCTACGTGGAGACTACAGGGCCATTCAGAGAATGAGGGGGATTTGTTGGGTAATTGCTGCCGATAGTAATTTGTAAGGACAACATTCACATGATGACTAAAGGGATAGCTCACCCAATTTACTACATGACATATTGGTTTCCTTATACCCTGTACACAGTCAAAGGACAAGGTCATTTGGGTGGACTTTCCCTTTAAGCACAGACCACTCAAAGCCAGGGGGTTAGATCTGTACATAATACAGCACTCCAACCGTAGATGCACTGATGTCATCATGATGTGACCTCGGTAGGGAAAGAGTCTAATCTTGCAATCTTTGTGGGGAATGGCAGAGAGTGAATCCAGAGTGAATCCTTGATTCAGCTCTTGTCTATTTCCAGCTCTTTCTAGGCTATGTCACAAGAAACTGTCAGCAAACAGGATGACAGAACTGTAGGAGCACAAGGGATATCCTTCTCTCAATTTCCCTTTTCCTCTGTCCTGTGTGGTTCTCTTTGCCCTCCTATCTTCCCCCTCTCTCTCCCTCATACAGAAACACAAACTGCCAGTCCACATGACTGCACATAGACATAAAATTAAGTTAGAACCAAAATGGCTGTTTTTTCAATGGCATGGGGTACATACATGTATACTGTCTCTGACTCCCTTCTCCTGAGCTGAGGTATGTGTATGTAAATGACAAAGAGACTGAGGGATAGCCAAAAGACAAACATCAAGATGAACAAAGCACATAGGAGGAAGTGGAAGTGGAGGCTGTTCTGGGATTGTTCTGGCTCTTCCTTGACCCCTGTGTGGCATAACAATGCAGTCCCATAGCAGGCAGACTGAGAGGAGGGAAGGAACCTGAACAAACACAGTGGAGCAGCTGTGTCAACTAGCAGAGTAGAGAGGCTCACCGTCTCATTCAGCCACACGCAGGAGTCTCCTTCAGATAGGTCTGGTCATATGCTACCAAACATAAATAGTAGAGTAATACAGTATGCAAGCTTTCTGCCACTGAACAAGGCAGTTAACCCACTGTTCCTAGGCTGTCATTGTAAATAAGAATTTGTTCTTAACTGACTTGCCTAATTAAATAAAGGTTAAATAAAAAAAAATATTAAAAAAATTATCTGTGTTTGTGTCAGTGTAACGGATGTGAAATGGCTAGCTAGTTAGCGGGTACGCGCTAATAGCATTTCAATCGGTTACGTCACTTGCTCTGAGACCTGAAGTAGGGTTTCCCCTTGCTCTGCAAGGGCCGCGGCTTTTGTGGAGCGATGGGTAACGACGCTTCGTGGGCGACCGTTGATGTGTGCAGAAGGTCCCTGGTTCGCGCCCGTGTCGGGGCGAGGGGACGGTTTAAAGTTATACTGTTACATTGATGCTGTTGACCCGGATCACTGGTTGCTGCGGAAAAGGAGGAGGTTGAAAGGGGGGTGAGTGTAACGGATGTGAAATGGCTAGCTAGTTAGCGGGTACGCGCTAGTAGCGTTTCAATCAGTTACGTCACTTGCTCTGAGACTTAAGTAGTTTCCCCTTGCTCTGCAAGGGCCGCGGCTTTTGTGGAGCGATGGGTAACGACGCTTCGTGGGTGTCAGTTGTTGATGTGTGCAGAGGGTCCCTGGTTCGCGCCCGTGTCGGGGCGAGGGGACGGTACTAAAGTTATACTGTTACATCAGTCTGTGTCTGTGACCAGACCAGTGTAAGAAATTGTCCATTGTGAGATGGGTTGGAACCAGACCTCTTCCTAGGTGAATCAGGCATAGCTGTCCTCAGCCTGATCCGTGTGTCACTGTAAATACGAAATCAATTTGACATCTCAGAGTTGTTCAAATTAGTGGGATACATAACCCTCACCTGAATCTTGATACAGACTTTTGTCTTCCAAAGTAGAGCAGAGAGAATTGGAATGGGTTAGACACATACAGATGTTCCCCAGCCATTCACCTCACACAGGAAGGCAGTACTCTGTGTTCACAGCATACTCAACAGCTGTCGCTTTAGCAGCCTAGCATTAGCATCAACAATAACATTAACATCAACCCATACCACACTGCTAGGCTAGCATTAGCATCAACCCATACCATAATGGTAGGCTCCAGCAGGAGTCAATCAACACACTCTTCATACAGATAACCAACACAGTGTAACAAAACTAGCAGAATATCAGATCACTATCCTTTCCACTTCCATATGTTTTCGTATGAAACATTAACCCCCATCAAAATAGATATAATTGTGGTAAAACATAGTATGCTATTGCTTCTAAGCAGTATAGTAAGTTGAAGCAGTATAATCATTCATAGACAGACTGAGGCATTGCCTGATTTTTCTCAGCCTTTATTGTAGGTCATAGGTGTGCCTAGCAAAGGATAAGCCTTTTATCCACACAGGAACAATTAGTCTCACTGAGAGGCTGGCTGGCTGTATGTTGTGTCATTGATGTGTATTGGTTTTGTCATGGTTGTGCATTATGTCATCCACTCCTGTAGAATCCTCAACATTGACCCCAACAAACACACAGCTTTCGCTACTCAACACTGAGACTTTCCCCCTTTACCTTCCTATTCTCCCTTGGGGGTTGGCGCCTACGATTGAGTGACCCATTTTCTCTGGATATCAGCATTAGTCCTCAGGGAATGTAACAACCCTGCTCTTGAAGAGAAGGGCGGACATTTTAGCAGGACACAGCCCCTCCCATCTCCCTCTCATCATCAGAACCATACTCTAGTCCTGGAGGGCACACAGCAGGAGGTACATTCACTCTTAATTATCTCAGTTAAAAAGATTAGGATCTTGACTGATTTGGTCCTCTCTGACATTTCGGATGGCTCTTGAAAAGACAAGAAGAGAATAGACACATTTGGTAAAATAGTCATATTTGGTTTAATTATGCCCTGTTCATACTTCATTAAGAATACTAAACACAGTTCTAACATGTATGTAATAGTGTGGATACGACACAAATAAAAAACAGAGGAGAATGGATTCTCAGATGTAGATATTGACTACTGCTCTCCCTGGTATGATCCTCAGTAACAGAAGGAGCAGAGTGTCTCAGAGTGCCCTTCCACAGACTTAGCCAATCACAGGCAGCCATGAGTCGACAGTACCTCAGTCAGCTCTGTGAGGCCAGCCTGCCGTTACGCAACCTCTTGTCTCTCACAGCGTCACCACAAAACAGATTCCAGATCAGCTGAGAGACATCTCAGGAGAACTGAACAGGAATAACAAGCAAGCAGCGACTACTCTCATCCCCATCTCAGACTGGGTCAAAGGTTGTGTTGTCAGAGGCTGGCTGCCGGTCATGACCACTCTCTTAGAGCAGGAAATGGATGGATGTGAGTGTGACTCTTTGCTGTAGCCACACCCAGTGTGAAAGGAACAGGGTATTGTGAGAGGAAAAATAATAGACTTCTGATTCTAACAAACACAGACAAGATGAAGACCATGAACAATCCCTCACATAAATATTGTATTCTTAGTATGTTGAGGTAAAGTATTTGTCTGCCAGAATATTCTCTCCTGGTGTCTGGGAGTAAAATTCCATCTATTTCTTAATTTTCCTACAACACAGTGTAATGATAGACTAGAGCAGGGTTGTGCAGCATGCAACCCTATTCGATCTAGCCCGGGCGAGGTTTTAGCACAAAAAAAGACATGATAAATCCCCCTGCAGATACATTTCCCTCTATGTTTGAGTTCATTTTCCTCCTTATTTGAAAGCTGTATCTACTGACTGCAGTCAAGTGCAACGTTAAAGCAATTTACAAAATGCCTAGTCTAGTGCTGAAAATGGCAGGCAGTAAAAAATGTCAATGGAGAAGCAAGTGATGCATTGCATTGCCGCAGGCTGCTATGTCCTGGCAAGATCAGTTAAAACAAGGTTTCTCTCTCTCTGTCGGAAGTCTGAGCAGAATGTGTGCATGCGTAAGTGTCTGGTGTCTGAGTGAGGAGGGGAGGGGGGCTGTGATAGGTGAAGGAGCTCTGCAATCTCATGAGGTCTGAGGTATGAGGGTTTAATGACTCTGCACATCACCATCTAGATTAAATCCCTTCCCATAATGCAATAATACTACTTTCTACATCACTTCTCCTCCATCACTCGCTCTCCTCCTCTTCCTTCTGTCATTATCCATCTCTCCCAGTGGCAGCCTAATCTGCATTCTGTGATGTTGTTCCTCTCTTTCTTCCGCAGGAATGGCAGTATTGGCCGATGCTACTTGGCCCTGCTACAGCAAGCCTCTTGACGGTCTCTGGTACATTTTTATGTTTCTCTGTTAAGTATGATAATATATTTAATTTCTATGGTGCTTTTCGCTGCAGAGGAATCTCAAATCTAAATACAAGTATGTCTTTGCTGTGTGTGAGTGAGGTCTGCTGGAGAGTTGAGTGGGAGGAAGGAGGAATAGTCCCTGCCAGTGCTGACACAGCAGCAGTGCTTCTTAATCAAGGAAAATGGGATGTAATTATTAATGTTCATAATCAAGACTATTCTAATCTAGCATATAAAGAGGGCTAGTCTGTGTCTAGAAAGTCATTAGAAAATATATTAAATCTTGGGTCTGTCTGTGTGTTTACAGTGGCAGGCTGAGGGCACTGCGTCACACAATGAACCCAGCAAGTGTGTGTGTGAGGCTGGCTAAGTATCCCTGCCAAGGTCAGTGTGTGTGTGTGTGTGTGTGTGTGTGTGTGTGTGTGTGTGTGTGTGTGTGTGTGTGTGTGTGTGTGTGTGTGTGTGTGTGTGTGTGTGTGTGTGTGTGTGTGTGCGTGCGTGCGTGCGTGCGTGCGTGCGTGCGTGCGTGCGTGCGTGCGTGCGTGCGCGTGTGTCCATCCTGGTGTTGGCCTGGGCTGTGCAGCTGATGAGTGCTTGGGCTGGGGTAATGAGATGTACAGTAACTCCCTCTCTCCCTATACTGCAGAGCCTGGTCAACCCTGAAGTCCTACATGGTGGTGACCCTCCTTCCTTCCATCCCTCTCCTCTCCCTGCATGGTCATCTCTCTGTCCTTCTGACTAACTTTGGAATCACATCTTAGCAAGCCTCGGAAAACCCAGGCTTCTCACGTTCTGTTGTAGATTTGGAAGATCTTAGCAGCAGTCACAGCCCACATGGGGATGTGGGGTGCTCTTGAACCATTTTATTAACAAACTGAGTGATGTCCACTGCAGACTATTAAAACCACCCACTCAAGCAGCAGGGACAATGAAGTGGGGGAAATACTATGAGTCATTGGGTAGGATGCAGTCGCTTGGGTCAGTTGGGCTACTGTGTCTTTAGCTGGCATGTGTCACACTGGATTTACAGTCATGATCACACTACTCCTGGTTTCCTCCTCTGCACTGTCAGGCTAGTCTCTTCTCACAGCCCCTGTACTGTCAAGCTACCTACACAAGCCTCATATCACACCCTGTGATATGATCAAGACATGACAGAATTGAGACCAAGATGTGTGGCATCCTTCTTGTCTGATCCATATAAAAGTAAAACATAAAAGTCCACTGTATTACATTTTACATTTTAGTAATTTAGCAGATGCTCTTATACAGAGTGACTTAGAGTAGTGAGTGCATACATTTTCATACTGTATGAAGCACAGATGAGACTGGGCACAGACAGCACCCTAGCCCCTGCAATACCACTGATTCACTATAGTGGCGATAAAAAAGAGAGCAAAGAGATGGTTTTATGTTGCAAAATGCTGCTGAAAAAATTAATTATTTTGTTGAATGATAAAAATATAGGCTACCATAGTAAGCATTCTCAATTATTTTTTTAATAAATTCATTTTAAGGGCAGGTAATGCAACTAGAATTGATCCCTCTCATTTCGTTTAGGGGTGTAGGCAGCCTATAAATTAATGTCAAAATTGTATTTACACATCTATGGACTTTGGCATTTCATTCCTATCGCTAGCCCTATATTGTAGTCTGCTGCTTTATGGAATTGATGCTCACAGTCGTGAAAGCGGAGGGAGAGAGATAAACGCTATACGCTGCCCATCCCCCTTCAACAGAGGCTGCTACTGCGCGTGCTGCAGAGGGCCCGTGGTGTATCGCGTCTTACTGCGTACGTTCCCGTTGTAAACCAATCTCCTCACCATCAACCCAGTTAAATAGCGCGCAGGTGCTCGATGCATCCCTCCCTGCCTTTATCGACATGGAGAGGTGGGTCATCACACAATGTTTACTTTAGGCTTAATTCTGCAAATGAGGAATTCAATTCACATTGAAAACCTGTGTTCGGCTTTTATTTCACACATAGTTATTAATGTATAAATTCAGTACAGTGAAATGCTTAACTCACAGGCCCTACCCAACAACAGTGCATTATTCAATATAAAAAAAGTATAATTCATGACAAAAAAACACACAAAATAACAATAAGTATGAAATAAGAGAAGAAGCTATATACTGTGTCAGTGCCAGTACCTAATGTACAATGTGCAGGGATACTGGACTATTTGAGGTAGATATGCACATGTAGGCAGGGATTAGGCAGGGGCAGATTGACCATCTGGCAATTCTGGGAAATGTCAGATGGGCTGGACCATTTTTTAGTTGTGTGGGCTGATCGAATTTGACACACAAAAAACCCGATGTTTTTATATAAAAATAAAACAATGAAAAAGGTGACATGGCTGGCAGCCCATGGTCCTGTTAAAATGATTTTTAAAAAAAAGAAGATTTCTGACAATTTCTCTGTTAGACGAATCTACAGTACCTACTACTTTTTATCTACCTATGATATGTTACAAATTCCAATTTGTTGTGGCTAACATGAGCTAGGTGGCAAAAGCTAATGTTAGCTAGGTGGCTAACGTTAGCTAGGCTAGGAGTTAGGGTTAGGGGTTAATGTTAAGTTTAGGTTAAGGTTAAGGTTAGGAGTTAGGTAAAATGGTTAAGGTTAGGGCAAGGGTTAGCTTAGCATTTTAGCATTTTAGCTAACCCTTGCCCTAACCTTAACCCTTTTACCTAACTCTTAACCTTAACCTAAGCTTAACATGAACCCCTAACCCTAACTCCTAGCCTAGCTAACGTTAGCCACCTAGCTAACATTAGCTTTTGCCACCTAGCCACCTAGCTCGTGTTAGCCACAACAAATTGGAATTTGTAACATATCATAGGTACTGCAAATTCGTAACATAATGTACAAATTGCAATTCGTAACATATCATACGAATTGTAATTCGTAACATATCATATGAAATGGATGATGGACATCCACAAATTGATACATAACATACCAAACGTAACATATCATACTCATTTGAATGGCCCGGATTTCCGTTTACTATGTTACGTCTGCCTCTCTGTCCAGGTTGGTATTTGGGTAGGCTAACCTGATCAATAGGCTATCTCTTGAGAATCAATCTATTGGGTTCGTTTATTGAATATTCTTTGCATATCTAATTGCACTACCATTACTGATAGTAGGCTTGTAGGCTATGCCTACACATCCACAATTACCTCTGGATATAAATCCGTTGCTGTTGATGGCGCCATTATCCGATAAGAACATGTTTAATCTTAAAACAACATACAGTTGGTGAGCCTTTAGACCCAGGACAATGCCTCACCCCGTAATAAATGTGGTTTGTGTTTAAGATGCACACACTTGTTTTTGTCTGCAGTTTTCGCTTTGGCTATTTGTTTCAAGTGTATGTGGCGGTTCTAGCTTGTATGGCGCCCTGAGCGAACCGCCCCTTCAACGCCCGCTCCCACCCGCACCCGGGGGCGCCCCGTGCCTCCCCCGGCAAGATGCCGCCCGCGGTGGGCGGCTACCCATGTCGCCCGTACCTAAATCCGCTATTGGTTTTTGTATTAGTGTATAAATAAATCTCTTTGACAAAATTCGTCATCTCTCCCATGTCTTATTCGACTACTATTTTTTTTAAAGTATTTGACACTAGCCACAAAATTAAGGAAATTAGAAGGGGGGGGGGGGGGGGGTTCTGTCAGGGGGTAATATTCGACACAACACCTGTTATGTTTTGCGTGATGATTGTGAGGCGTTATACAAATACGACAGTCACAAGACAAGGACGTCAAATAGGCCAATGACAGGTCAAGGGAACTGTAGCCTACTGTTCAGATGGGTTAAATGGAAACTGACATTTGGACACTGACTGTAGGTCTATAATCTCTCACATAGCCTTAATATTAACTCCTGCAGAATTAATATTTTCTTGCAGTATAATGATACACCAAACGTAGGCACAGTTTTGACTTGGGAACAGCCGTGGATAAATATTATTTATTTATTTCAGCATCTTGAGAGAATGCGAATGCGTTAGATGGGCTAGCGTCTGGTGCTATCTATAGCAGTATCATAAAAGCATAAAAGCTATTTCAACCAATAAAATATGAATCCAAGCAGAAACATGTAGTGTCATTTTCAAATCGTTCCATTTCTTTACGACTGGTCAAACTGATGTCATTTGGAAATTTTGCACAGAAAATCTTTCCAGGTTTTTAGGTACTGTATTTTCTCCCCTGAACCTAAACATACTTGCTCCGTAAAAGAAGCAGAGGTGACAGTGAAAACTTGATTGAAGCATCCATTCTATCGATTTATGACATTATTCTGGTGAGCAGAGGTTTATTTAGTTCAATGACTAAAGAAAAGCTGCATGTATCTAATTATAGACAAGTTGACTAACAAATAGCCTACCAAAATGTAGGAAATGATAAGCAGAAACATATCTAAATCAGGCAAAAAAGCGTTACGCCTTCTCTGACTAGCCTGCTGCGCATTTTATATATTAGCGGATTAGGGTCGTGTTCGGCCTCAGATTTTCACTTTACAACATATACTCGGACAGTTGCGGATGGGTTAACAATTGCGGGCGGGTGAACAAACGGCTGACCTGCGCACCACTAGTCCACACATTTTGCCAGCTGATTTGTGATGCTACACTCTTTAAAAAAAAAGGTTCTGGATTGAACCAAAAAGCGTTCTAAACTTGTTTTGTATATGGCACCCGTAAAAGTTCCATATGGAACCCAATGGTTCAATATGAATCAATTTTGGTTCAGTCAAGAATAACACCTGGGGTTCCTACACAAGGGTTCTATATAGAACCTTTAGTGGTGCAATATGCTATATAAAGCAAGCAATATAACCATGTTTGGTTTTATCCAGAACCTTTTTTCCTATGAGTGTACAGAATATTTCGTTTGAACAGTTAGAGAGATGTCTCAAAAGCCCCTACATGCCCTTGGCCTACAACATCCATGGCCTACAACATCCATGGCCTACAACATCCATGGCCTACAACATCCATGGACTTCAACCTCCATGGTCTACAACATCCATGGACTTCAACCTCCATGGTCTACAACATCCATGGACTTCAATCTCCATGGCCTACAACATCCATGGCCTACAACATCCATGGCCTACAACATCCATGGCCTACAACATCCATGGCCTACAACATCCATGGCCTACAACATCCATGGCCTACAACATCCATGGACTTCAACCTCCATGGTCTACAACATCCATGGACTTCAACCTCCATGGCCTACAACATCCATGGACTTCAATCTCCATGGCCTACAACATCCATGGTCTTCAATCTCCATGGCCTACAACATCCATGGCCTACAACATCCATGGTCTTCAACCTCCATGGCCTACAACATCCATGGACTTCAACCTCCATGGCCTTCAACCTCCATGGCCTTCAACCTCCATGGCCTACAACATCCATGGTCTTCAACCTCCATGGTCTTCAACCTCCATGGCCTACAACATCCATGCCCTACAACATCCATGGCCTACAACATCCATGGTCTTCAACCTCCATGGCCTACAACCTCCATTGTCTTCAACCTCCATGCCTACAACATCCATGGCCTACAACATCCATGGTCTTCAACCTCCATGGCCTACAACATCCATGGACTTCAACCTCCATGGCCTACAACATCCATGGACTTCAACCTCCATGGCCTACAACCTCCATGGCCTACAACATCCATGGCCTACAACATCCATGGCCTACAACCTCCATGTGATTGGGCAATGGGCCTAGTGACAGCACTGTCTGAAAACAACCATCGATGCTTATTTTGAAACCATACACTGATGCGGTTTCATTAGGCTTCAACTGCTACTTATACTGCGCAAATTATGCTTGTAGATCGTGGGCAAGTAGGCCTATGAGTCAAGGCGCATTGCCTCCTATTATACGCGGATGAAAACACCGTAATATCCGTATTCGGAAAGGTGTGTTAACATACGGAATGCGGATTTTTTCTGTTTTTACTGTCTATTTCATTCCTGTCCTCCATGTAGAGGACAGCTCACCCTCCGCCAGCACTCTAATACTGCAGACCAAGAATATCATGATGTTTAACCTTAATTTTCTTGTTTGAACCGTTCATGCTGAAGGATGATGTTCTACGCAGCGTATTGCACTGGTGATCCATCATAGGGGTGAGGCATTTCTGAAACACGGGAATCCCATAAACGCTCTAGACGCAGCGCTCCTGGGTGGAGAATATTCATTTACGATCCATCTAATCATCAATGACATGAAATTATGTAATTGTTATCGGTCTACAACGTTCTACTGTGCAGTTAACATTGTGCCTAAATAAAAAAAATCACTGGCCTGGAATAGCATATGGTTTTAGACGTTGTGTAATGTCACCCTACTGCCGCACAGTTTGTATTTTAATTTCAGATTCGTAGTATGGGCGTATCTGTGTCTTTCTCGACCAAAGCACCTTCTTATGCAGAGTTCGATTTTTCATAGTTGATAATTGGCCGCATCGCGTCCAGATTATAGCCTATTTAGTCGACATTGTAATGCGCATCAGCATCGCTGTAGCAGAGAAATTGCACATCTATAGGTCCCTGGCTAATGCTATAGCTCCCTGGCCCATGCTATAGGTCCTTGGCTCATGCACATCACCACTCTGTCCGAGAAAAACGCACAGTGCGTCCCATCGATGTGTATCAATGGATGTTCAATCTATATAAAATGGTCAATAGGCTAAATATAATAAGGTATTCTTACTTTCACCAACCACCGCCTTGAGTCCTATGGGTGCCATGATGCTCTTGTGTGTTTGACCGTATTCTCAATCTCTCCCTTTGACTCCTTCTTTCTCCCTCGCAGTATTCCTCTCGTTTCTCTGCTCGACCGAATGTGCACACCTCACATCGCTGCAGAGCTTCGAATGGAGACGTCACTGCTTATCTCTCCACCCCCATATCAGTGGCTACATTAGCCAATTACATTTATAAAAATGTCATTATTATATGTTTTAGTGGAGACCCGTTATTCAGGGCAGGTGGGGCAGAGCCACATTTGTTAGCATGTTATTTTTACATTAATAAGTTTGCAAACATATCAGTTTGCAAACAATGTAAAAAATGAAATAATGATTGAGTTTATACAGTCGCATACAAACATGGTCTCTTTTTTAATTTCTTGAGTAAAGCAGCAACAAAATGCAGGTGTTTCAGTCTAGCTCAGTGCTTTTTATGGTGGTGGGGCAGCCAGCAGAAAATACAGTGTAGGGGTTGGTAATGTTCTCTAGTTGCGCAGTGATTGGCTCAGTGTTCTGTCACTCATGGGGACACAATGTCACCTCAAAATCTATGGGGAGAGCTCGAAAATTCAAGCCACTTGGGTGCTGCCATAGAGTTTCATTAGAAGTGCCCATCCTAGAAGGCTCAAGGTCATTGGCCACAGATAAAATTACAGCAAACCACGTTATTCTACCGTAGCTTTGATTGGACTGATCATGTCAACATCATACTTTAAAAATCTTAGCTAGCAAGCTAGACAAGCAGTCATCATCATGAATCACGTCGACAATCTACTGGCAAATACTTTTCAAACCTTGTCATATGGAGATAAATTATAGATCAAACGTATCGGTGCTCATTGGCCATAAACATTACACAACAAGTTGGGAATCGCAAATTCAACAATGAGTGGTTTGGAAGGAATCAGTGGCTAACTGCAAGCGTTGCAAAGCAATCACTAGCCTGCTATTCAGTGGAGTGGGTGTGTAGTCCAAGTCTGGGTTTAAGTGTCTATTTTCCAAGCTTAAAAGGATAAACATTCACATGTCATGGGCCAGAAAAGGTTGAATACATTGGCCATGCTATCAATGCAGCATGACTTCGGCGGCATTCAAAACAACTGGAAACTCAGAACCGGGAAATCTCAGACTTCAATGAGTTTAAGACAACTGAAAACTCTGAAAAAAACTAGCTCCGACTGGGAAAATACATTTTGAACGGTTCACAGTGACCACCGTGCCACCTTCCTGTTCAAGTGAGCACAGCACAACAAGGTGAGTCCAAAAATCTATTGTATGCTGCTGCATAATGATGTAATATGCCAGGGAGATATGTATACTGAGCGAAGAAATTAATGCTAAGTGTATGTTGTGTAGTAAGCTGTTAGTAGCCCATATGCCTCACCCTAATAATTTGGTCCCTTTTCACCTAATAACTTAGCCTACTGTTCTGACTTGGTGGTGCACATGTAGCCTATAGCCTGTTTTATAGAAATGTAATCATTGAATATTGTAAGAGCTTTCATTGTCTGCTTATATGCCCTCTATATTTATCCTACGGTTCTGACTTGGTGTACAAGGAGAATACTGTAAGAACGCCCATGTTCTGAATTCTGTCGCTATACGTTTCAAAAGTGCTGAACAAACATTTGTTTAAGCAAGTCAGCCATATCAGGGAGTTTTTTTTAAAGGCAGTAAATTAGGCTAAATGTACTGTTTCGCTGCCAGTCAATACTCCGCTGACAGCCAGGTGTAGCAGCGGTAAGGATTCACTCCATGGTGCTGAAAAGAAAGCTCTGCTGTTGGGAGAGCGTTATGTAGGCCCTAACAGTTTGTGGGCACGGTTTGTCACAGTTATAGTGCAATTAATGCAGGCCTGGGCAAAGGCCGGCCCGGGGACCGGATGCGGCCCGCGACCTGATTCAGTACGGTCCGCGGAATCATGCTCAGATCACATAAAGAATTTACAATAGTAAAGTTTTGAAAAACGTATTTGTTATTCAAATTAAAAGCCCAATGAATGCCAGCCTTTGTGTAATGATTTATCTTCCACCGTTTGTGGGACATTTATTTTGAAGGCACGTATAAATAACAACTGCACGAGGACAGACAGTGACTGTGTCACGTTCCTGACCTCTTTTCCTTTTTCTTGCATTTATTTAGTTGGTCAGGGCGTGAGTTGGGTGGGTTTGTCTATGTGGTATTTTCTATGTTGGGATGTTTGTGTCCAGCCGGGTATGATTCTCAATCAGAGACAGCTGTCAATCGTTGTCCCTGATTGAGAATCATACTTAGGCAGCCTGGGTTTCACTTGTGTTTTGTGGGTGTTTGTTCCTGTGTCAGGTTTGGTGCCACACAGGACTGTTTCGGTTTTGTCTTGGTTGTTTTGTAGTTTGAAGTGTTTGTTTGACTTTCATTAAATAATGAACACTAACCACTCTGCGTTTTGGTCCTCACCTTCTGTCAGCGAGGACAGCCGTAACAGACTGACAGGCTGACACATGTCACAGTTACGAAAAATAGTTAGCTAGAAATTGCGCAAAAATTAATTTTTCAAAGAAAATGAAAGTAGACAATGAATGTAGGGTGTTACACCTGCATTGCTTGCTGTTTGGGGTTTTAGGCTGGGTTTCTGTACAGCACTTCGAGATATTAGCTGATGTACGAAGGGCTATATAAAATAAACTTGATTGATTCCAGCAAGAGTGGACATCAAAATATGTACAGTATCTATTGAGGTATCAGGGAAAGCTGTGGGCTTAGTCTGCAAAGAGAGCATCGTTGTCTTGAAAGACTACAACTTGTCCCGACACTACCAGACGAAGCATGCAGAGAAATATAGGAATATGTCTTCTGAGCAGAGGGCAAGTGCATCAAAAGAGTTGCTTTCTCAGTTGCAAAAGCAGCAAGGACTTTTCACGAAACTGCATTCAGCAAATGACGGAATTACTAAACATAGCAAGCCATTCGCTGAGGGCCAATTCATTAAATAATGTTTCATTGACTCTGCAGCAATACTTTGCCCCGACAAGAAACAGCTGTTTAAAGATGTTTCCATGTCAAGACGAACAGTGACACATCGTGTCGAGGACATCGCAGAGAATACGGATCAACAGTTGAAAGACAAGGTAAAGGATTTTACCTATTTCTCCTTGGCCCTGGATGAGAGCAGTGATGCATGTGACACGGCACAGTTGTTGATATTCTTACGAGGCATAACCCCAGACTTTGAAATTACAGAGGAGCTTGCTTCAGTGCAGTCAATGAAGAGCACAACCACAGGGAAATATTTATTGGAGGAGGTTAATAAGTGTGTGAGGCAAAACTGGGACTGAGTTTTGAAAAGTTATCCAGTGTGACCACTGATGGGTACCCAAACTTGACAGGAAAAAAACATTGGCCTTTTGAAAATGATACAAGATCAAGTAGCTGAGCTGAACCCAGATCAGAAAAATATTTTCCTGCATTGCATTATTCATCAGGAGGTGCTCTGTAAAAATGTGTTCTGAAAATGAGCCATGTTGTGGATACAGTCACTAAAGTGGTAAACTTCATAAGAGCAAAATCTTTAAACCACAGGCAGTTTGTCTCACTGTTGGAAGAGACATAGTCGGGTCATGGAGATCTCCCCTACCACACAAACGTGAGATTGCTGAGTTTTTGCAAATGAAAGGAACATGTGGACTTCCTTCAACTGCAAGATAAAGAATGGTTGGATGATTTGCAGTGGTGGGCCGTCAGGGCCTGCAAGGCCTTCTCTGCTGGCCTAAACATCATCAGAATATAATTTTTTTTTTTTAAATATATTTTCCCACAAATATGTATTAAATTATTCCCCGGAGTAAGAGTTATAGTCTTCATTTCATAGCTTTCCTCTTGGTTGCACTACTTCCAGCCCCAGGTTGAGATTTGGAGGGCTGGTCTTTATGTTAGATCTTTTATCCAATCATATTCAGCCATCATGTGTTGCCAGGGGTCTAAAATCTGCCCTCAGGCCTTCAGAATCAACAGTGCGGGCGCTTGTAGCTTATAGTGAATGGAAATGAAAATTTAGTGTCAACCAATTAGCTTTAGAGTTGGCTATTGTACGCCTGCTAGCTGGCTCCAGTGTTACACAGGAGCCAGCTAGCAGGCGTAGTGCGTGCACGTCTTTTGATTGGATTACCAATATTGAGAGGCAGGTCCTATGGGCAGGTCTATGCAGATCTAGGAAACTGAATTTGATAAACGAATTAATTCACGTACTACTAAGCTGTTTTTTCAACCCACAATGGCGGAGGGAGGAGAAGATATCGATTTGGTCGAGGATATAATTATAACGCCATTCTCAAGACGAACTTTTCAAGAAAAGTTAGACATTGTAAGGAGAGGTCGCCCGACGCCACAAAGCCTGTCACAGGCGGGAAAGCCACTTTCAAAGTTTCAACTACGAGCGCTGTCAATGGCTCACAGGCTCCGAGAAGCACTGCAAACTGTACTGCTGGGAATGCCTATTATTTGCAAGTGATCGATTTGGTGTTTGGAGCCACACTGGCTTTGCAAACTTGAGTTGTCTAACCAAGGTATCGATTTGGTCGAGGATATAATTATAACGCCATTCTCAAGACGAACTTTTCAAGAAAAGTTAGACATTGTAAGGAGAGGTCTCCGAGAAGCACTGCTACTAATTAATTCACGTACTACTAAGCTGTTTTTTCAACCCACAATGGCGGAAGGAGGAGAAGATATCGATTTGGTCGAGGATATAATTATAACGCCATTCTCAAGACGAACTTTTCAAGAAAAGTTAGACATTGTAAGGAGAGGTCGCCCGACGCCACAAAGCCTGTCACAGGCGGGAAAGCCACTTTCAAAGTTTCAACTACGAGCGCTGTCAATGGCTCACAGGCTCCGAGAAGCACTGCAAACTGTACTGCTGGGAATGCCTATTATTTGCAAGTGATCGATTTGGTGTTTGGAGCCACACTGGCTTTGCAAACTTGAGTTGTCTAACCAAGGCAGCAACGAGACTCCAAAGTACGGCTGGGCACTTACAAGCAATTGTGCTTTTGAAAACTTTTGGGGACACCGGAGTGGATCTACAGCTCAAAAAACAAGCACACAGGGCAACGGAGCTGCACAATGAAAAGGTGAAGGGAAATATTGAAAAGACTCATTGATTGTGTCATGTTTTTGGGTAAACACTGTTTACCCAAAAATGTCAATTTGTCAATTTCAAGGTGACGCAACGCCTGGTTATACTGCGTTTCTGTCTAAATGTATACTGTCTAGAGCCATGGCATCATAATGATGATAATAAGAGGTGGATTAATTTGGGCGGGACTGTGTAGTACCTCACTGAAGGCCCAGGCCCCAGGCCCACGGCACGCCACTGATGATTTGTCATTCACCGTGGACATCATGGCCTTCATGAATGAACTGAATTCCAAACTACAGGGGAAGGGCCTTTTTGCACATCAGATGTACAGCCTTGTCAAAGCCTTCAAGAGAATATTGCTCCTTCTGACCCGCCAAGTAGAAGCCAACAATCTCTCCCACCACCCGACACTACTAGTCTGTTCCTTATCAGATGACCAGCGGGAGCAGTATACATCGCGGCTGCGTGCTTTGAACGGTGAGTTTTCTCGTCGTTTTGAGGATTTCAAAGTGTTGGAAAATGACATGCTGTTGGTTTCCTCTCCGTTCACCTTCAATGTGGATAACCACTGACCTGCAACTTGAACTTATCGATCTTCAGTCTGATGCAGTGATTGGAGAACTATTCAAAACAATGTCACTGACGAGGTTCTATGCATCTCTCGATGAACAAAACTCTCCAAAAATTAGGAGTCATGCTCAGAAGGTGTATGTACTGTTTGGGTCAACCTATGTATGTGAACAGACATTTTCAGTGATGAAATATAACAAGTCAAGGCACAGATCATCTCTTACTGACTCTCATCTCTCAGAAATCTTGTGCATAGCAACGTCAGAAACTATACCTGACTTCACTGCTCTAGTCAATGCCCATCAGAGACTTCACTCCTCACACTGATTGAGTAGTTTAAAATGTAATGTTGAGCTCTCTCTTTCTTGTGTTTTTGTGCATACACGTTATCAAGAGTTCTGTCCGTGGTGCTGAATGCACAGTGTACTTTTCACTCCGTGTAGTTCATTGCATGTTTAATAATGAAAATACCAACCAAAAGGAGAACATTGATGTGGTTTATTTCTGTGCATGTTAAAAAAGTAAAATAAGTAGCATATCTGGACGTGATTTACAGTAGATATATCTGTCAACATAGTCATACACATTATGTATAATCCTGTAATATGATTCTGGCCCGCGATGGAAAAAATATTTTCTAATGTGGCCCTCAATAGAAAATAATTGCCCAGGCCTGAATTTATGTATTCTTTAGTGTTGTGTTGTGGCTTTGTTGGCATGCATGTCACATTTTTTCTTTGAGTTTCCCCCACCAAGATTGACATACTAAAATCGCCACTGATACTTTTCCTAATGGATCCTAATCTTTAAGCTACTAATTAATTCCTTATGTAGTTCATCTCTGTCGTTTTTTCTTAATAGGTGTAGGTCATTTTAATTGCCAAATTGCATCTATGTGTTTTGTTGATAGGCCCTATTTGTTGATAGGCCCAACTTTTGATTTTTCGAGTACATTTGTAGTGCAATTATGTTACGTAGCCTATACGAATCACCGACGCGTTATAATAGTCTGTAACGTTTTAAAAAAATTAAAATTAAAATTAGTATTAGTATCAAGAATCTTCAGCCAAAACTGGATGAAAATGGTCCGTGGTGGTCCTTTCACTTTTGCCAATGTTGATGGTCCACACGGGGGCAGTATACCTCCTCGTTTGAGCAGTCTCATCCCCATCCCTAGCTCATCATCCTCTCCCTAAACATGGCATTTTGTTTCCTGTCAAAGATGACTTTCTTACAAAAACAGTATTCAAACATTTGACAAAAACTTTACATAATAACATCATCACACATGACATGATAGATGACTGTATTGTAGCCTACGCTATATTAGTGTTGAAAAACTATTATTAGCCTACATTATTTTGCAAAGGCTAAAAGCAACATTTCCGCACGTCAATAATGAAGTTGAAATTTGGGCCAGATATAATTTCTGTAAATCACAAAAGAGTACTTTACGCACTCCACAGTCTGGTAATTGTATACCCGGAAGATTCCTTTAAAAGCAACACCCAGGCTGAACACGATGGAGTGATGATTTTGAGAGGGTGTGTCTTGTCAGAATTAACTAACTTAGCCCACTTTCTAACTTTTCATTTGAGTTTTCTCACGATCCAGAAAAGGTACAACAGGACACGCTCTTCCACAACTTTTTGTCGACCCAGATTTCCTGACCAACGTGCGTTTCAAACATTGTATCTGGCGTCGTTTCGGGGAAAGGCGAAGTCATACGCGGTAGGCTCGTGTATTTTTTCCTCTCCTAGGTTGAGATACTGTCCTTGACATTGGCCAACGCGCCTTTTTGCCCCTTCTCTTGGGGTTTGTTGGTTAACCAGCGGGGCTGTAACGATGGGGGATGTAATTTCCACTCACCTGGACGAAGGCAAGCGAGACATGATTACCGGTAAGCTCCTCCTTGACTTTCCCTCCAATTTACATCTTGAATTGCTGCTTAATGTATTTGCGTAAAATGTGAAGAAGGAACAAGACAATTCATTTAAAAGGGTATGGGCTCCTTACCCACTGTTTTCTATTCCCGCACAGGAAAGGATCCCTCGAAAGTTTTAAAATGTACATTGTTGCAATAAATTAGAATTCTACATAATGTCAAGTTGCCTCGCATAAAATTCAGCTGAATTACATTCTAAACGGACAAACTCTCCCTACTTGAATCAAGCCCAGTCTGAAAGACCTTATTTCTCAGAGATGATAATAGCTACAGATTGTTACACAAAATAATGTGATTTAACCAAATATTTTTGGTATCCATTACTGGGAGTTACAGGTTAGGTCTCTTAAAAAGAGCCTAATGTTACTCCTTTATCCAAGGACATTACACGTTCTGTTTAAAAGGTGAATTGTCTCTGGAAGACAAAACAGCCAAATACTCCATCTAAACGTGAATTGATTCTCCATTGTGGTATGGTTCTAGAACCATAAATCCATCTACTTTCATATCACAAAATAATTTCACAAATGCATAATACACACTGTACTCTGTTTTAACCGTTTTTTACACAGTTGCAGCCAACAGTTTTTTCAGTGACAACACGTTTGTGGCGTCTGTCTTCCATTTCCACACACAGGTGTACGGCGAAGCAGATAGCTAATTATCACTCTGTCTTCCGTATGTTTTCCGTAAACAAGCAGTGGTGGAAAAGGTACCCAATTGTCATACTTGAGTAAAAGTAAAGATACAGGGCCTCCCAAGTGGCACAGCGGTCTAAGGTACTGCATCGCAGTGCTTGAAGTCACTACAGCCCCGGGTTCGATCCCAGACTGTGTCACAGCCGGCCGTGACCGGGAGACCCATGAGGCAGCGCACAATTGGCCCAGCGTCGTCCGGGTTAGGAGAGGGTTTGGCTGGCCGGGACGTCCTTGTCCCATCACGCTCTAGCGACTCCTTGTGGCGTGCGGGGTGGCTGCAAGCTGACTTCAGTGTTTCCTCTGGCACATTGGTGTGGCTGGCTTCCGGGTTAAGCGAACAGTAGGTCAAGAAGCAGTGCGGCTTGGCAGGGTCGTGTTTCGGAGGAGTCATGGCTCTCGACCTTCGACTCTCCCTAGTCCGTACGGGAGTTGCCGCAATGAGACAAGACTGTAACTACCAATTGGTTAACACAAAACTGGGGAGAAAAAGTAAAGTAAAAAAAATACTTTAAAAGAAAATGACTGAAGTAAAAGTGAAAGTTGCCCAGTAAAATACTACTTGAGTTAAAGTCTAAAAGTATTTGGTTACAAATATACTTTAAAAAGTACATGTAATTGCTAAAATATATTTAAGTATTAAATAGTTAAAAATTACTTATATTAAGCAAACCAGACGGTACTATTTAAATGTATTTTTATTTTTATGGATAGCCACTTCAATACTGAGACATGATTTACAAATGAAAGGTGTTTATTGAGTCCGCCAGATCAGAAGCAGTAGGGAGGACCAGAGATTTTAATGATTATCAAAAGAACAAGTACTTTTGGGTGTCAGGGAAAATGTATGGAGTAAAATGTACATTATTTTCTTTAGGAATGTAGTGAAGTAAAAGTTGTCAAATACCCCAAAAAACTACTTAAGAAGTACTTTCAAGTATTTTTATTAAGTACTTTACACCACTGTAAACAAGCGATGTAACATGGAAATATGGTGTTGTGGGAACCTTTATAAAGGTGTGTATCAATTTAACCTTTAAAAATATATATATAATTATTTCTTGCTGATATGAAAGATAAGGTCCTTATGCTTCCAAAATCCTACCACAAACTCCCCCATACAGAAGACGCCTTTGTCTAATGACTCATTTGTGTAATGTAATGGAACTGAGAGTCACGATCAAGGGCTACAGGTTAGGGACTGTTTGGTGTATAGGACAGATCATTTCCCACCAACCTTAACTTAGCAATATTTCAAATGGATTTATTTTAATAATGGAGCATTCTCTAAATTCAAATGCACCATCTGCAACTGGACACATACATTTTAGAAGATACATGTTTGGCCGAATCGAGAACAAAAATATTGTCGCCAAGTTAAGCTTGGTCGTAAATGTTCTGTGCTACACCAAACAGTACCTAACCTTTAACTCCCAGTAATGGATACAAAAATACTTGGTTAAATCACATTATCTGGTCTACCAATCTGTAGCTAAGATAATAACTGCTTTCCCAAGGACAGTCAGCTTGATCATAATGTTTGGGCAGTAGTTTGACCCTGTCCAATTGTGGTTTTTCAAAACGGGGCCGGTGTTCGTTTCTACAGGTTCATGGGAGCTATTTTACCATGCACTAAATAATTACAATAGCTGCTTCTGATTATTCCTCTTTCCAAGAAGAGCTGGACAAAGAATATATGTTTTACATAGGAAGGTACAGCCCTATTTATTTGAGCCAGAATGCACTGAAGAGGAGTTGAGACAGCGAGAAAAATTATTGCGAGACCAGCAAGCAGCAGCAGCGGCTGGATAAGGAGTGCAAATGACAAACAAGTAAGTTTTTTTGCAGTCGATAGCTACCTAGCAATATAAGCTCTTTTAACATGAGGCAGTGTTGTTCAGTACAATTTTGTGATTGATTCGGCCATAACGGGGCTTGCTAGTACCACTACAAGCCAAGTTTTTGTAGCTAGCTTTGTTTCCTATACCTAAAATGTACTGTAGTTGAAGTTATAGCTAGCTAACTAGCCTAGCTAGCTTCAGTGGACCTCATTAGGAGCAAAACTAGGGAAATATTTTGATGACGAAGAGTAAAGGAATGACTCTGGCTTTATGACTCATATTAGTCTTGGAGTAACTATACCTGTGTGTTGTAGCTAGCTAGCTAATGTGTGTCTGTGAGATTTCAAAGTGTCTCATATTATAAACTTGGTGGTTCGAGCTCTGAAGGCGGGTATGACAAAACATGTATTTTTGCTGCTGTAATTACATTGGTAACCAGTTTATAATAGCAATAAGGCACCTCGGGGGTTTGTGGTTCATGACAAATATACCATGTCTAAGGGCTGTGTCCAGGCACTCGTGCATAAGAAAATCCCTTAGCTGTGGTATGTTGGCCATATACCACACCTCTTTGGGCCTTATTGCTTCATTCTAAATCATGTTGCTACAATAGGAATATAGACAGTACACAGCGATTGCCCACAATGTCTAATAGAGTTTGTCTTTCTTTCACAGACAATTCCGCTTGGATACAAAGAAGTTGATGACTCTCAAGGGGAGATGTGAAAGGTCCCATAACAACAATCTCCCCTTGTATCAAAGTGACTCCGAACACCTCACTGCACCACTTAAACCCACCATATGCAAGTATTCCCTTTGTGAAACTGTAGTATTTATTATAGGCGTTAGTAGTATATTTTTCTTCTATTGTATATATGTCATATGTTGCCATAACTGTTCCTGCTTACTGCTGTGTAAACTCACCTCGGCCTCCAGAGCAAATAAACTTGTCTTAAACAAACCATGTTTACTTATTTGACAGAATAATCTACTGTTTTATTGAAACATGTTTACTTGCCAACAAATTTTAGTTGAAAGTATCTGTTTTCGCAGTAAGATTGTAGCTAGTTTATGCAAATTCATTTAATGAATACGACAATGAGACGATCCAGATGTTGAAGTCAACACTTTATTGGTTTCCGATGCAGCAGGAATCATCTAGTCACTTGTCTGTACACTTTTCCCACATTTTGTTACATTACAGCATTATTCTAAAATTGATTTAAAAAAATATCCATCCTTCTACACACAATACCCCATCATGACAAAGCGAAAACAGGTTTTTAGAAATGTTTTCAAATGTATTAAAAATGAAAACAAATACCTTCTTTATATAAATATTCAGACTCTTTGCTATGAGAATCGAAATTAAGCTCAGGTGCATCCTGCTTCCGTTGCTCATCCTTCAGATGTTTCTACAACTTGATTGGAATCCACCTGTGGTAAATTCAATTGATTGGACATGATTTGTTCAAGGCACACACCTGTCTGTCTAAGGTCACATGTTGACAGTGCATGTCAGAGTAAAAACCAAGCCATGAGGTCAAATGAATTGTCTGTAGAGCACCGAGACAGGATTGTGTCAAAGCATAGGTCTGGGGAAGGGTAGCAAAAAATGCCTGCAGCATTGAAGGTCCCCAAGAATACATTGGGCTCCATCATTCTTAAATGGAAGACGTTTGGAACCACCAAGACTCTTACTAGAGCTGGCCACCCGGCCAAACTGAGCAGTTGAGGGAGAAGGGTCTTGGTCAGGGAGATGACAAAGAACACGATTGTCACTCTGACAGAGCTCCAGAGTTCCTCTGTGGAGATGGAAGAACCTTCCAGAAGGACAACCATCTCTGCAGCACTCCATCGATCAGGCCTTTATGGTAGGTAGAGTGGCCAGACGGAAGCCACTCCTCAGCAGCAGGGACTGAAGGACTAGTCAGGATCGGGGTAAAGATGAACAGAGCAAAGTACAGAGAGATCCATGATGAAAACCTGCTCCAGAGCGCTCAGGACCTCAGACTGAGGTCGATGGAATTGTCCGTAGAGCTCTGAGACAGGATTATGTCGAGGCAAGGGTAGATCTGGGGAAGTGTACCAAAAAATGTCTGCAGCATTAAAGGTCCCCAAGAACACAGTGGCCTCCATCATTCTAGAATGGAAGAAGTTTGGCCATGCGGCCAGCTCTTCCTAGTGTGGAATGAAGAAAAACAATATTTTTTTTTTGAATAGCCAGTGTATTATGAAAGCTGGGGAAATGTTGGTTTAGATAAATGTAGTTCGCTAGCTAGTTGGCTAGGTAACGTCAGCTCGACTTCTTATTTTCTGCTGCGCTGATGTTGGTTGATCGGATGCCTTCTTCTTTGACGTGAGGGGGAAAATCGATGGGATAGCATCACTTTAACGTTCGACCTGGCAACACCATGAGTTGAGACTTCCGATCCGTTTCAAAATCCATTGTCTGAAAGTGTTGGCCACAAACATAGACATTTTTATTTCTCCATGGGAGTATTCACATCAACTGGATCCACCTCCACCAGGACGGTACTACATCCTGAAATTATGAATTCTGGATATGGTGGTTGATTTACAACCAGCAAATGTAGATGGCCCGTTTTTTACCGGTGAAATGCAGAAACCCTCGATTTCCGTGTAGTCATAAAAATCAAGAATTTATTCACATGTTAATAACATATTAATGGGCATATATAATGAAATAGAGCAGCAGTGAAATGTCCCTTTACATTTATCATATGTCACATGCACTTAGGCATTGAAGTATCTTTAAAGACTTGGTCATTGGCAGTGTACAAGATAAAGAAAAATTGGTCATCACACAACAGAACACTTATTGTAATGACTAGCTCATGTCGGACTGGTGTGAAAACCCACATGGGGCCAATGGGGGTCATGTTTGCTGAGGTGTGTTTCACTGAACCATTTCTCAATTCAGTCATGTAGAATTGATTATACGAGTTTGCTTGGGTGAACTGTGGTCTGATCAGGCTACTCCAGACCTGTATTTTCCATGGCTAGCCACTCTGTCTGGGGTTCCAACCTCAGAATCCAGGATATGTGTGTGTGGTTGTGGTTGGAAACACTGTATGCCGCTTTCCCCCCAGACTCACCCTCACAGGGCTCCAGACTAACATTTTCCCCTGGTGCCACTAAGTTTTTCAGTTGCACCAGCCCATGATTTGGTCACACAACGCCGTCACATAATATATATATATTTTTATTTTATAAAGTAATTCAGTGCTTTATTAAAAAATTTGATCGTATTCAAGTAATACATTTTTTCATGTTGTGATTCAAGTTAATGTCACATGCATAAGTACAGTGAAATGCCTTTCTTGAAATCTCGAAACCCAATATTGCGATAATCAATAACTATGTAATACTAGAAAAAAACAAAAATATGAATGGAATGTGGGATACCTAGTCAGTTGTACAACTGAATGCATTCATCTGAAATGTGTCTTTTGCATTTAACCCAACCCCTCTGAATCAGAACTAAGTAAGTAAGCATACTATACAGGGTCAGTTGCAATGCAATATTAACAATGTGCAGGGATACTGGAGTGATGGAGGTATATGTGTAGGGGCACGTGTGCAACTTCGGTTTTAGAACTGGGGGGGCATTCTTTTTTTTACAATTATTATAATTTTTTATCCGGTCGGATAAACACTCCAAACAGCCTACCCGACCGCTCGGAGGCGTCCACATGGTCCTAAAGCACACCATTGTCTCGTTTGTATCACATTCCAATTATAAAACTGAGGGGGGGGATGCAAATTCAGAATGTCCCCCCTCAGTGAAAGTTGCGCCCCTGTGTAGGGGTAAGGTGACTAGGCAACAGGATATAAGAAACGGAGTAGCAGCAGCTTGTATGTGAGTGGGTGTTTTATTAGGCTGTTTTATTTTACATTTTAAAATAGGGCTCCAGAATAAAAAATAATTATCCAATTGAATGAATTTGCCTAAGTCTTAATGTGCACTAATACGAAAGGCTAGTTTATATTGGAAACTCAAACTGAAACTGAAAAGCTGAAATATCTTTAGTCAGTAAGTATTCAACCCCTTTGTTATGGCAAGCCTAATTCAGATTCAACCACAAAGACAAGGGAGGTTTTCCAATGCCTTGCAAAGAAGGGCACCTATTGGTAGATGGGTTTTTCTTCTCTTTGCTCATTAACTATTTTCCTCTGCGCATATGACAGATAATTGGTGGTCAAAGCATGTCTCTGAGCCGCTGAGCCGGAGGAGCGTGTATTAATCCTGGCCAGCACTAGCAGGTCAAACAAATGACTAGTCACTCAGAAAAAAACTAATCATGACTCTCGAGTCAGTACAAAGAGTTAGTTCAAAAATAATGAATCGTTGGCAAACTGCATATCACTTAATGTCCTACCTAGGTAATCGCAATTGCCAGTGCGTATTTCATGCGGCTCCATATCTCAAAGCCATATAAAATATTTTGGTTGTAAAAATAGTTGCTATTGAGCTCAAAATTGAGAGCTGCGAAATAGAAAGTATAGCTATAGAAAGCTGATAACCTCATTTATTCAACTGTGGCAACAGAATGGCTGTGTTTTCCCCACAATATGATTTTTAAATGTTATACAATCAGAAAACCCTTTTTTTCTCCCAGAGCATTCCCCCCCCTGGGAAAAAGAGTGGTTCGCTTGACACAGCAACAGGCCCCAACGAAATGGGTACAGGGGCAGGCAGACACTTTCATTACAGGAATCATGAGGATAATGTACTTTTCTGTTTGACCAAATTATTATTTTGGATAAGAGCAAGATCATTTTTATTTGTCAAATGGCAGCCAAGCATCGATCATCATGTTACCAGAATAAGACCCTCAATTTAAGGCGCATCAAGCTCATCACAGTGCACTTTCACCACCCTGTGAAGTTCATCGTAACTTATTGTAGCCTAATAAACTGCATGGTTTCCCGAGTCGTAGTGGGAGGACCACACAACATGTCATCGCATGACTCCAAGTTTACTTCGATATGATGGTTATTATATCATGGATTTGATGGTTGTTATTATTAGGACTGACCCCATTTAGTTGACTGGTCGATAGGCTGTTGGTCAACCAATATTTTTTTTTGTCGAGCTGTGGTAAATATATCAAAATAAATGTTATGGCACACGAGACGCCTGTCTGATTCACGCCTGTCTGAGTGGTCTAATCCATTGTGTAAACCGCAGGGATGGTTCACCAATAGTACATTTACCATCTCTAATCTACAATGTTTGTTTGGATAAGGTCATTTCTGTTAATGCATTCAATGTAGTAATAATAATATAGTCTTACCATTGTCATTGCAGGAGTGGGCACGTTATTTATTTGATTCCGTTTACGAGTAGTCAATTTATTCATTGTCTTTTGTTTGGAGCGCTCCTGACAAATTTGAGTTATGCATAGAACTAGGCCTAGGCTACCTGTCCTGTGCGCAAATGTAGGCTTATAAATGTGCCCATTTGGGAATCTGATACTATTTCTTAACTCACCATCATTGTGGAGCTTCTCAAAGTAATTTTTTCTTTGCCTCAAAAAGCAAGTGAACAAAGTCTGTTTTTACATCCATTGAGAAAGACAGTAGTTCATGCTCTGATCCGATGCAAATGTCATAAAGTAAGCCAACCTGATTACTTCTTATCCCTTGTGCACATACCCTACAGCTGTCTGTCTGGAGCTCACTGGCATGGTAAACTCTGAGGGCCCAGAATATTGTATACAATGTTGCAAGTTTGCTAGCACCAGCTTCAGGCCTGACTCAAGTTAATAGTTGATAGAATGTTTCTAGTTCCTTGCAGACAGGCCATACAGAGCCAATGTGATTTATAGGATATTTATTTTTATCGGGATATTTTCAACCTGCGGGCTGCAATGTTTTTATTTGTTGGTTTATGTAGTTAAGTATTGGCAATGGGAATATAAGTTACTATTAGGTTTGTATCATTTTCATTTAGATAGAATTTTGATTAACCACATTACATTGATTTTGAGATATGAAAACTTTATTATAAATTAAACTGTTCCATGAAAATGTGCATATGAAAATCATAACTGGCACGCAGATCAGTAGAAATGGTATAATAACTTGGCATTCCAAATGGAAAAGGTTGCAGAACGCTGGTGTAGCCTATTACCGGCAACTTCAGGAGCAAAATGGCAGAATCTGCAAAGGCCAGCAGCGGGAGGAGGAGGGTTGGGAACAGGTTTTTACTTCTGGTTAAGCTATATTGATCTCTGGTTCCCTCTTTTGTAATTTGTGTCTTCATTTTTTATTGCAGTGCTTAAAGCATCAGACAAAGTAGCCTACATATAGTTGATTTTAGTCTAACATGGGGTGTGTCTACATATTGAAAAATACACGTTTTAAAATTTCAACCAATCGATTGGTCGAAAGAACCGATGACTCTCGGTTGACTATTATATATACTGAGTGTACAAAACAAGAATGATCCAACACCCAAAGGACATCCAACCAACTTGATACAACTGTGGGAAGCATTGGAGTCAACATGGGCCAGCATTCCTGTGGAATGCTTTTGACACCATGTAGAGTCCATGCCCCAATGAATTGAGGCTGTTCTAATGGCAACAAGGGGGTGCACAACTCAATATTATGGAAGGTGTTTCTTATGTTTCGTACACTCATTTAATATTTTTGGAAAACAGATTTTTTTTTCATGCTATTCTACACATTTTGTCATGAGGCTAAGAGAAAATGTTGCGGTTTTAAAGATACTTTCCTGCAATACTACATTTTGTCATGGGTGTGAGAGAAATGTTGCGGTTTTAAAGATACTTTCCTGCAATACTACATTTTGTCATGGGTGTGAGAGAAATGTTGCGGTTTTAAAGATACTTTCCTGCAATACTACATTTTGTCATGGGTGTGAGAGAAATGTGCTGTTTTTTCATCTCATCTCAAGCTAGTCTACATCATTTGCCATGAGGCTGAGAGATTCAGGATTCTGTCCCTGTGTAGCTTCTAAAGATGTCTAAAGCTGCAGATTTAGAAGGAAAGAGAGGGAAGTGAGTGTGTGTACAGAAGAAGAAACAGGTAGGAACATGCCTTGGGATTACTGAGCAGAAAGCCAGTTTGGTTCTCACACACTGCCCTATTTTTGTCCTCCCTCTCTGTCTCTCTCTCGCTCTTTCACAATGTAGTTCTTTTGGCCTAAAAATCCTATATAAAGTTTTTTTCATTCTCTATGCAGCTTTCTTTCTACCTGTCATATTTCTATTGTTTCATCTGAAACCTTTTGTCTATTTCACAGTCACTACCCAGGTGAGAGCAGTGTGTGTGTGTGTCTGCACACATGTTTGTGCCTGTGGGAGGAGTGGTTAGTCAGCTCTTTTCCTTTGGGAGTATACTGTTTGGAGTAGTTGGCTGTACTGGTCGACGTCTCCACATTTGCTGTCAAGGCACATTCTCAGCAGCTGAACTCCTCTTTGATACACACACACATTTCTGTTATCTTTCCTACTCCTAGACTTGTGTTAATCAGGTGTCAGTGAACCTCTTGAACCTAGTCCGTTGCTCCTTCATCCCTCCTTCATCCCTTTAACCCTCCTATTGTGTTCGCTTCATGTTAATTCATTGTGTTCCTTCTTTTTGCTATTTATGGCCTGTAGGCCTCATTGACCTGAGCTCATACAACTCGTTTTTGAGTTTAAAAAAGCATAATGTCTGGGTTATTTTTACTATAACAATTACTAAGATGAAACATATTGTGCTATTTATCACAGACTACTTTGTCAGTTTAACAAGGACTCTCTCCTCACCAGTGTCATCAAAGATATGATCAAGAGCCACACATACAGTATATCGTTTGGTCATTGTGCTGCCACAGAATGAAATGTGTGCAAGGCCTCAAAAAGCTTAATATACCAGAGCTGCAAGAAAAGTTCTATATATTATTGAAACAATGTTGTGATTATTTGTGAGAATGCCAACAGGTGTGGTTCCCGTGGGGGAAAGGTTCCTGTGGGGGTTGCCATGGAATCCAAGAAGGGGAGTGAGGTGTGTGTGTGCTAAAACACACATGCATGTGGGGGTCTGGGAGAGGAAGTGTGTCCATCTGATGAACGGGCTTGTGCCTGAACAAAATTTTATACACTAAAACCGGGAACGCCACAGGTGTACAAAAGTTAGATAAAACACCCAAAATGTAATGAAAATCATCAAATTGTATTTTGTGTGTTCAGATGCTCTGTGTGGACAAAGTCATGGAACCTTTTGACAATCAGATTAAATTAACTACATTTTTCAGAGAGAACTTGTAAATCGGTCCAATTCAACCGGAACACAGTAGGAGGGTTAATACATTATACAATATGGTACAGTAGGCCTAGCCTACATCCCAGTGTGACAGTGTACCATTCAAGCTACAGGATGTCTGCTGATTCTTAGAGTTTTCCAGCTGTTTAGACGGTCTGCACCCAATGGAAACAGGAAGGGAAATGATCAATGCACTCTGACTACTGTACTCTCACTCACTCTGTCTGCCTTTCTACCTTTCTTTCTGATTTTCTTTGTTTCTTTCTCAAACACAGGCTAGAAGTAGGTGGTTGTGCTGTCAGTCTCTAATCCCCGGCACTGGGGCTGCCTGCTCCTTGTATTTGGGATGACAGGGCACTAAGTAGACACACACACACACACAGTTTCCTAATTTAGCCCTTAAGTGCAATCAGATCTCCATCAGTTTAGTTTGCTGCAGACTGTCGTTCAAGCCATGCCTTCATTCCAGTGGGGAAGTGTGTCATTTGACCTAACTCTCCCTGTGGCCAGTCTGCAGGCTTTGGCACACTAACCCAGCCTGTGGAAAGTGCAGCATGTGAATGAAATAGCAACTCTAGCCTCTGGTTGTGAATGGGGCTAGCTCTGGTCCTCAGAGAACACACACGGGTGTCTAGTGTATTGTTCTCAGTCAGAGGTCACAGGCACAGTACAGAGGATGTGTGGGAAATAATGGATCAAAGTGCTCACAGATGTAGCAGGAGATATCTGGTACCCTCATGATGACTCAAACAACATCCAAGCCCTGCTGGCCTGTTTCCACTGTTATACAAATACACACTGAGGGTGGTGTCATGATGAATTAGACCAGCGTGGAATATATTATACAGGTGGAACTGAGGGGAACACCCTTTTTAGTATCTATGTCTAGATCCTTCTCAGTATAAATTTTTTGGGTTCTGAAACCCAGGATTGAACCAAGTATATTTTTTATACAGTGCATTAAAATACACCTAGTGTGAACGTGTGTTTGAGTGCTACTTTGAGATTACTTCTCTCCCCTCTTTCCTATCTTGTCAGGTCTTTCCTTCCTGCCCTCCTACTCAAAGACTGTTCTCTCTTTCCTGTGGCGCCCCTACCATAAACATTTCACAGATTACTGTGTCATGTCAGAGTTGAGCTGAGAACACGGAGCCACCACAAGCTAAGCCTGTGGACTATAAGGGATCTTTAGGAAAAGGGCTATATTTAGGAAAAGTACTACTGGTATCTTAGGAAAAGTCCTTCCAAAAATAACTTGTTTTTATAGTAAAGAAGATGGTCTTTATTGCTGGTTAGACCATGGTATTTTACCATTCAACATCCTGATGCTTGAATCTCCATATAGTCTGTAGTGTGGTACAAATTCAGTAGGTACAATGTTATTGTAGGCCCTAATGTGCCTTGACTGTAGAAGTCTTCATTATCTGTTCCAATTTAGAATTCATTTATTGTACTACCTTTATGAACTGAGTGTAAAAAAACGTTAGGAAATCTTTCCATGACATAGACTGACTAGGTGAATCCAGGTGAAAGATATGATCCCTTGTTGATGTAACTTGTTAAATTCACTTCAATCAGTGGAGATGAATGGGAGGAGACAGATTTAAAGAATGATTTTTAAGCCTTGAAACAAGGGTGAATGGTTAAGACAAAATATTTAAGTGCCTTTGAACAGAGTATGGTAGTAGGTGCCAGGCACACCAGTTTCAGTGTGTCAAGAACTGCAACGCTGCTGGGTTTTTCACGCTCAACAGTTTCCTGTGTGCTTTCGACACCTTGTAGAGTCCATGCCCTGTTCTGAGGACAAAAGGTGGTTGCAACTCAATATTAATATTAGGAAAGTGTTTTTAATGTTTTGTACACTCTGTGTTATACTTGGTATAATTCCTTATAGTGACATGTGAGAGCAATTTTACTGCTTGGCTTTTCATATACGGCTGATAGAAAGGTGGTAAAAATACGTTACTCGTTACGAGTCACCCTATAGTATAGCCTCTCCACAAGCCTGTCGTCTGTCCCCTTCGGTAGTCTCACAGCTTCTCTTCAAGACCAAGTCCTCTGCGCTCTGATGAGTCACATTACTGATGTCATGCTCTGGCCCTGCTGCCAGCTGAAGTTTCTGGGACTGTGTGGCCTAGCTGTGCTCTCTCTCCTGCTCTCCCACATTCTCTCCCGCTCTCCCACATTCTCTCCCGCATTCTTTGCTGCTCTCATTCTTTCACTCTCACTCTCTGACTGTTTTTCTGTGACTGTCTAGCATGTTGTCTCTCTCTCTCTGTCTCTCTGTGTGTGGCTGTTTTTCTGTGACTGTCTAGCATGTTGTCTCTCTCTCTGTCTCTCTCTGTGTGTGTGTGTGTGACTGTGTTTTGTCACATTGACATGTCTGTTTTGACATTGATATTTGAGTAACTTGGCACCTGTTGTCATTTACGTTACATACTGGGTTATTCAGACTGTGTTGCTCTGCAGCTGTGTTGTGTGTGTGTTCTGTGAATGTGTCTCTAACTGTAAGTTCTAACTGTCATCTATCTCTGCCCACAGCTCGTACCAGGCAGTTGACGGGGGAATTTGGCCATGTGTACGAGCAGCAGTATGCAGTGGCCCTCTTCAACAGTGTCCGCTTTGAGATCGAGGGGGGAGGAGAACCCCAGTCACAACTCCTGCACCGCAAGGCAAGAGGCCGGCCCGGAAACGACTGTCTGTCGCACTCGTTTACCCCCTGTTGCTGTTTTTGTGTCTTCCTCTGTTCTTCTCTCGCTCCATCTGTCCCTCTTCCATTTTTTTATTTATATATAAACTCAGCAAAAAAAGAAACGTCCTCTCACTGTCAAGTGCGTTTATTTCAGAAAACATATATAACGTGTAAATATTTAAATGAACATATTTAAATGAACATAACAAGATTCAACAACTAAGACATGAACTGAACAAGTTCCACAGACATGTGACTAACAGAAATTTAATAATGTGTCCCTGAACAAAGGGGGGGTCAACATCAAAAGTAACAGTCAGTATCTGGTGTGGCCACCAGCTGCATTAAGTACTACAGTACATCTCCTCCTCATGTACTGCACCAGATTTGCCAGTTCTTGCTGTGAGATGTTACCCCACTCTTCTACCAAGGCAGTACTTAATGTAGCTGGTGGCCACCTCAGATACTGACTGTTACTTTTGATTTTGATCCACCCCTTTGTGCAGGGACACATTATTCAATTTCTGTTAGTCACATGTCTGTGGAACTTGATCAGTTTATGTCTCAGTTGTTGAATCTTGTTATGTTCATACAAATATTTACACATGTTAAACTTGCTGAAAATAAACGCAGTTGACAGTGGGAGGACGTTTCTTTTTTTGCTGAGTTTATGTTTATATATATATATATTTTAACAATACAAAACATACACAAACGACAGCATACAGACACACACAAACATCAACTACATCACACCTGCCCAGACCCACCTGCTCACACCCTCATCTCCAGCGCCCACATTACCCTCCTCCACATGGCCTCAAACTGCACCATTTTGTTTCTCTCTGTCACCCACGCACTTTCAACATTTAGATAATAAAGCATTTGACCTTTTCATTGTGTTAATGGTGGAGGATTGGTTGATTTCCTGTTTTAAGTATATATCTTTTGAGATGATTGATGGTAAAAGTATCCGATCATTGGGTATCTCACTGCACCCTTGTGAATTTTCTCTCTTTTTATAATAAATTCTATACATTAATTTACACATTTAGCTGTCCCTCTTCTGTTTATTCAGTTACTTCATTTTCCTCTATCACAGTATTCCCACGCCATCTGTGTCTCTCCTACTCATCCTCCTCCGCTCCTCCGCTCCACTGTTTTTATCTACCTCACCATCCTCCTCTGAGTCTCCCTTAAGATTTTATCTCATTGTTAGGTCGTGAGTGTTTACACTCTAACAGTCAACCTAACAGTCAGTGTTTACACTCTAACAGTCAAAATGCTATGGACACAGATATGAAACGTGTACTGTAGCTATCTCCACTGTAATACTGTTGAGTTCTGTGTTAGTCTCCACCATCGAGTCACTGGAGGGAATTAAAGCAGATTTCACACATGAACAAACAGTGATGGTGCTAAAAATCTTGTGACTGCTTTCCTTGTCTATTCTCTTCAGTGCCCAAGTGATGCTCTGGGTAGTGACATGCACGCATCAACACATGCGCGCACACACACAAACACAAACACACATGCACATTCACACAAGGAAACAGCAAAACAGCAAAACTCTTTCAGATTAAAACAGAGGCACTCATAGGCACCACCTTTAACCAAGCATTGCCAGTTAGCACCTTCCAAGCACACTCAACCTTTCTTCTTCTCCAGCTCCACCCCCCTTCCTTTCTTCCTCAGCTGGGATTATGCTGTTTGAGTTACAGTATTTGTTCTACAACAGGAAATCTAAAAACAAAGTGGTGGTGTAAACAATATACCACACCTGTGTGTTCTCACTTTAGCCATCCAGTCTCAACCTCCACCAGCGTGTCAAATGATATCAGGCCTTACATTACTGTATGTATGAGTCTCAAATGGCACGCTATTCCCTATATAGTGCACTGCTTTTGACCAGAGCCCTATGGTGCCATTTGAGATACAGCCTGTCTGTGTCAGGACCTTGTTGTTCCACACACGGGATGCCTTCTCTGTATGTTACAAGACATGTTTAGACCAATGGTGTCCAATGTATTTCCTGAACAGCTTTAGTGTGTGGTTTTAAATAGTGTCTGAATTAGATTGATTGATCTGTAATTGACTTGGTAACTAACTGATCGTGCAGATCAGCATCGCTTGTACAACTGCAAACACCACGGTTGTGTCCCAAATTGCACCCTATACCCTTTATAGTGCATTGTGTTTGACCAGACTTGGTAAAACGTAGTGCACTATATAGGGAATAGGGTGCCATTCGGGATGAAGCCCATCATTACTGCTTTTGCTGGTACTAACGAACTAGGGCTGGGAATTGCCAGGGACCTCACGACACGATATTATCACGATACTTAGATGCCGATACAATATGACATTGTCCTGTGTAATTGCGCACTATTCATTGGGTGCTGAAATCAGTAGTTTTTTATGAAAGCCTTTTGTGTTGTCGGAGCTCCAGTCTGCCCACACTAGTCGCCAATAAACTGCATCGTAAATCGTGGAGTTGAGTTTAATTGGCTAGATCAGTCATGGAAATAAGTGCTGGAAACATGTTGGATTACTATTTAAAAAGAAGATGGAGAACAAGCTATAGAATGAAAAATACTTTTGTTTTTGGGTAGGTAAAAAAAATGATCTGATAGTCGTAGTGGGGTAGTAGATGCCTAGTCTCCCTTATGGCTCAGCTCAAGTGCCTACATAATACATACACCATAGACATACATCATTTACACACGCACGCACACACACGCACACACACACACACACACACACACACACACACACACACACACACACACACACACACACACACACACACACACACACACACACACACACACACACACACACACACACACACACACACACAAACAGAAGTCAGCTCAGACAGGCCGAGCTCAGAGTTTCATTTAGAATGGAAAATTAATGTGTTTATGCAACAGTTGTTAGTGCATCGAACCAAATTGTATCGATTTGTTCTCTAATCAAACCAAATCGCATGTAGTACAATAATACAAGTGACAGCAGCTCTAATGCTAACTGTCTGTTGTGGTAGAACCCTCTGGAGGACCGCTCCATCTTTTCTGGGGGTCTGTTCCAGTACCTGGAGGAAAACAAGAGATGGAGGAACCGCTTTGTCTTCGTGGCCGACACCTACAACATCAGCTTCTACGAAAACAAAGTGGTGAGGGTGGTCGGAAAACTGAAACCATCTCTTTTTTGTTGTTGCTAGATTTGTTTTTACTTTCATAATCAGACAGATTTACATGCCAGCTAGTCTGAATCGTTTAGGTCACAACTTTAAATGTGGTTTGATGGTTCTGAACTGTTTGTAAATTTTTCACCCTCTTTCCTTGAAATCTGTACTCTGATAGGCTCACGAGAGGAGCTTGCGCCCTAAAGGAACCATCAACTGTGCTGGATACAAAGCTCTAACTTCCATGGAGGAGTATCTTGAACTGATCAACACCAGCCTGCCAGGTAAGAGATATCATTTGGTTACACCTGACTAGCTGATTTGTGTATAATAAACAGCTGATCATAGACACTGTTGGATTTTGGTATAACCAGCACTTTCCCCAATGTGAGATCAAGTACTAAAGTACTCAGTGACTAGCTTGGCCATATTCATTAGGGAATACTGTAGCAAAATATTTAGCAATGAGTGTTTCCTATTGGACAAGTTCTGGAATTCCTTTTCTGATTCAATATGTTTTCTTTGTTTTGGTGCCCTGTTGAGGAGGCTATGAACACCTATAAACCTGAATGTGTGTTTGTGTTTTAGGTATAAAGGCCAAGGTGGGCAGTGGTCCGTTTGTGAAGTGTGCCACCCAGTTCCACCTGATCCTGTGGCACCCGTACGCCCGCCACCACTACTTCTGTGTGCTGACAGAGAAGGAGCAGAAGAAGTGGCACGCTGTGCTTCAGGACTGTGTCAGACACAGCAACAATGGTGAGGAGCTGTCTGAACACACACACCACACACTGTCATAATAACGCACACAAACAGCATATACTATCCTTGTCGGGACCTAAAATTGATTTCCATTCAAAATTCTACACTACACATTTACAGCAAGAATATCACCTCATGCAGACAAACCCAATTGGTGGTTCTGCATGATAGAGGATTATCCATCTCAGATAGAGAACAACTCTCCCTCAGCTCCACCCTGACCAATTACTGCTCTTCTGCCTCACTGCCAGTGTTCACAACACAGACCTGTGTGTGTCTTGTGAAAGTTTGCATACCATCACAATGAGCTGGTCTATCAGTGACGGTAAAACGCAGCAGGGCAGGAATGTGTTATTGAAGTTATTGTCTTGGGAAACATCCCAAATGGCCCGCTATTTACTATATAGTGCATTATTTCTGTCCAGAGGCCTAATGGGTTACACATTGGTATAGGATGAGGTGAGCCCCCCCTTTCCATGGCAATCGGAAATGTGCTTGTGTGTATTCCTGTACCTCATCCAGCACACACACACACGCACACACATTTTCAGAGAAACTTGGAGAAGTGAGAAATCCCCTTAGGGAGGATTTCACAGGAAGGTGAAACAATGTGATTATTCATTGAGTGACAAAGTGGGCCGATGAAATCACATGAACAGACTTGCTAGGATCCCACAGGTTGCAGAAGCAGCTCAACAATCAAATGGTGATCACTGCACTGATCCACTGATGGTCCTCCGACATCACGTCAGCACCTTCCCATAATGCACTTTAAATAAACATACTTGCATGTCTCGACCACTAACACCCCACACCCTGGGAGGATCTGAGCCGTGTTCACTTGGGATCAAAGCGCACATGCATACACACGTGCATACACACATGCAGGCACACAACACACACACTGACAAGGTGCTGACACAGTGTTTGTGTCCATTTTGACTTCAACCTTTGAAAATGTCTTCTGCTGATTGATTTAAAGCATCCTATATACAGTCATTTCCATGCAGTATATAGTTAGTAGAACTATAAGTACATACTTTTTTCTCATAGACTCATCATTTGCCTATTTTTATGGCGGCGCCTAGCGGTTAAGCGCGTTTGGCCAGAAACCGAAAGGTCGCTGGTTCGAATCCCCTAGCCGACTACGAGGTTAAACATCTGTCTGTGCCCTTGAGCAAGGCACTTAAACCGAAATGCTCCTGTAATCTGCTCTGGTTACTAAAACATTCTCATAAATAGGATATATATTTTAAGTGGGCTTAACACATTCACTTCAGCTGCACATTGACTATCGTCTCTGACTCTTTGTACGAACAATAAGAAGCTCCAGAATCTTCAACCCTTGTTGGCCCCTCCTCTGGAGCCAATCAGAGCCATGGTACTCCCCTTACCTGTCCAGGCCTGGAGCCAATCAAAGTCATTGTACTCCCCCTACATGTCCAGGCCTGCCAGCTGTCCAAACAGCAAGCAATGCAGAAGCACGGTGGCTAGGAAAAACTCCCTAGAAAGGCAGGAACCTAAGAAGAAACCCAGAGAGAAACCAGGCTATGATGGGTGGCCAGACCTCTTCTGGCTGTGCTGGTTGGAGTTTATAAGAGTACATGGCCATTTACGACCAGATTGTTCTTCAAGATGTTCAAACGTTCATAGATGACCAGCAGGGTCAAATAATAACTAGTGGTTGTAGAAGGTGCAACAGCTCAGTACCTCGGGAGGAAATGTCAGTTGGCTTTTCATAGCCGATGAGAGAGAGAATTCATACAGGAGAAATACTCCAGATATACAGTTGAAGTCGGAAGTTTACATACACCTTAGTCAAATACATTTAAACTCACTTTTCACAATTCTTGACATTTAATCCTAGTAAAAATTCCCTGTCTTAGGTCAGTTAGGATCACCACTTTATTTTAAGAATGTAAAATGTCAGAATAATAGTAGAGAGAGTGATTTATTTCAGCTTTTATTTCTTTCATCACATTCCCAGTGGGTCAAAAGTTTACATACACTCAATTACTATTTGGAAGCATTGCCTTTAAATTGTTTAACTTGGGTCAAACGTTTTGGGTAGCCTTCCACAAGCTTCCCACAATAAGTTGGGTTAATTTGGGCCCATTCCTCCTGACAGAGCTGGTGTAACTGAGTCAGGTTTGTCGGCCTCCTTGCTCACACATGCTTTTTCAGTTCTGCACACACATTTTCTATAAATTTGTGATGGCCACTCCAATACCTTGACTTTTTGCCACAACTTTGGAAGTATGCTTGGGGTCATTGTCCATTTGGAAGACCCATTTGCGACCAAGCTTTAACTTCCTGAATGATGTCTTGAGATGTTGCTTCAATATATCCACATAATTGTCCTCCCTCATGATGCTATCTATTTTGTGAAGTGCACCAGTCCCTCCTGGAGAAAAGCACCCACACAACATGATGCTGACACCCCCGTGCTTCACGGTTGGGATGGTGCACTTCTCGCAAAGTACGTTCATCTCTAGGAGACAGAATATGCGTCTCCTTCCTGAGCGGTATGATGGCTGCGTGGTCCCATGGTGTTTATTACTGCGTACTATTTTTTGTACAGATGAACATGGTACCAAGGATAAATCAGACTTGTGGAGGTCTACAATTTCTTTTCTGAGGTCTTGGCTGATTTCTTTTGATT
Organism: Salvelinus alpinus; assembly: GCF_045679555.1. Classification (NCBI taxonomy): domain Eukaryota; kingdom Metazoa; phylum Chordata; class Actinopteri; order Salmoniformes; family Salmonidae; genus Salvelinus; species Salvelinus alpinus. Next base: position 24,614,054 of record NC_092103.1, on the reverse strand, counting down.
TTCCCATGATGTCAAGTAAAGAGGCACTGAGATTAAAGGTAGGCCTTGAAATACAGTGGGGAGAACAAGTATTTGATACACTGCCAATTTTGCAGGTTTTCCTACTTACAAAGCATGTAGAGGTCTGTAATTTTTATCATAGATACACTTCAACTGTGAGAGACGGAATCTAAAACAAAAATCCTGAAAATCACATTGTATGATTTTTAAATAATTAATTTGCATTTTATTGACCAGCATTGAAGATTAAATGTGGCTGGGTCTTTCAGCATGACAATGATCCCAAACACACCGCCCAGGCAACGAAGGAGTGGCTTCGTAAGAAGGAGTGGCTTCGTAAGAAGCATTTCAAGGTCCTGGAGTGGCCTAGCCAGTCTCCAGATCTCAACCCCATAGAAAATCTTTGGAGGGAGTTGAAAGTCCGTGTTGCCCAGCAACAGCCCCAAAACATCACTACTCTAGAGGAGATCTGTATGGAGGAATGGGCCAAAATACCAGCAACAGTGTGTGAAAACCTTGTGAAGACTTACAGAAAACGTTTGACCTCTGTCATTGCCAACAGAGGGTATATAACAAAATATTGAGATAAACTTTTGTTATTGACCAAATACTTATTTTCCACCATAATTTGCAAATAAATTCATTACAAATCCTACAATGTGATTTTCTGGATTTTTTTTTCTCATTTTGTCTGTCATAGTTGAAGTGTACCTATGATGAAAATTACAGGCCTCTCATCTTTTTAAGTGGGAGAACTTGCACAATTGGTGGCTGACTAAATACTTTTTTGCCCCACTGTATATTTTATATATATTTATTTTTAGTATATTTTCTCCCCAATTTCATGGTATCCAATTGGTAGCTACAATCTTGTCTCATCGCTGCAACTCCCGTACGGACTCGGGAGAGGCGAAGGTCGAGAGCCGTGTGTCATTGGAGATACTGCGTTGTGATATAATCTGAAACAACCTGATAAGTCTAACCACCAATACACACACACATTGTGTGGCTTGCTGCATACTCGCAGCGGAATTGGTTATCATGAAGTACAGTCCAGTAAAAGTGTTAGCAACAGTGTTTTGCATCACGTTTAGAGGATCTATTGTGTGCTGGGGTAGGACTGGGTTGGGCTGAGTCCCAAATGGCACCCTTAATAGTGTGCAGCTTTTTCAAAATAGGGTGCCATTTGGGATGCAGACTCATGCTGGTTTTGTGCTTGTGGCTCAGTGTCCTGCTGTATGAAATGCCTGAGTCCTATTTGAATATAAGCCTTCTTTGAGAAATGTAATAAAAGCTGAGGCCTCAGCACAAAGCTAGTGGAGTGCATGGAAGGAAATGGCTGATTTCTCTATTTTCCCTTTTGTAGAGAGTTAGAGCAGAATAGGGAAGACTCACAGGTGCTTGTCACTGTGGGGGATAATTGCCATGTTGCTGTTATACCTGGTGTCCATGACAACCACTCAGAAAAACCGCCCACTCGTTCCTGTGGTCTTACCTGTGGTAGATGACGGTATTGTTGTCTTTTGTACAAAAGCTGACTTCAATCAATGTTCTGCTATTGGACCAGGTCTCTCTTGGAAAAGAGATATTATCTCAATGAGAAAAAACCTGTATAAATAAAAGTAAAATAAAATGTAATATATCAAGGCCGTGCAGATATAATTAATTGTCTCTTCTCTATAAGATCAGACTATTTCCATACTGTTTCTCCAGCACGTTTTCTCCTTTTTGTTGAACTTTTCATAGTCCTGTGCTTATGGTTGGCTTATGGTATGTGATCGAGATGATCTCTCATGATTAGTCAGCCTGTCTGTCAGTCTAAGCCATGGTCTATCACCATACCAGTTGTATTTCCTGCAGGGCGGTGCATCTCATTGGCAGTCAGAGCTAGCCCTGGGCTGCCACCAGCCACCAGGGAGCCATCAACTGCTGTATCAGCATTGTCTTAATGAAGAGTTCAGCGTTCCACTAGCCACGTGCAGTTACAAGCCTGGCTTAAATAAGCGGCAGGTGCAGGATCAAAATCCACCTTCGTAACATGGATAAAGCCTGAGCTGGAATGTGAAGCTACATGAAGCTGGCTAGCTTTCTAAAATCCTGAATAGATATAGCTAGCATTGTAGTATTATACCCCTCTGGTCTGAGCTCCACACCTCCACATCACTGCTTTAACCCTTAGCAGACTGAGTGGGGCATATGTTTACCATAGTGTGGTTCTGTTTACCATAGTGTGGTTCTGTTTACCATAGTGTGGTTCTGTTTACCATAGTGTGGTTCTGTTTACCATAGTGTGGTTCATTGTATGTTTTCATAATGTGTTGGCTGACTGTAGAGTGGGTTCTGTTTGTCCTGGTGTGTTTATCGTAGTGAGGCTGGTACACACCCAGGCTGTGACAGACAGCATGTGAAGGAGTTTTGTAATGCTGTCAGAGCTTGGTTGTAGAGAATAGAGCTGAGGGCTATAGTACGTTTCAGTATCTTACCATGAGGTGCTATCGTGGTATACACTTGAACTCTGAACCCATCTTGCCTCTAAGCTAACGGAGAGCCGGTTGACGGTACTGTCTCGCAAACTCCTGTAAACAAGTGATTAACAATAAACACACACAGGCTAGATGTGAAGGGAACTTTGATCTGGCTGTGGCAGGAGTCACGCCAACTGCAGAAGTGCAGAGGTGGACAGGGAAATGTCTCAAATAAAGAGACCATGGTAAACGCTACCACATATTTTTACACAGACACACACACTTTACACACACACACTTTTTCATGCTACTCTGGATGCAATCTGCTCCCTGATCTTGGTATAAGTAATGGTTTCCAACAAGTCATATTGTGAATCAAAATGTATTCCCTTTTCCAGGATTGCCCCCCCTCCCCTTCTGCCATCAAAACAGCCTCAATTTGTCGAGGGCATGGACTATATAAGGTGTCGAAAGCGTTCCACAGGGATGCTGGCCCATGTTGCTGGATGTCCTTTGAGGGGTGGACCATTGTTAAATATGTTGTCTTGCCCATTCACCCTCTGAATGGCACACATACACAGTCCATGTCTTAATAGTATAAAGGCTTAAAAATCCTTTAACTTGTCTCCTCACCTTCATCTACACTGATTGAAGTGGATTTAACAAGTGACATCAATAAGGGATGATAGCGTTCACCTGGATTCATCTGTCATGGAAAGAGCAGGTGTCCTTATTGTTTTGTATACTCAGTGTAAATACATGTAACTTAGTAAAGGTTCACACTAGTCCCCATGTCCCAAGAGGAACATGGTATGATAAATTGTTATTTTTATGAAGAAAGGAATTCATAGCAGTCCTGTTTTAAAAGGGGTTCAAACTTCATCCCGAGCGACACATTTTTCATGGTGTGTCCCCGAAGTGATGCCCTATTCCCTATATAGTGCATTAGTTTATAGTGCACTTTATAAGATACGGGTAGGACACTATATAGGGAATAGGGTGCCATTTGGGATGCCGCCTCGGTCAGCTGATCTATATGTCCAGTGTGTTCTCATGAGAGTCAATGCCTAGACAATCTAGCCCTGTTTCACCCTCACCCATCAGGCCGGAGTTGGCACAGCGGGCAGAGAGAGGGCTTCCTGTCAACCCCTCCCCAACTCTCTCCGTTTATTTCCTGTCTTTGTCTAACCCACAGCCAAAGCATGCAAGATAGACTCTCACACGAGCAGCATACCACCCTGCATCCCACTACTGGCTTGCCTCTGAAGCTAAGCAGGGTTGGTCCTGGTCGGTCCCTGGATGGGAGATGCTGCCGGAAGTGGTATTGGAGGGCCAGTAGGAGGCACTCTTTCCTCTGGTCTAAAATAAAATATCCCAATGCCCCAGGGCAGTGATTGGGGACATTGCCCTGTGTAGGATGGGATGTTAAACGGGTTTCCTGACTCTCTGTGGTCACTAAAGATTCCATGGCACTTATTGTAAGAGTAGGGTAAAATAATCAAAAATACACATCTGCTACACAGCGGTGTAAAAATACTTTAAAGTGTGACTTAAGTAGTTATTTGGGGTGTCTGTACTTTACTATTTTACTTTTACTTCACTACATTCCTAAAGAAAATAATGTACTTTTTACTCCACACATTTTCCCTGACACCCAAAAGTAATCGTTAGATTTTGAATGCTAGCAGGAAAGGGTCCAATTCATGCACTTATCAAGAGAACATCCCTGGTCATCCCTACTGCCTCTGATCTGGCAGACTCACTAAACAGAGAACATCCCTGGTCATCCCTACTGCCTCTGATCTGGAGGACTCACTAAACAGAGAACATCCCTGGTCATCCCTACTGCCTCTGATCTGGCAGACTCACTAAACAGAGAACATCCCTGGTCATCCCTACTGCCTCTGATCTGGCAGACTCACTAAACAGAGAACATCCCTGGTCATCCCCACTGCCTCTGATCTGGCAGACTCACTAAACAGAGAACATCCCTGGTCATCCCTACTGCCTCTGATCTGGCAGACTCACTAAACAGAGAACATCCCTGGTCATCCCTACTGCCTCTGATCTGGCAGACTCACTAAACAGAGAACATCCCTGGTCATCCCTACTGCCTCTGATCTGGAGGACTCACTAAACATCCCTGGTCATCCCTACTGCCTCTGATCTGGAGGACTCACTAAACAGAGAACATCCCTGGTCATCCCTACTGCCTCTGATCTGGCAGACTCACTAAACAGAGAACATCCCTGGTCATCCCTACTGCCTCTGATCTGGCAGACTCACTAAACAGAGAACATCCCTGGTCATCCCTACTGCCTCTGATCTGGAGGACTCACTAAACAGAGAACATCCCTGGTCATCCCTACTGCCTCTGATCTGGCAGACTCACTAAACAGAGAACAACCCTGGTCATCCCTACTGCCTCTGATCTGGCAGACTCACTAAACAGAGAACATCCCTGGTCATCCCTACTGCCTCTGATCTGGCAGACTCACTAAACAGAGAACATCCCTGGTCATCCCTACTGCCTCTGATCTGGCAGACTCACTAAACAGAGAACAACCCTGGTCATCCCTACTGCCTCTGATCTGGCAGACTCACTAAACAGAGAACATCCCTGGTCATCCCTACTGCCTCTGATCTGGCAGACTCACTAAACAGAGAACATCCCTGGTCATCCCTACTGCCTCTGATCTGGCAGACTCACTAAACAGAGAACAACCCTGGTCATCCCTACTGCCTCTGATCTGGCAGACTCACTAAACAGAGAACATCCCTGGTCATCCCTACTGCCTCTGATCTGGCGGACTCACTAAACAGAGAACAACCCTGGTCATCCCCACTGCCTCTGATCTGGAGGACTCACTAAACAGAGAACAACCCTGGTCATCCCTACTGCCTCTGATCTGGCGGACTCACTAAACAGAGAACATCCCTGGTCATCCCTACTGCCTCTGATCTGGCGGACTCACTAAACACAAATGCTTTGTTTGTTTGTAAATTATGTCTGCATGTTGTAGTGTGCCCCTGGCTATCCGTAAATACATAAATAAGAAAATTGTGCTGTCCGGTTTGCTTAATACAGTTCCTTCGGAAAGTATTCAGACCCCTTGTTTTTCCAAAATAAAAAATCTCAGCAATCTACACACAATACCCTATAATGACAAAGCGAAAACAGGTTTTTAGAAATTATTTTCATAAGTATTCAGACCCTATGCTATGAGACACAAAATTGAACTCAGGTGCATCCTGCTTCCATTGATCATCCTTGAAATGTTTCTACAACTTGATTGGAGTCCATCTGTGGTAAATTCAATTGAAAGGACATCATTTGGAAAGGCACACATCTGTCTATATAAGGTCCCACAATTGACAGTGCATGTCAGAGCAAGAACCAAGCCATGAGGTTGAAGGAATTGTCCGTAGAGCTCCAAGACAAGATTGTGTCGAGGCACAGATCTGGGGAAGGGTACCAAAACAATTCTGCAGCATTGAAGGTCCACAAGAACACAGTGGCCTCCAACATTCTTAACTGGAAGACATTTGGAACCACCAAGACTCTTCCACCCTGCCAAACTGAGCAATCGGGGAGGAACCTTGATCAGGGAGGTGACCAAGAACCCGATGGTCACTCTGACAGATCTCCAGAGTTCCTCTGTGGAGATGGGAGAACGTTCCAGATGGACAACCATCTTTGCAGCACTCCACCAGTCAGACCTTTATTGTAGAGTTTCCAGATGGAAGCTACTCCTCAGGTAAAGGCCCATGACAGCCCGCTTGGAGTTTGCCGAAAGGCAGGGAGACTAGTCAGGATCGAGGCAAAGATGAATGAAGCAAAGTACAGAGAGATCCTTGATGAAAACCTGCTCCAGAGCGCTCAGGACCTCAGACTGGGGCGAAGGTTCATCTTCCAACAGGACAACGACCCTAAGCACACAGCCAAGACAATGCAGGAGTGGCTTCGGGACAAGTCTCTGAATGTCATTGAGGGGCCCAGCCAGAGCCCGGATTTGAAGCTCATCGAACATCTCTGGAGAGACCTGAAAATAGCTGTGCAGCAACGTTCCTCATCCAACCTGACAGAGCTTTTGGATCTGCAGAGAAGAATGGAAGAAACTTCCCAAATACAGGTGTGCCAAGCTTATAGCGTCATACCCAAGAAGACTCGAGGCTGTAATCGCTGCCAAAGGTGGGTCTGAATGCTTATGTAAATGTGATATTTCAGTTTTCTATTTTTAATACATTTGCAAAAAAATCTAAAAACCTGTTTTTGCTTTGTCATTATGGGGTATTGTGTGTAGATTGAGAGAAAAAAACAAAATGTTTAATCAATTTTAGAATAAGGCTGTAACCTGACAATGTGGGAAAAAATCAAGGGGTCTGAATACTTTCCGAAAGCACTGTATAAGCAATTTGAAATTATTTTTACTTTAAAGTATATATAGTATAAAGTATATTTAAAACCAAGTACTTTTAGACTTTTACTCAAGTAGTATTTTACTGGGTGACTTTTACGTGAGTCATTTTTTATTAAGGTATCTTTCCCTTTACTGAAGTATGACAATTTGTAACTTTTTCCACCACTGTTGCTACATGACTACACTACATCACAGACACTCACACTCAAGTTGAGCTTTTCCTGTATGCTTGACTATTGTGGAGTCATGAAGTGATATGTGATGCTGTTTTTGGAGCTTATTGTCAGACATAATTTTTTACCATATATGGCTATACCTCTTGGTTATATTTAGCAGGGGTCTCCTTTATACAGTCCTTTCCCAGTAGGTAGCTTGGCTTCTACTAAGCTGAGAGCCATCCTCTACTGATTCTGTGGAGGGTTGTAGTAGTTCGATCCCACCTGTCACATTTGTGCACTGTCTAGGGTTTACCGAGAATGGTGCAACAAACAAAAAACAGTGGCAGTCCTGTGGGTGAAAACAGCTCGTTGATGAGAGCGGTCGAAGGAGAAAGGCAAGAATCGTGCAAGCTAACAGGCGGGCCACAAACAGACAAATAACGGCGCAGTATAACAAGTGGTGTGCAGAACGGCATCTCGGAACGCACAACTCATCTGTCCTTGTCACGGATGGGCTATTGCCGCAGATGACCACACCAGGTTCCACTCCTATCAACTAAAATCAAGAAGAAGCGGTGGGCACGCGATCACCAACACTGGACAATTGAGGAGTGGAAAAATATTGCCTGGTCCGACGAATCCCGGTTCCTGTTGCATCATGCTGATGGCAGAGTCAGGACTTGGTGTAAGCAGCATGAGTCCATGGCCCCATCCAGCCTGGTGTACTGGTGTGTGGGAAATGTTTTCCTGGCACTTGTTAGGTCCCTTAATACCAATTGCGCAACGAACATTTCCAACACCTTGTAAGGCAAGTGGGAGGTGGGGGGGGTCTGCCCTGGTTTTAGATGGGTGTACCTAATCAACTGGCTTGTGTGTTTGCGTGTTGTGTATTCTTTGTAAACATGCTGTGGCACTCTGTCTCATCCGTCAATCCATATGGCAGACCGAGGCAGGCACACCCGCTTGTGGCTATTCAGTTCATGGCCACACTTCTCAACACACTCACTTTTAGAGGGTGTCACAATACAGAGACCTTAATAGAAACAGATCCTCATTTCAGGATCCCCTGATGAATTTGAGTGCTGTTTTTTTTTCACCACATAAACCAACCCACACGGTGAGTGCCTACTTCCTGAAAGTGAAAAGATTTTTCAAATTTCTCTATCACCTTTTGGACACACATGTCAAACACCACCACCACTGCAGAAGCTCCAACCTATCCAAAATGTGTGCTCTCTGGTGCCCCCTCCAGGTCTGTCAGAGGAGTGCAGGGTGCAGACCCCGGCCTTCACAGATGCGATGCGACTCCACAGGCAGGCTCAGGGACACTACGGCACCTGGGACATGATGTGTGGAGGGCCACCACAGGTGAGAGGAACACTATAGAGCTGGCTCTAGCTCTTGAGGACTTTGTTACATTTAGTCAATCGCATTTCATTTGAATGTATTCTGAATTAGTGATGCTAACACCTTGCAGTATATGTACTGTATTCAAGATCGCTAACCAAAGTTCAGGAGCAATCTTACAGCAGGTCATTCCCGGCCTTAGCTAAACCTCGAGTGGTCAGTGGCCATGATGGATGTCAGTCAGGCAGCCAGTGTGTATTTCACAGCTGTTTGTTGAGGATTGACTGTTTATCTGAGAGTACACGTGGAAGGAGAACTCTTCTCCTTGAGAAAACAGTGTAGAGAACATGTTGTACCTCACCACCTCCCTCTGTCAGTGATGCCAGACTTCTGCTCCTCTGGATGGGGTCTCCCCTAAAAGAGCTCAATTTCTAGCTCCATTTCACTCATATTTTTCCCCCGATTATCATCAACACTTCCCACTGTCGACCTGTTTGTGCCTACTGTGGGACTGGGAGTGTTTGTTTTGCTTGCTACCATTGTAAAGGTACAAGTAGGGACTAAGGGGTGTCATTCCCTGAGTCAAATCACTCTGGTTTCACTTGATAAAGTATTGCAGTGTAAAGGTAATAGGGTGCCATTTGGGACGGGACACTGTTACTCTGTGAAGTCCTGAAGTGATCACACTTACTCAGTAGAAATGAGACACTAAACTTTAAAGGGGTCCAAGTGTTGGGCATTAGACAGTAGGTCTGCATCCGAAATGGCACTGTATTCCCTATATAGTGCACCCTAAACTGGCCCTGGCCAAAATTAGTCCACTATAGGGAATAGGGTGCTATTCAGACAGGCACCCAAGATTTATCATGTCAATATCATGGCCCTGTGTACACTGAACAAAACTATAAATGCAACATGTAAAGTGTTGGTCACATGTTTCATGAGCTGAAATAAAAGACGCCAGAAATGTTACATATGCACAAGAAGCTTATTTTTCTCAAGTTTTGGGAACAAATTTGTTTACATCCCTGTTAGTGAGCATTTCTCCTTTGCCAAGATAATCCATCCACCTGACAGGTGTGGCATATCAAGAAGCTGATTAAACAGCATGATCATTACACAGGTGCACCTTGTGCTGGGGACAATAAAAGGCCACTCTAAAATGTGCAGTTTTGTCACACAACACAATGCCATAGATGTCTCAAGTTTTGAGGGAGCGTGCAATTGACATGCTGACTGCAGGAATGTCCCCCAGAGCTGTTGACAGATAATTTAATGTTAATTTCTCTACCATACGCCGCCTCCAATGTCTTTTTAGAGAATTTGGCAGTACGTCCATCCGGCCTTACAACCGCAGACCACATGTATGGCAATGTTGTGAACAGAGTGCCCCATGGTGGCAGTGAAGTTATGGCATGGGAAGGCATAAGCTACAGACAACAAACTTTAATTGCATTTTATCGATGGCAATTTGAATGCACAGAGATACCGCGACGAGATCCTGAGGCCCATTGTCGTGCCATTCATCCGCTGCCATCCCCTTATGTTTCAGCATGATAATGCACGGCCCCAAGTCGCAAGGATCTGTTCATAATTCCTGGAAGCTGAAAATGTCCCAGTTCTTCGATGGCCTGCATACTCACCAGACATGTCACCCATTTAGTATGTTTTGGATGCTCTGGATCGACGCGTACGACAGTGTGTTCCAGTTCCAGCCAATATCCAACAACTTCACACAACTTCGCCATTGAAGAGGAGTGGGACAACATTCCACAGGCCACAATCAACAGCCTGATCAACTCTATGTGAAGGAGATGCATGAGGCAAATGGTGGTCACACCAGATACTGGCTGGTTTTATGGTCCACTCCCCTACCTTTTTTTAAAGGTATCTGTGACCAACAGATGCATATCTATATCATGTGAAATCCACAGATTAGGGCCTAATGAATTTATTTCAGTTGAATGATTTCATTATATGATCTGTAACTCAGTAAAATTAGAAATTGTTGCATGTTGCGTTTTATGTTTGCTCAGTATAATAACAGCTGTCCTGGAAGGACTAATAGTGAGTTTCTAGCTTACGTAGCATTAGTTGCACCAGAGCATCACAGGCATCCTAAAATAGGAACTGTACCTCACCAACAACACAGTAGTTTTATATGGACATCTATGCTCAAGGAAAACATATTCTGCATGTCATGTATCTAGCCACTTTGTTCAGCTCCAATATGCTGCCTGGACCGCATTGAGACGATTATTCAATTAGGTCTAAAGCAGAGTGGGCCAAGTCAAGCCCTGGTCCAAGCATATTCAATTAAAACACGTGAGTTATGGTTGTGTAATCTGCAGCCAAGACCACTGCACCTTTAGATGATACTGACTGAATGCTGTGTTTAATATTTAGATCTTATTTATACCCTGAATTATTTTCCATTTAATGGAAATGGAGAACTGGCCCTCTGACAAACCCACTCCCAGCAGATTTATGCGTGTTTGGCTTCTTTGGAGTGTGTGAGTATTTTACTGCATTTGAGAGAAAATAGTATTTCATGAAGTTGTGGGTGCTGAGACAATTAGGGAGACAATACCATAGCACTGAATACATATGATATTACAGTTTTTAATTCAGTTGACTTTTCACAGAACAATCTATTACACGACCTTTAAACTATTTGGTGTTGTATTGATAGGTATTGTATGGTACCTTGTATTGGGAACGGCACCTTACTCATACATTTAGTTATTATTATGTTTTGTAGAGGAGCCACATAATGCTTTTTCTCATTGTAGTGCTTCAACATCACTGCCCTCTTTCCCACTTCCATGTACTAAATCCTCTGAATCACACACCACTCAACCCATTCATATGGGTGACTCAGAAGTTGTTCCTGCACTCCATAGGTTGAGTTGTGTGTTTGTTGCCGTTTGAAGTGTCACAACTGTGACACAACACCATGTCATTTTCTCTGTTGTGGAAACACCTGACTCATTCAGCTTCTCTGAAGTCTTATTCTTTTACTTAATGCCAAGTTTTGCCAACCACTAGTTACTCCTCTGGGTTATTTATAGAGACACCTCCTACACACTTTAAAACTTCTTATGGCTGCAGGGGCAGTATTGAGTAGCTTGGATGAAAAGGTGCCCAGAGTAAACTGCCTGGTCCTCAGTCCCCGTTGCTAATATATGCATATTATTATTAGTATTGGATAGAAAACACTCTGAAGTTTCTAAAACTGTTTGAATGATGTCTGTGAGTATAACAGAACTCATATGGCAGGCAAAAACCTGAGAAAAAAATCCAACCAGGAAGTGGGTAATCTGAGGTTTGTAGGTTTTCAAGTCATCGCCTATCGAATACACAGTGGGATATGGGTCAGTTTGCACTTCCTACGGCTTCCACTAGATGTCAACAGTCTGTAGAACCTTGTCTGATGCCTCTACTGTGAAGTGGGGCCGAAGGAGACAGGAATGGGTAAGGTCTGCCATGAGCTGACCATGCTCGTTCACATGAGGGAGCTCTGTTCCATTGCACTTCTGAAGACAATGGAATTCTCCGGTTGGAACATTATTGAAGATTCATGTTAAAAACATCCTAAAGATTGATTCAATACATCGTTTGACATGTTTCTACTGACTGTGACGGAACTTTTTGACATTTCGTCTGCTTTTAGTGAACGTGCTTCGTGACTTTGGATTTGTTTACCAAACACGCTAACAAAAGTAGCTATTTGGACATAAATGATGGACTTTACCGAACAAAACGAACATTTCTTGTGGAAGTGGGAGTCCTGGGAGTGCATTCCGACGAAGATCAGCAAAGATAAGTGAAGATTTATAATGCTATTTATGACTTTTGTTAACTTTACAATTTGGCGGGTAACTGTATGGCTTCCTTTTGTGGCTGAACGCTGAACAAAACATATGTATTGTGTAACATGAAGTCCTATGAGTGTCATTTGATGAAGATCATCAAAGGTTAGTGATTAATTTTATCTTTATTTCTGCTTTTTGTGACTCCTGTCTTTGGCTGGAAAAATGGCTGTGTTTTTCTGTGATTTTGCAGTGATCTAACATAATCGTTTGTGGTGCTTTCGCTGTAAAGCCTTTTTGAAATCGGACACTGTGGTGGGATTAACAAGAAGTTTATCTTTAAAATGGTGGGAAATACTTGTATGCTTGAGGAATTTTAATTATGAGATTTCTGTTGTCTGAATTGGGCGCCCTGCACTTTCACTGGCTGTTGTCATATCGATCCCGTTAACGGGATTGCAGCCCTAAGAAGAGTGTGTAAGTGATAATGCATAAAGTGTTTGCTTTTGTCTCCACCGTGTGTGTGTGTGTGTGTGTGTGTGTGTGTGTGTGTGTGTGTGTGTGTGTGTGTGTGTGTGTGTGTGTGTGTGTGTGTGTGTGTAGATCCTAGCCAACCTAGTGATGGAGACCCTCCATCCAGAGTTGAGGAATCTGATTGGTCCTCGTCTAAAGGGGAAGATACAACAGCGACAGAGGAACTGGATGCTGGTGAGTTGTTGTCCCTCCTACATGCTCCACTGTGTTCTTTCCTAGAACCTGGAGTTTACCCCGACCACATGTTAAGTTTTTCCCATTCAGGTCACATAGTCAGGAAAACTCCTGAACCTACCATTCCTAACCACATTGCTGATTGCGCCGGCGTCCCAAATGGCACCCTATTCCCTACAGAGTGAATTTACACTATGATAGATTCCCGAGAGAAATCGGAAAAAATACCCGCGGCTAGATGTATTACAATAGTGTAAAGACGAGAATCTTGATTCATTTTTTACATCTCTTACGCCACCTCCTCGTGCGAGACTGCCCCCGCAAAGCAGTTAATGTAAACAAAATAGTATCCAAGAGAAATGTTTGCCCCTATAGTAAAAATCTTAATAGCAGAGCAATGTTTTTAAAACAGCTGAAATGTATAGACATTTACCTTATACTTTAGACTTGTTTTATATATGTTTTACCTGGAATTGCTGTAATAGCCTGTTACTCTCAAATGGTCGCTGTAGCTTTAAGGGAATCTCAGAACACAGCAGGCAGGAACTGCAAGCAGCATCTCCCCAGTGAATTACCAACATTTTCAGGCGCAATGAAACATTTTTAATGTAATGATTTGCATGATATTGGTCAAATGAAGTCTGGTTTGTTTTAAGTTAACTTCAATACGCTAAAGTTGTAGCTAATGTAAGCCTAAATGCTATGTGAACCCTTTGGAATTACCTGGATTTCTACATAAATTTGAGTTTGAGTTTGCTATTCACAAGAAGCATTGCCTGATGTGAACCATGCCTCGAACAAAATAGATCTCAGAAGACCTAAGATTAAGAATTGTTGACTTGCATAAAGCTGGAAAGGGTTTACAATAGTATCTCTAAAAGCCTTGATGTTCATCAGTCCATGGTAAAACACATTGTTTATAAATGGAGAAAGTTCAGCACTGTTGCTACTCTCCCTATGAGTGGCCGTCCTGCAAAGATGACTGCAAGAGCACAATGCAGAATGCTAAATGAGGTTAAGAAGAATCCTAGTGTCCGCTAAAGACTTACAGAAATCTCTGGAACATGCTAACATCTCTGTTGACAAGTCTACGATACATAAAACACTAAACAAGAATGGTGTTCATGGGAGGACACCACAGAAGAAGCCACTGCTGTCCAAATAAAACATTGCTGCACGTCTGAAGTTTGCAAAAGTGCACGTGGATGTTCCACAGCGCTACTGGCAAAGTATTCTATGGACAAATTAAACTAAAGTTGAGTTGTTTGGAAGGAACACACAACACCAACATCAAAACCTCATCCCAACTGTAAAGTATGGTGGAGGGCGCATCATGGTTTGGGCTGCTTTGCTGCCTCAGGGCCTGGACAGCTTGCTATCATAAACTTCGGAATTCATTCTTCCGTTGATCAAGACATTTTGCAGGAGCATGTTAGGCTATCTGTCCACAAATTGAAGCTCAACAGAAGTTGGGTGATGCAACATGACAACAACCCAAAACACAGAATTAAATCAACAATAGAATGGCTTGAACAGAAGAAAATACGCATTCTGGAGTGGCCCAGTCAGTCCTGACCTCAACCGATTGAGATGCTGTGGCATGACCTCGAGAGCAGTTCACACCAGACATCCCTAGAATATTGCTGATCTGAAACAGTTTTGTAAAGAGGAATGGTCCAAAATTTCTCCTGACCATTGTGCAGGTCTGATCCACAACTACAGAAAACATTTGGTTGAGGTTATTGCTGCCAAAGGAAGGTCAACCAGTTATTAAATCCAAGGGTTCACATACGTTTCCCACCCTGCACTGTGAATGTTTACACGGTATGTTCAATAAAGATATGAAAACGTATAATTGGTTGTGTGCTCGTTTAAGCAAACCGTTTGTCTATTGTTGTGACCTAGCTGAAGATTAGATCAAATGTAATGACCAATTTATGCAGAAATCCAGGTATTTCCAAAGGGTTCACATACCTTTTCTTGCCACTGTATGGTTCAGCTAATATTATGGGCCCTGGTCAAATGGTCCTCATCCCAAATGGCACCCTAAATAGTGCATTACATTTGACATGCCTACATAGTGCACTAGCTATGGGCCACAGTCAAAAGTAGTGCACTATGTAGGGAATAGGGTGCCATTTGGGATGCAGGGAGTGTGTTCAACCTCTCGCTCTCTCCCCCTCTACAGATCTCTGAGGCGGTGTATAAGCAGGTGTTGTCTCAGACCCAGGCTCAGTATGAGGCTTTAGTCCAGGCCTGTGAGGTTCAGACATCCCGTCTAGACGCAGTGTTACGCACAGACATGGACCAGATAATCACGTCCAAGGAACACGTCAGCGGCAAGATCCGCGGTGAGAGACATGCACACACGGCACCCATAGAAAACACTCCTTACTGATATGTAGACTTCATCCAAATGGGGACTAAAAGAGATCCTAATCAAATCACACTGTATTAGTTCTCTCAACAATTGTACTTCTGCAGTCTTAGCGTCTGTAATGTCCATTGTTAGAGTGCCTACCGTGTGTCACTTCTAGTGGTTTTGGTTTGTTGAGTGCAGAGCTAAGGGCTTATTGGCACAGTAAAGCAGTAAGACCAGTTACTGGTTACATCCCAAATGTCACCCTATTCTCTACATAGTGTACTATACTACTTTTGACCAGAGCCTTATGGGCCCTGGTCAAAAGAAGTGCACTATATAGGGAATAGCGTGGCATTTGGGATGCGCTCATTGAGTAACACTACAGTATTAGACTATGGCATCATGTTACTGGTGAATTTCTATGGACAATTGCCACCAGAGGGATCCTGTACTGTAACTGACCCTCCCTTTCCCTCTCACATTTCAAACTTCTACTCTGTTTCTTTACTCTCCCACTTTCTCTCTCTCATCCCTTACTCCCATCTCTCTCTTTCTTTACCTTAGCGCTCTCTCTCTCTCGTCTGCCTGCCTGCTTGTTTTAACCATAAAGCATCTTTCACTATTTTATTCTAGCACTGTCACCATTCCACCTAAAAAGAAAAAGGGCACTTTTTTTTTCTTGTGTTTTGTTTCCCATGGAGCCAATGTTGAAAGACTGCATTCCTTAGATGTCACTGGAGTCCAATGTTCACTTTATACCACTGGTACACTTAAGACCGGGCTCAGGGCTCACAGGTCCACTATGTGATGGAGGAGCGGCATCTATTGAGGAACTTTAAATGTCTTTGAACTTAACTAGCATTGAAAAAAGTTAATACATTCTTTTAAACATCTCTCCCTAATTTCTGAATCACGATTGTAACGTTGTCAGGAGGCTACAGTAACCTATGTAACATCGTCAGGAGGCTACAGTAATCTATGTAACATTGTCAGGAGGCTACAGTAATCTATGTAACATTGTCAGGAGGCGACAGTAACCTATGTAACGTTGTCAGGAGGCTACAGTAACCTATGTAACGTTGTCAGGAGGCTACAGTAATCTATGTAACGTTGTCAGTAGGCTACAGTAACCTATGTAACGTTGTCAGGAGGCTACAGTAATCTATGTAACGTTGTCAGGAGGCTACAGTAACCTATGTAACGTTGTCAGGAGGCTACAGTAATCTATGTAACGTTGTCAGGAGGCTACAGTAATCTATGTAACGTTGTCAGGAGGCTACAGTAATCTATGTAACGTTGTCAGGAGGCTACAGTAATCTATGTAACGTTGTCAGTAACATTGTCAGGAGGCTACAGTAATCTATGTAACGTTGTCAGTAGGCTACAGTAACCTATGTAACGTTGTCAGGAGGCTACAGTAATCTATGTAACGTTGTCAGTAGGCTACAGTAATCTATGTAACATTGTCAGGAGGCGACAGTAACCTATGTAACGTTGTCAGGAGGCTACAGTAATCTATGTAACGTTGTCAGTAGGCTACAGTAACCTATGTAACGTTGTCAGGAGGCTACAGTAATCTATGTAACGTTGTCAGTAGGCTACAGTAATCTATGTAACGTTGTCAGTAGGCTACAGTAACCTATGTAACGTTGTCAGGAGGCTACAGTAATCTATGTAACGTTGTCAGGAGGCGACAGTAACCTATGTAACGTTGTCAGGTGGCTACAGTAATCTACAGTGGGGAGAACAAGTATTTGATACACTGCCGATTTTGCAGGTTTTCCTACTTACAAAGCATGTAGAGGTCTGTCATTTTTATCATAGGTACACTTCAACTGTGAGAGACGGAATCTAAAACAAAAATCCAGAAAATCACATTGTATGATTTTTAAGTAATTAATTTGCATTTTATTGCATGACATAAGTATTTGATCACCTACCAGCCAGTAAGAATTCCGGCTCTCACAGACCTGTTAGTTTTTCTTTAAGAAGCCCTCCTGTTCTCCACTCATTACCTGTATTAACTGCACCTGTTTGAACTCGTTACCTGTATAAAAGACACCTGTCCACACACTCAATCAAACAGACTCCAACCTCTCCACAATGGCCAAGACCAGAGAGCTGTGTAAGGACATCAGGGATAAATTGTAGACCTGTACAAGGCTGGGATGGGCTACAGGACAATAGCCAAGCAGCTTGGTGAGAAGGCAACAACTGTTGGCACAATTATTAGAAAATGGAAGAAGTTCAAGATGACGGTCAATCACCCTCGGTCTGGGGCTCCATGCAAGATCTCACCTCGTGGGGCATCAATGATCATGAGGAATGTGAGGGATCAGCCCAGAACTACACGGCAGGACCTGGTCAATGACCTGAAGAGAGCTGGGACCACAGTCTCAAAGAAAACCATTAGTAACACACTACGCCGTCATGGATTAAAATCCTGCAGCGCACGCAAGGTCCCCCTGCTCAAGCCAGCGCATGTCCAGGCCCGTCTGAAGTTTGCCAATGACCATCTGGATGATCCAGAGGAGGAATGGGAGAAGGTCATGTGGTCTGATGAGACAAAAATAGAGCTTTTTGCTCTAAACTCCACTCGCCGTGTTTGGAGGAATAGAAGGATGAGTACAACCCCAAGAACACCATCCCAACCGTGAAGCATGGAGGTGGAAACATAATTCTTTGGGGATGCTTTTCTGCAAAGGGGACAGGACGACTGCACCGTATTGAGGGGAGGATGGATGGGGCCATGTATCGCGAGATCTTGACCAACAACCTCCTTCCCTCAGTAAGAGCATTGAAGATGGGTCGTGGCTGGGTCTTCCAGCATGACAACGACCCGAAACACACAGCCAGGGCAACTAAGGAGTGGCTCCGTAAGAAGCATCTCAAGGTCCTGGAGTGGCCTAGCCAGTCTCCAGACCTGAACCCAATAGAAAATCTTTGGAGGGAGCCGAAAGTCCGTATTGCCCAGCGACAGCCCCGAAACCTGAAGGATCTGGAGAAGGTCTGTATGGAGGAGTGGGCCAAAATCCCTGCTGCAGTGTGTGCAAACCTGGTCAAGAACTACAGGAAACGTATGATCTCTGTAATTGCAAACTAAGGTTTCTGTACCAAATATTCAGTTCTGCTTTTCTGATGTATCAAATACTTATGTCATGCAATAAAATGCAAATTAATTACTTAAAAATCATACAATGTGATTTTCTGGATTTTTGTTTTAGATTCCTTCTCTCACAGTTGAAGTGTACCTATGATAAAAATTACAGACCTCTACATGCTTTGTAAGTAGGAAAACCTGCAAAATTGTCAGTGTATCAAATACTTGTTCTCCCCACTGTATGTAACGTTGTCAGTAGGCTACAGTAACCTATGTAACGTTGTCAGGAGGCTACAGTAATCTATGTAACGTTGTCAGTAGGCTACAGTAATCTATGTAACGTTGTCAGTAGGCTACAGTAACCTATGTAACGTTGTCAGGAGGCTACAGTAATCTATGTAACGTTGTCAGTAGGCTACAGTAATCTATGTAACGTTGTCAGGAGGCTACAGTAACCTATGTAACATTGTCAGTAGGCTACAGTAATCTATGTAACGTTGTCAGTAGGCTACAGTAACCTATGTAACGTTGTCAGGAGGCTACAGTAATCTATGTAACGTTGTCAGGAGGCTACAGTAACCTATGTAACGTTGTCAGGAGGCTACAGTAACCTATGTAACGTTGTCAGGAGGCTACAGTAACCTATGTAACGTTGTCAGGAGGCTACAGTAATCTATGTAACGTTGTCAGGAGGCTACAGTAATCTATGTAACGTTGTCAGGAGGCTACAGTAACCTATGTAACGTTGTCAGGAGGCTACAGTAACCTATGTAACGTTGTCAGGAGGCTACAGTAATCTATGTAACGTTGTCAGGAGGCTACAGTAATCTATGTAACGTTGTCAGGAGGCTACAGTAATCTATGTAACGTTGTCAGGAGGCTACAGTAATCTATGTAACGTTGTCAGGAGGCTACAGTAACCTATGTAACGTTGTCAGGAGGCTACAGTAATCTATGTAACGTTGTCAGGAGGCTACAGTAATCTATGTAACGTTGTCAGGAGGCTACAGTAATCTATGTAACGTTGTCAGGAGGCTACAGTAATCTATGTAACGTTGTCAGGAGGCTACAGTAACCTATGTAACGTTGTCAGTAGGCTACAGTAACCTATGTAACGTTGTCAGGAGGCTACAGTAATCTATGTAACGTTGTCAGTAGGCTACAGTAACCTATGTAACGTTGTCAGGAGGCTACAGTAACCTATGTAACGTTGTCAGGAGGCTACAGTAATCTATGTAACGTTGTCAGGAGGCTACAGTAACCTATGTAACGTTGTCAGGAGGCTACAGTAACCTATGTAACGTTGTCAGTAGGCTACAGTAACCTATGTAACGTTGTCAGGAGGCTACAGTAACCTATGTAACGTTGTCAGGAGGCTACAGTAACCTATGTAACGTTGTCAGGAGGCTACAGTAACCTATGTAACATTGTAAGGAGGCTACAGTAATCTATGTAACGTTGTCAGGAGGCTACAGTAATCTATGTATCGTTGTCAGGAGGCTACAGTAACCTATGTAACGTTGTCAGTAGGCTACAGTAATCTATGTAACGTTGTCAGTAGGCTACAGTAATCTATGTAACGTTGTCAGGAGGCTACAGTAATCTATGTAACGTTGTCAGGAGGCTACAGTAACCTATGTAACGTTGTCAGGAGGCTACAGTAACCTATGTAACGTTGTCAGTAGGCTACAGTAACCTATGTAACGTTGTCAGGAGGCTACAGTAACCTATGTAACGTTGTCAGGAGGCTACAGTAATCTATGTAACGTTGTCAGGAGGCTACAGTAACCTATGTAACGTTGTCAGGAGGCTACAGTAACCTATGTAACGTTGTCAGGAGGCTACAGTAACCTATGTAACATTGTAAGGAGGCTACAGTAATCTATGTAACGTTGTCAGGAGGCTACAGTAATCTATGTATCGTTGTCAGGAGGCTACAGTAACCTATGTAACGTTGTCAGTAGGCTACAGTAATCTATGTAACGTTGTCAGTAGGCTACAGTAATCTATGTAACGTTGTCAGTAGGCTACAGTAATCTATGTAACGTTGTCAGGAGGCTACAGTAATCTATGTAACGTTGTCAGTAGGCTACAGTAATCTATGTATCGTTGTCAGGAGGCTACAGTAATCTATGTATCGTTGTCAGGAGGCTACAGTAACCTATGTAACGTTGTCAGTAGGCTACAGTAATCTATGTATCGTTGTCAGGAGGCTACAGTAATCTATGTATCGTTGTCAGGAGGCTACAGTAACCTATGTAACGTTGTCAGTAGGCTACAGTAATCTATGTAACGTTGTCAGGAGGCTACAGTAATCTATGTAACGTTGTCAGGAGGCTACAGTAATCTATGTAACGTTGTCAGTAGGCTACAGTAATCTATGTAACGTTGTCAGTAGGCTACAGTAATCTATGTAACGTTGTCAGGAGGCTACAGTAATCTATGTAACGTTGTCAGTAGGCTACAGTAATCTATGTAACGTTGTCAGGAGGCTACAGTAACCTATGTAACGTTGTCAGTAGGCTACAGTAATCTATGTAACGTTGTCAGTAGGCTACAGTAATCTATGTAACGTTGTCAGGAGGCTACAGTAACCTATGTAACGTTGTCAGGAGGCTACAGTAATCTATGTAACGTTGTCAGGAGGCTACAGTAATCTATGTAACGTTGTCAGGAGGCTACAGTAATCTATGTAACGTTGTCAGGAGGCTACAGTAATCTATGTAACGTTGTCAGTAGGCTACAGTAATCTATGTAACGTTGTCAGGAGGCTACAGTAATCTATGTAACGTTGTCAGTAGGCTACAGTAACCTATGTAACGTTGTCAGGAGGCTACAGTAATCTATGTAACGTTGTCAGTAGGCTACAGTAATCTATGTAACATTGTCAGGAGGCGACAGTAACCTATGTAACGTTGTCAGGAGGCTACAGTAATCTATGTAACGTTGTCAGTAGGCTACAGTAACCTATGTAACGTTGTCAGGAGGCTACAGTAATCTATGTAACGTTGTCAGTAGGCTACAGTAATCTATGTAACGTTGTCAGTAGGCTACAGTAACCTATGTAACGTTGTCAGGAGGCTACAGTAATCTATGTAACGTTGTCAGGAGGCGACAGTAACCTATGTAACGTTGTCAGGTGGCTACAGTAATCTATGTAACGTTGTCAGTAGGCTACAGTAACCTATGTAACGTTGTCAGGAGGCTACAGTAATCTATGTAACATTGTCAGGAGGCGACAGTAACCTATGTAACGTTGTCAGGAGGCTACAGTAATCTATGTAACGTTGTCAGTAGGCTACAGTAACCTATGTAACGTTGTCAGGAGGCTACAGTAATCTATGTAACGTTGTCAGTAGGCTACAGTAACCTATGTAACGTTGTCAGGAGGCTACAGTAATCTATGTAACGTTGTCAGGAGGCGACAGTAACCTATGTAACGTTGTCAGGTGGCTACAGTAATCTATGTAACGTTGTCAGTAGGCTACAGTAACCTATGTAACGTTGTCAGGAGGCTACAGTAATCTATGTAACGTTGTCAGTAGGCTACAGTAATCTATGTAACGTTGTCAGTAGGCTACAGTAACCTATGTAACGTTGTCAGGAGGCTACAGTAATCTATGTAACGTTGTCAGTAGGCTACAGTAATCTATGTAACGTTGTCAGGAGGCTACAGTAACCTTTGTAACATTGTCAGTAGGCTACAGTAATCTATGTAACGTTGTCAGTAGGCTACAGTAACCTATGTAACGTTGTCAGGAGGCTACAGTAACCTATGTAACGTTGTCAGGAGGCTACAGTAACCTATGTAACGTTGTCAGGAGGCTACAGTAATCTATGTAACGTTGTCAGGAGGCTACAGTAATCTATGTAACGTTGTCAGGAGGCTACAGTAACCTATGTAACGTTGTCAGGAGGCTACAGTAACCTATGTAACGTTGTCAGGAGGCTACAGTAATCTATGTAACGTTGTCAGGAGGCTACAGTAATCTATGTAACGTTGTCAGGAGGCTACAGTAATCTATGTAACGTTGTCAGGAGGCTACAGTAATCTATGTAACGTTGTCAGGAGGCTACAGTAACCTATGTAACGTTGTCAGGAGGCTACAGTAATCTATGTAACGTTGTCAGGAGGCTACAGTAATCTATGTAACGTTGTCAGGAGGCTACAGTAATCTATGTAACGTTGTCAGGAGGCTACAGTAATCTATGTAACGTTGTCAGGAGGCTACAGTAACCTATGTAACGTTGTCAGTAGGCTACAGTAACCTATGTAACGTTGTCAGGAGGCTACAGTAATCTATGTAACGTTGTCAGTAGGCTACAGTAACCTATGTAACGTTGTCAGGAGGCTACAGTAACCTATGTAACGTTGTCAGGAGGCTACAGTAATCTATGTAACGTTGTCAGGAGGCTACAGTAACCTATGTAACGTTGTCAGGAGGCTACAGTAACCTATGTAACGTTGTCAGTAGGCTACAGTAACCTATGTAACGTTGTCAGGAGGCTACAGTAACCTATGTAACGTTGTCAGGAGGCTACAGTAACCTATGTAACGTTGTCAGGAGGCTACAGTAACCTATGTAACATTGTAAGGAGGCTACAGTAATCTATGTAACGTTGTCAGGAGGCTACAGTAATCTATGTATCGTTGTCAGGAGGCTACAGTAACCTATGTAACGTTGTCAGTAGGCTACAGTAATCTATGTAACGTTGTCAGTAGGCTACAGTAATCTATGTAACGTTGTCAGGAGGCTACAGTAATCTATGTAACGTTGTCAGGAGGCTACAGTAACCTATGTAACGTTGTCAGGAGGCTACAGTAACCTATGTAACGTTGTCAGTAGGCTACAGTAACCTATGTAACGTTGTCAGGAGGCTACAGTAATCTATGTAACGTTGTCAGGAGGCTACAGTAACCTATGTAACGTTGTCAGGAGGCTACAGTAACCTATGTAACGTTGTCAGGAGGCTACAGTAACCTATGTAACATTGTAAGGAGGCTACAGTAATCTATGTAACGTTGTCAGGAGGCTACAGTAATCTATGTATCGTTGTCAGGAGGCTACAGTAACCTATGTAACGTTGTCAGTAGGCTACAGTAATCTATGTAACGTTGTCAGTAGGCTACAGTAATCTATGTAACGTTGTCAGTAGGCTACAGTAATCTATGTAACGTTGTCAGGAGGCTACAGTAATCTATGTAACGTTGTCAGTAGGCTACAGTAATCTATGTATCGTTGTCAGGAGGCTACAGTAATCTATGTATCGTTGTCAGGAGGCTACAGTAACCTATGTAACGTTGTCAGTAGGCTACAGTAATCTATGTAACGTTGTCAGGAGGCTACAGTAATCTATGTAACGTTGTCAGGAGGCTACAGTAATCTATGTAACGTTGTCAGTAGGCTACAGTAATCTATGTAACGTTGTCAGTAGGCTACAGTAATCTATGTAACGTTGTCAGGAGGCTACAGTAATCTATGTAACGTTGTCAGTAGGCTACAGTAATCTATGTAACGTTGTCAGGAGGCTACAGTAACCTATGTAACGTTGTCAGGAGGCTACAGTAATCTATGTAACGTTGTCAGTAGGCTACAGTAACCTATGTAACGTTGTCAGGAGGCTACAGTAACCTATGCTTCAGTGTGGAGGGGCAGGTAGTCTACACACACACCCAGTAGCAAAGATTTCCAGCTGGCAGGCAGATGCTGGAATAAGTTTCTGAGTGACGGAGTGAGGGCTTTGCATAGGCGCTTTGTTAGGATTTTTGTGTGACTGGGAAAAAAATGCCCGGAACGTAAAATAATGTTATTAAACAGTTTCCATGCTTATAATATAACGGCTTTGTTCCAGGAACAGTATAGATCACTTTCGTTTTCAGTTCGAGTTCTGTTTCTCAAATAATGTCATTATTTTGTGTTCTGTTCCCTGAACCTGTTCCCACCCCTGCTTTCCTCCGGACTTTTCAGTCTGATGCCTTTGGGTAAGCCGAGACAAGGCTTTGTGGAATCTAGCTCCAACTTTAAATTATGAAACGCCAACCTTGTACCTTTGTCCTCTGTAGTTGCATGCCTTTCTTTGCAGAAATACATACTTTTTCAATAAACGTTAATCAAATACCGCCACCGACTTTTTCCTTGTTGAGATTCAATTGCCACATGCGCATTTGCGCTGAGTTGAAATCTTAGAGCAACACCAATGAGCAAACAGTTGGTTGTATTTGATTAACGTTTATTAGAAAAGTATGGTTTCAGCAAACAGAGGCACGTAACTACAAAGGTACAAAGGTGGCCATTTCATAATTTGTATTTTTTTATAAAGTATTGACCTTGGGCGAATCGATGCAGTCAGAGCTAGATTCCACAAAGCCTGGTCTCGGATCCACTCCATTGGTGAAATTCATCAGAAACTTCCTTCACCATGGAGTGGAGTTTAGGCTGCTAGGTAATGCTCTGGGTAATATTGTGGTCTGGAAGTGTGGGTGTTTACTCTCTACTGACCACCATGGTGACTAACAATACTCCTCCATGTCTCCCCACTCTGTAGCTCTGGTGTTGCCCAGGGCAGAGCAGCTCCTGCGGGTCAGCGTCCAGCCCTTCCTCAGCTCCATCCTGGAGGCCCTGATGGAGCCCACTAGCCGAGGCTTTTCCGAGGTCCGAGACGTCTTCTTCAGAGAGCTGGTGGAGGTCAGCAAGAACACGCTCAACGGAGGGGGCAAGGACAAACTGGCGGAGGTGAGTGGACCACCGGACTGGACACACCAGACGGGTTCGCAGGGACACTGGGGGATTGTCTTTGGTGCCAAGTCCTCATCCCTCTGTCTGTCTTTAACCCACACTCTTTCTCTCGCTCCCCTACCCTTTCTCTCTCTACCTACCCCCACCTCTTTCTCATTCGCTCCCTCTGTCTCTCCTTCTTTCCCCTCGCCCCTTTCACCATCACTCTCTCAGCACATGGAGAAGATCTCTATGCTGGCGTTCCACCCCGTGAAGATGCAGAGCTGCTATGAGAAGGTGGAGCAGCTGAATCTGGAGGGACTGCAGCAGAGGTTTGATGTGTCAAGCCCCTCCGTGTTCATCCAAAGGGCTCAAATCCTCATGAGAGAGGTGAGACCTTAACCCACAAATCCCACCACCTAGTAGGCATAGTGGGTATGGATGTGCCCTGCCACACCAGACTACCAACACTTTAGTTTTTTGAAGCTCTGATGCTGTGTTCATAACCAAGTGGGAAGGTGGTAATTTCTAGTTGTGAAGTAGTAAATACGAGTTGGATGCATTCACGTGTTTTGAACTTGTTGAGAAACGCTAATTGGCTAATGGCAAACAAGTGTGTCAGATCAGTAGGAATGATCAGTAGGAATGTCCCCCCCCCCACATGTATCACTTATGTCTTCTCTCCTCTGTAACAGCAAATGGACAATGCTGTGTACACGTTTGAGCATCTGCTCCACCAGAGTCTGGAGGGAAAGGTCCAGGGAGGAGAGGACCTGTGTAAGACCATCCACTGCTGTCAAGACAGAGTGCTTAAGGTTCGTTAGTTAGTCTGAGGGTGGATTAGGATGAAGGCGAATGACTGGATTGATTGAATGGATTAATTGATTGATATAAGAATAGATTGGCCCTCAATACGGTTGCAAAATTCCAGTTACTTTCCAAAAATTCCAAGGTTTTCCCGAAATTCTGGTTGGAGGATTCCAGATTTCCCACCTGATACCGGGAATATTCCAATCGGGAGGCCGGAAAACCTGGGAATTTGGGAAAGTTTATGGAATTTTGCAACCCTTGCCATCACGGATCAAAGAGTCTAAGGTCTTGTGTCTTTATCCCTCTCAGAAATATGACTATGACAGTAGCACGGTGCGTAAGAAGTTCTTCAGAGAGGCCCTGCTACAGATCATCATCCCCTACATGCTGAAGCAGCTCTCTCCCTCCTTCCATCTGGTGAGGCTCACTGAATATAGTGATACCCTTCAGACTTTAGCCAACCGTATGGAACCCTATAACCTCTGGTCAAGAGTAGTGCACTATATAGGGACTGGGGTGCCACTTGGGACGTTACCTATGTTGAATGCATTCGTCTGTAACCTCTCATCTCCTACCTCTCAGGACCTCCCTCGCTTCCAGGAGCTGATCTTTGAGGACTTCTCCCAGTTCATTCTGGTGGAGAACGTGTTTGAGGAGGTGGTGCTGCAGTCTGTCACCAAGGACATCATGATGGGTGAGTGGTGGCCACGCATGTGGACACTGGCCTGGCATAGACTAGATAATTGGAGATTCACAAAGCATCTCAGAGTACTGAACAAGATTATATGGTCATCTTAGATCAGCAGATCCAGCAGTGCTATTCTGAGGTGATTGGTGATATGGCCCTGATGTAAATGTGACACAAATGAACTGTTAGCATGGTAGTGATTCTATGTTTGCCTACAGCTGTGAAAGAGGCGGCGGTCCATAAGAAACACAACCTGTACAGAGACAGCATGATCCTAACCAACAGCGACCCCAACCTCCACCTGCTGGGGGAGAACCCCTCGGTGGACTGGGCCACCCAGTTCAGGGGTGGGAATGAGGAGCCTGAGGGGGCCCTGGGAGGAGGCGGCCAGTCCAGCAGGAGGCGTAGGCAAGTGGTCTCCATGATCCAGCTGGACGAGATGGGTCCACTGCCCTACGAGTCATGCCTGGAGGTGCCGGGGGTGGACTTCATCCCCGAGGAGGGAGAGATTGAGGAGGTGGAGGTTAAAGCTCAGGAGCCCAAGGAGCAAGAGACCCCCACGGAACCACACCCCCCCAAGGAGCCTGATTCTCCAGACAGCGTGCAGGAGATCTGTTACCACAGCAAACCGGTGGTGGAGATGATGGTCTCGGCTTCAGAGGAGGACTTAGCTGTTCTCACCAATGGGACAGGGACGCTGACGCTGGAGGATGGGAAGGAGGAGGAGGTGACACTCATCACCACCGTAGTGGAGGAGACACACAGGAAGTCACCACAGTGGATGCGCGCCCCACAGGAAGTGAACGAGCAGCTGGTAGAAACAGGAAGTCCAGACCAGGAAGCTGAGGGGGGGCTTCAGGAAAAGGGGGAGGCAGCTATTGAAGGCAAGGGGGAGGAAGACGAGGCGGCCATCAAGAACGCCATACAGGAAATAGAGATAGCGGTACAGGAAGAGGATGGAGAGAGGATAACTGAGTGTGCCGTAGACTCTGACGCAGAGCTGGCCCCGCCATTGGCCGACTCCAGCCCCTGGGGGCATGATGACAGCGGCTTCCAGCCGCCTACCAATGAGGCCTTGAATGAGGGCAAAGCTCAGCCAATCATGGATGCTCTGAAAACAGAGGACACTGTAGTCGACCCAGGAGAGGTGGTGGTGGTTTTAGAGCCGGGAGACACTGCACTGCACAACGAGTGAGACCGGGGAGGACTTCACTGGGAAAACAGCAGAAGGCAAGACAGAAATTGTATATAAGATTTTGAATGGTAGGACAAGGGAGCAAAAACGTTTCATTTTAGTCGGTGTTAACTGATAATTCCTGACCCCTCAGCATTGTTTTTCTGGTTTATATTCCGTACAGTCACATCTACAACAGTGGCCTATTTAACTGTGACTTCCAACCTCTCATCTGAAGTCATGTTTGTTCAAGTTTAATTTCTCTTAATTTTACATTTTATTTTACTCTATTCCTCAAGCTTTTGTGTGTGACACTGAACCCCAGGTATCTGCTGCATTATCCTTAGATTGTGTGGTCACTAAGGAGTAAGGAATTTAAGTCAGAATTGGATAAGGGATGTGGGGAGAATTGTGGATGCAGAAGATACACAGTACACTACAGAGGCCTATCTGCAAGGGCCCTAAGGATATGTTCACAGAGATGCATGACATAGATAGTTAGAACTCTATGGTTCATGGGCAGTCACACACCCACTGGTCATTACATGTCCTTTTATTCAGCAGTAGGGAGCACTGTAGGCAGGCGGTTGACGCAAACAGTCTGGCATGTTATCCTACTGTAATGGACATTGTTGTGTATAACATATAATTATAGAGATGTAGCTGTCATTCTATTCAGGGTCTGGGAGCACTGCTTTTTAACATGTTTTTACATTGGTTTTATACAAGTTGCTAAGTCAGTCAGACATTTTGTCTTGAATAAGTGTATGTTGAGCCTCTTTTTCAACCATCATTTTTTTATTTTCACAAGTGGCCTTATTGTTTCAACACTATTTTTTTACAGTGCATGACTTCAGCATGAAATGGCACTTGCTTACTGACTGATTTTCTATGCATGTTAGTCCAACCCTTAAGTGTGAGGGGAGCTGCTCAAATGGTAGCAGTCACTACAGTCTTATTATAGATGCTAGAGGTCCCATGTCGGCTACAGTGCTACTGAAATGCCACCGTCATAATTATGCTTACAGTTGTTACTAAAGGGACTTTCTCTGCTGATAACTTTTGACTGTGACGCATCAGCAGAATCTCATTGAGATAGAATGCTGTCTGCGTGTGGGAGGTCTGGATGACTGACAGCAGGCTATGTACCTTGTCATGAAGAGGCCTCTGTGTCAGTCTCTTCTGGCCAAACAAAGGGAATCATGGGAAAATAACCAAGTCATTTCCCCCACTCTTTTAAAATGAGGGAAATCAAATGTATTATTTCCTAAACTATCAATGCTATGTTTATGGACACTGTATATTCAAGGCACATTGTTCTTAAATCAGGCTTAATCAGTTTGTAGCCTTGAGGAAAATATTTCCATGTAACTCCATGACTTAAAGGGTTAGTTCACTCAGTGCCTCTGTTTCCTTCTTATTTATGACACATACTGTGTGGTGCTCAATGCACCAGCCTCTGCTATATTCTTTATTTTATATGTAAAGCTCCATGCAATAACTTTTTATTGATTGTGTTTAGCTATATGTATGACTGGGTATAGTTGTATGGATTAATAAATAAGTTGATTTTATGGTTTTCCTATTGTTCATCTATATCTCTAGACTAAAATGCATTTTCAAATCAATTATATCATATTTGATTTTCAGAAAATTCTTAAAGTTGGTGGTATTTATTGATAATTAGAATAAAATTACACTAAAACAACAGTAAGCACATGTCTACATGGGTATTTCTCAATAGGAACTTTTTGAATAAAACCACTTTAGAAGCCTTGTATGAGTAGTCCGTTATCTACTTTCAGTTGACTTTATAGATTAATTGGGCATAAAAAAAAGTATTGCATTCATCCATGTTTTCAAACTAGGCTACTGGATAATTCAACAGAAAATAACTAATTAAAATGAAAATATCCATCTGTTTATTGGATATAAAAGGCACTAAATGGTTGGTTTCTCTACAGTGGCTCTCTTGCAAATGATTAAAAAACGCAACATGACCCAGATTCTGTTCTCCTCTGTATTTCAGAGCACTAGAACAATCTGTTACTGCATGTCAGGCTCATTGGGTATCTATGGAGTTTACAATACTCCATCACATGCTTCTGTGCTGTCAAGGTGGCAATTCCTCAATGTTGTCTTGTGACTATAGTGCTGGCTAGAAGTCTGACCTTGGAGTGAAATGGTAGAATGACAAACCTTAGGTCAGGGCTGCCCAAACCTCTTCCTGGAGATCTACAGTCCTGTGGGTTTTCATTCCAACCCCAATTTAAACACACCTGATTCTACTAATTAGATATCCTAAATTAGGGTTGGACAGAAAACCTACAGGACAGTAGATCTCCAGGAAGAGGGTTGGGCAGCCCTGCCTTAAGTCAAGTAACCACAGGTTGACAACATTGACCTCAAGCCCTGTAGCTACTCACGGGCCCTGGTCAAAATGATGACTGTGGATATGTAGTACATAGTACAGGGTAACAGTTGCCTTGCTTGAACACAAAATGTAAAACTTGATGAAACTTTGTGATAAAAAGGTACCATGGGTGTGCTTAATCACTCATCTACCATGCTGTACTCTGTGTACATCTGTCACTATATGGAAGTCTCCATCTTGCTTTTTACTTAAGATCATGTATAAGTAGGGAAGAAATACTGTGACAACCTTCCACTTCAGGTAACTTGATAAGCAACACAGTCACAGGGAGATCTATTGCGCATCAGTGCACAACAGAGTCAGAATGACAAACACCATGGGAGTTTGTACGATATGCTCTTCAGATCAAATCTTTGACGAACAGGTATGGGATATCTAGTCCCTGTAGATCTGTAGTCCAGGAAAAGGACTCTTTCTATTCCGCTGTTTGATCAGATTTGACCCAGTAGAGGGAACCATATGAAGTATCCCAGGACAGAGCCCAAGATGACCCCCAGGAAGATCCAGGTGTTGTAGGACATGACACACAGCATCAGTATGTAGCCCAGAGTCACCTGCAGGATGTGTATGGCTGTCTGGATACCATGAAGACGCCATCTGGTGGAGAGGAGACAGAACAGTAATATACTCCAAGTCGGTATTCGGGTCATAAGAAGGAATTTCCCCTCGACCACCACCAACAAATTGGGGAAAACATTGACCCCCACTGTAAAAGAGCCAACTGTCAAAGTTGTTATACAGAAATAACAAAACATGCCGAAAAGCTTCTGTTGTTCAATGTACATGTAATTAGGTTAACAAAATCCCGACCTACGGGTTGCAATGCTTCCATGTAGGGAAATGTAGCCTGCTAGAAGAGCCCTGTTGCTTTGGGATATTCAGTGGGAAATGTGGGGACCCGGTGTACAAGTAGGCTACACATAGCTATGTGTGTGAAAAACATTTCATCACAGATAACACATTTAACTTGTTTAGTGTAAACTAACTCCACTCACTACTTGTAGCTGTGTAGACCGTTTGTTTTGTGTTGTTTTTGGCTAGCTTAATGTTTCAGTTGGTAGCTAGCTAGCACTCTTGTGGCTGCTAGCGCCGTCATGAAAAGGGGCATGAGGGAAGTCCTAACATTACATTTTTCTAAGTAGTGAGAATGCAGGCAATGTTTTTCTGTGAGCCAATGGGATAACCTAGGTAACCACAGGTTGTTTTCCACACAGGCGGACGGGGCCACAACATTCTATCTAATACAACTGGGACTACTGCAGTACTCTCTCTGGAGTCATTATATAGAGGTGCACAGTTCAGGTTCTCATGGGTCTAGTTATCAGCTGTTATTTATTCATTTATCAGTGCATTATGTAGGCATGGGAAACCAGGTGCATGTGTAACCTGTGTGAATCAATCAAATGTATTTATAAAGCCCTTTTTACATCAGCCTAAAACCCCAAACAGCAAGCAATGCAGATCTAGAAGCATTGTGGCTAGGAAAAACTCCCTAGAAAGGAAGGAACTTAGGAAGAAACCTAGAGAGGAACCAGGCTCTGAGGAGTGGCCAGTCCTCTTCTGGCTGTTCCATAGCAGCAGACAACAGTTTAAACTGAAGTAGGAGCACGACCAGGTGGACTGGGGGACAGCAAGGAGTAATCAGGCCAGTTAGTCCTGGGGCATGGTCCCAGGGCTCAGGTCCTCCGGGAGTGAAATGGCTAGCTAGTTAGCGGTGGATTCTTTTCAATCAGTGATGTCACGCGCTCTTAGTCCTTGAAGTAGTAGTTTCCCTTGCTCTGCAAGGGCCGTGGCTTTTGTGGAGCAATAAGTAATGATGCTTTGTGGGTGACTTGTCTGTGGTTCGAGCCCAAGTTGGGGCAAGGAGATGGATGGAAGCAATACTGTTACACATGCGCACTCTTGACAATTTGTGAAGCAGTAGATTAAAGCCAGCATCCCTGGAACATGTTAATTACAGAGAACTACATGGGCTCCTGTTTGAATCCTACCTGTTCATGGGGGAGGGAGTGGGAGCAGCCTGTTCCATGGGGGCCAGAGAAGACTCTGACAGGCTACTGGCAAACACGGCGCTGCTTCCCTGGCAGTCTGAGGAGTGGAGGGGAGGGGGGAAGGGCAGTGGGAAGGCTGGCTGAGTGGGCTGCTTTAAGGGCTTTCCCAGCTGGTCCTTCCACACCTTCAGCAGCTCGTAGAACACTGTCAACAGGAGGACCACGAACACAGACAGCACCATCCCTGCAAACACATTGACAACAGAGCTTATCATGGCTGACAGGAATAATGTTCATCAGTGACCACAGCTCGGTCTGGAACTATACAGTTGAAGTTGGAAAGTTACTAACAATTTAGCCAAATACATTTAAACTTAGTTTTTCACAATTCCTGACATTTAATCCTAGTAAAAATTCCCTGTCTTAGGTCAGTTAGGATCACCACTTTATTTTAAGAATGTGAAATGTCAGAATAATAGTAGAGAATTATTTATTTCAGCTTTTATTTCTTTCATCACATTCCCAGTGGGTCACAAGTTTACATACACTCAATTAGTCTTTGGTAGCATTGCCTTTAAATTGTTTAACTTGGGTCAAACGTTTCGGGTAGCCTTCCACAAGCGTCCCACAATAAGTTGGGGGAATTTTGGCCCATTCCTCCGGACAGAGCTGGTGTAACGGAGTCAGGTTTGTAGGCCTACTTGCTCGCATACGCTTTTTCAGTTCTATATAGGATTGAGGTCAGGGCGTTGGGATGGCCACTCCAATACCTTGACTTTGTTGTGCTTAAGCCATTTTGCCACAACTTTGGAAGTATGCTTGGGGTCATTGTCCATTTGGAAGACCCATTTGCGACCAAGCTTTAACTTCCTGACTAATGTCTTGAGATGTTGCTTCAATATATCCACATAATTGTCCTCCCTCATGATGCCTTCTATTTTGTGAAGTGCACCAGTCCCTCCTGCAGCAAAGCACCCCCACAACATGATGCTGCCACCCCCATGCTTCACGGTTGGGATGGTGTACTTCGGCTTGCAAGCCTCCCCCGTTTTTCCTCCAAACAGAACGATGGTCATTATTGCCAAACAGTTCTATTTTTGTATCACCAGACCAGTGGACATTTCTCCAAAAAGTACGATCTTTGTCCCCATGTGCAGTTGCAAACCGTAGTCTGGCTTTTTTATGGAGGTTTTGTAGCAGTGGCTTCTTCCTTGCTGAGCGGCCTTTTAGGTTATGTCGATATAGGACTCGTTTTACTGTAGATAGAGATACTTTTGTACCTGTTTCCTCCAGCATCTTCACAAAGTCCTTTGCTGTTGTTCTGGGATTGGTGCACTTTTTGCACCAAAGTACGTTAATCTCTAGGAGACAGAACGCATCTCCTTCCTGAGCGGTATGACGGCTGCGTGGTCCCATGGTGTTAATACTGGATAAACCAGACTTGTGGAGGTCTACATTTTTTTTCTAAGGTCGTGGCTGATTTCTTTTGATTTTCCCATGATGTCAAGCAAAGAGACACAGTTTGAAGGTAGGCCTTGAAATACATCCACAGGTACACCTCCAATTGACTCAAATTATGTCAATTAGCCTATCAGAAGCTTCTAAAGCCATGACAATTTTCAGGAATTTTCCAAGCTGTTTAAAGGCACAGTCAACTTAGCGTATGTAAACTTCTGACACACTGGAATTGTGATTCAGTGAATTATAAAAGTGAAATAATCTGTCTGTAAAAAATTGTTGGAAAAATGACTTGTGTCATGCACAAAGTAGATGTCCTAACCGACTTGCCAAAACTATAGTTTGTTAACAAGAAATGTGTGGAGTGGTTGAAAAACGAGTTTTAATGACTACAACCTAAGTGTATATAAACTTCCGACTTCAACTGTATATAGTACTGTACAGACTACAACAGTGACCTAATCTAAGAATGTAAGAAATCAGTACATCCATCACTTGGGGCCCTATTGAAACAGATCTAAAATATCTCATTTGCAAGAAGTTAATTTGTTGTACCTGAAACACTATGCAGTTATACTGCAAAACTACTGCAGTAAAAAATAACTTTTGGGGGATGCAGTATTTGCAGCATACTGCAGTTATACTGCACTTTGACTGCCAGACAAACAGGTTCTGAACTATATGATTTACTGTGTAGATTATCCTGAGGGCACAGGCCTGTCATCAATGTTAGCCTACCTGCGGGTCCCTGCACATCCCAGAAGTCAAACAGCAGCTTCACTCTACTCCCTGCCTCGAAGGTCATCTGTATGAGAAAAGAGAGCCATATAATTACAATAAAGAACAGCAATATACTCCAAGGCAGCAGACCAGATCTGGGACCTGTGCAGCAAATCCTTAACCAATGAACAGTGGTTACATCAACAAATATCCAATATATAAAATGTACAAAATATTTTTTGTTTAGTCAGGTAGATAATGACAATGCAGGAATGTGCTTTGTTGGTGTTACCCAAACTCTGCCAGACAGATGCAGTCCTGTTAATATGGCACCTGTCCAATAGTGCTCCATTGGAATGACTGATCATAGGAGCTGATCATGCACAATAAAGAATGTACTGTATGTGAGGCCATGATGTGGACTTCATTATTATACCACGTGAAAGCAATTAGCTGTAGCTCTGGTAAGAGGAAATCAAACTCATTCTCTCTACATCTTGGGGAAGTATACAAAAGTTGGGCCCGGTTTCCTGATGCATAGATCTGGAATTTAGGTTTACGAGTGGTTTATGATGCATCTTTCTTTCCTACAACGGCCCAAGATGTAACATGCATTTCCCAACACACCAAGCAGAGACAACGTTTGTTAAGTTCATCGTAGAGGCATGTGTCGATACTGATAGGATCGAAAGAACGGAAGCACTGCTCTCGGATCAGCATTCTCCCTTTTAAATCTTACCTTAACATTCAAATTATTCCACAATAGTGACAACGAATCATCTAGAGAGATATCAAATATTGAGGCGGCATATTCTAATGCATATCCTATAATAATGCACAACATTTTTTGGGCTCCCGAGTGGTGCAGTGGTCTAAGGCACTGCATCTCAGTGTTAGAGGCGTCACTACAGACCCTGGTTCGATTCCAGGCTGTCACAACCGGCCGTGATTGAGAGTCCCATAGGGCGGTGTACAATTGGCCCAGCGAAGTCCGGGTTAGGGTTTGGCAGGTGTAGGTTGTCATTGTAAATAAGAATTTGTTCTTAACTGGCTTGCCGAGTTAAATTTAAAATAATAATAATAATAATAATAAACTAAATCAAGATTTGGCACATCATTCTGCACGTTACACATCATGAAATATATTGAGGCAAAACATTTGCCTAAAGACAAAAACTTACAAATAGCTACATAAAACTATTGAAATATGTTGTCATTGAAATATATAGGTCTATGTGGCCTATACTGTATTTATATTTTAATACAGTTCTCGGTTTTATATCCTTTTATATCCTTGCAATTTTGTATTTTTAGTTTCTAGGCAGGTTTCCATTGACCCAGGTTAATTTGGCATAAATAAATTGGGAAATGTGTAATGGAAATGACAGAGTCTACAGCAGAAATGTTCTAAAGATCAACATTTTTATCCATTCGACAGGAGTGTATTTTTCTTTTGTCAAACTGCAAGTTTCACCATGGCACGAACCGTGGGGATACATTGGCATATAATTATTAGAAAGTGGCAAATATTTGCTGGCTTTCGCGGGCTACCTGAGCCATGAAACCGATAGGTGGGAGGTCATTACAGGCTGTCGCCAATATATTAATGTGCAATTTGCCTGAATGGGTAATGGAAACACTTTTTATTCGACACCGTAGTTTTGGTGAAAATTGTATTTATTTTATATTTTTTAGGTGTGACGTCACATCTTCAAAATAGTTGCATGTAAACGCATCCTAGCAGGCAATTGTCGCATCAATGTTCCATGCAAACTTTCTTAATGTCGACAAGAAACCCCTGGACAAGTTAATGGAAACATACTGTCACAGAAAGACAGAACAATCTTGATTTTGTGTTTAGCGGAGATCTGTGTATGTGACACAGAAAGGCAAAAAAGCATCTAACGATGTAGCAGTTTACGAGTGGACTGGTTTGAGGCAATCGTTAAATAACCAGCGTTTTCAAGAGAAACTTTAGTAACAACGGTTAACGATGCTCTTACTTAAGGCTACGTTCATCGTTGGAACCTAAGATACTTTTGGGGAAACGGCCCCGTAAAATCTCAAAACCTTTCCTTACCTGCCCCTCTACCTACCTTTGTCAGGTTTTGCATTTTTTTAAAGGGTGTCTCTGTCTTCCAATCTAATCCAATAGACCAAATCGTTTGTGGCAATTAATGACAGAGGCCACGTAATGCTTGGAGCAAACAGATGCTGCTTTCACTGACACAGCTACTATTGAAAAACAGCCCAGCATTCCCTCATGAGCTAATATCAGACGGTTTAATTACGAGGTACAATTCGTTTTAAACAGGATATTCGGTTCCCTCTCGTGACTCGCTATTGAAACAAGCATGCCATGACTATGAAGACGGTATATTCTGAATCGGATGGATGGAGAATAATCCAAACCTCAATTTTTTAATCAATACGAGTTCGGATTTTAATATTCGATAGTTCTTACACAAAGTGTGCCATGACTATGATAATGATATATTCTGAATCGGGGAGGATGGACAAAAATCCACAGCTTTTTTTGTTTTTGAAATGTAGTTAAAAAAAAAAAATTATCTTCAATAGCTCGGGTGGATGGAGAATAATCCACACCTTCATTCATTCACAAAGCATGCCATGACTATGAAAATTATATTTTCTTAACTCGGGGGAGGATGGACTCTAACTTTTCCAAGCACGGTTCATGACATAAACTGTTCACACCCCTCTTGTTGGTGGAGAGAATTTTGCAGGTTTAAACCTTATTTTCTGCAATTCTACACATCTTGTCACAGGGTGCAAAGAACATTTTGCAGTTTTAAAGCTAATTTTATTGCAATTCTATACATTTTGCCATGTCTAATGTGTATTCATGTTATATTTGAGTGACTACAACAATACAACAATATCTATGGGCAAAAAAAATATTAAAGAACGTTAGCTGACATGGGCTAGTATAAATAGCTCTCCAAGGTATGCAATGACTAACATGACAAGAGGAACTGATGATGCACTACCCAATTTCGAAATTGCACCTTGTACATTCTACTATTGCAACTTTCAAGAGTAAATTTAAAGCCGGGCTGAGTTCCTTTAAAAAAGATGTATTTCAAAGGCAACACATAGAAGGCTAGGCTAAGAAACTACTTACAGACATGATTGATCAACTTTAGCAGACGAATAAGAATTTTATGGGGGAACCTCGGGTCATTCGACTCCCCATCACAGAAGACAGCGACCTGCAGACATTTTTTTGCAGTAATTTAGCTGCGTTCCACTTATCCTTGTTTTGATCGCAGGGATGTAGGCTACCATCAACAGCATGAGCCCGCCCCCATGTGACGTTTAAATATCGCAAGGGCAGATGGTAATTGGAGTCTCGTGTCCATTATACAATTACGTGCTGGAGGCAACTATGCGTATGCAGTATCTGTATATACACTACATTTCAGGTATAATCAAGTAATAATGCATATATAAAAAGATA
This sequence comes from Salvelinus alpinus, assembly GCF_045679555.1. Lineage (NCBI taxonomy): Eukaryota > Metazoa > Chordata > Actinopteri > Salmoniformes > Salmonidae > Salvelinus > Salvelinus alpinus. Next base: position 24,576,209 of record NC_092103.1, on the reverse strand, counting down.
GGTACATTGCAGTGTTGTTTTAAAAGACTGGAGGAATTCATGTTTCTTCAAGTTAAAAAGTACGGATCGGATACATTGTAATTCAATATTATGCCCATAACTAGTAAGAATATAACTTTATAAAACAATATCACTCGCCATTTTATCGTGATACAAATGTAATAATGTTTTCATTTTACTTCCGCCGCCTTAACCAATAGAATGAAGAGGCACTCTCAGTCGCCAGCTTGTCAAGGGTTGTTGAGTAGCTAGCTAGTAAAGTAACGTTAGCTAGCTAAAGAAGCACCAAAGAAACTGAGCACAGTCTGATTTTCGAAAATAGTTTTCTCGCTGGGGTTTCATCGACGGTTTGGTTGAAATACCCTTTTTGGGTCGGGAGACACGGCGTTATTTGTGAGACTGGGACTGACACGGAAGAATAGGGATATTTGTGTTGCAATACGAAAGAAGACATCACCACCGGCGTTCAGTCTTGTTTGTTAATTAGCTAGCTAACTAGCTGCTAGCCAGCAAGCAAGCTAACCTAATGGAGATCCTCCCTGTTCTTTGGAGTATACACCTGATCATAGACTGGGAAATCACACTAGTAGTGAACACGAGGAGCTTCGTGTGTGATTCGAAGTATATGGACATAGCTACTAGCTAGCTAGCAAGTTGGCTAGGTACACGTCAACTGTACAGATGTCAACTGGTTCACTTGTTAAGCCAGCTAGCTAATTAATTATCCTTAGCTGCCAGGGGTAACATGCCTTGTCATTGTGTACATATCAAGTAACCTGTTAGTTGTTGACAGTTGCTATCCCTTACGAAAAAACATTGAAGTATAACTGCAGTTAAAGTGCTATATAACTGCAGTATTCTGCAAATACTGCGTCCAATTATTGTTTTTAACTGCAGTGATTTTGCAGTGTAACTACTGTTACAGTGACTTCACTGTATTATTCTGCAGTTACTGCGTCCAAAATACCACAGTCTACTGCACGTTTACTGCCGTTTCAAAACTGCAATCCTTTCTTGTAAGGTATGGGTTAATGTGACATTGTTGTCAATTAGCCATTTTGACAACTAGCTTGACAGCTAAAACCATCAACTGTAGTGGAGACAGCCAGTTGTCAACTTTATGAACTATTGGTGCTTGTCCATGAGGCCACACCATGCAGAGGAAATGCATTGGATTATTTGATATTTCTGGCGCGTCATTGAGAGCACAGGAACACCTACTTGTGTACAGACCTGTCAAAGATTAAATGGGAGAAAAACTGTTTTGCTCGCCACAGGATTCTCCTGGCATTTCCATGATGCTAATAGCCCTACTCCTCACAAGCCTTCTTAGCTGGGCCAACGGCCAAGAAGGTCTGACCATGTTACCTGAAGAAAAGACCAAAATCAGGTGAGATAACAACCGTGTATGATCACACACTCCAGTATTACCCAATGCCCACCTCTACTGAGTGGCAAAGTCCATACTATAAAGATGAAGGGACTAAATCATTAAACACACCATCACTATCTATCCGTCCACTTGTCTGTTAGAAATGACTTGGTGATGTTGATTTTGTATATTTCTTTCTGTTACAGGGACCAGATTGTTGAGATGTTTGATCATGCCTATGGCAGCTATATGGTAAGTCTGTGTCTGACCACATAATTGCCACTTTCAACTACATTGAGCAAAGTTGGATGTTTCAACCCGTAGCTATTGTTGTCCATCTGTATTACTGACCATGTCGCAGGCCAGGGCATGCTGCTGTTTACGGTTTCGTTATGGTTGATGTTAGGGCTGTGATAATACCAGTACCGCAATATTTTTTTCATGGCAAAATGATAACACAAAGCAGAGAACTTTTTGGTCCTTTAATGTTATGTTAAATATTGTGTACTAGAGCTTGGAAAATATATAAATGTGACTCTGGATGACATCATAATGCTGTTTGTTTCCAACATTATGGCTGTTTCCCTGAAGAAGTCAAATCCGCTTGGTGTTTTGTTTCCTTGCCACGATACTAACAAATATCGCAATACTGGTATCGTCCCGACCCTAGTTGATATTATGTTACTGCTCAAACCAGCCTCTCTAACTTGACTGTGTGCCACACACTCTGCCTATACTTCTAAGTTCAAACCAGTGGAGGCTGCTGAGGGGAGAACGGCTCATAATAATGGCTGGTATGGAATGGTATCAAATGTTGTTTCCATTGGTTGATACCGTTCCATTGACTGCATTCAAGCCATTACTATGAGCCATCCTCCCCTCAGCAACCTCCGCTGGTTCAAACATTTAACCAAATGTTCCTCCTATTGAGTATGTGTACCGTACCCTGACTGTAGCCCCGTGCCCTGATTCTGCCACAGAAATATGCGTACCCTGCAGATGAGCTGATGCCTCTGAGCTGCAGGGGGAGAGTGCGTGGCCTGGAGCCCAACAGGGGAGACATCGATGACTCTCTGGGGAAGTGAGTATAACTGCACGGAAAGCCTCCTCACAACATGTGGTTTTTCTGAGTTTAGCCTTTGTGGTGATTTTAGCTGTTTATCGGCTTACTTTTGTACTCAAAGGGGTCTCTTGATGTATAGAGAGAGACAGCCACTCAGCCAACTCAGTCTCACAATGGATTCATTATGTGTCTGTTATGTCATCCCCTGCACTGATGGAGGGACGGGGGCTAGGTAGAGAAAGATGTCCCATGTTTTTCAATATGTAATTTTCATAGGAAAAGGAAATTAATTGAGGTGTGTTGTGAAATCATGTGGGGAAAACCTAGCCTATTATGAAAATACAAGGAAGGAACACATCTCTTAAGGGAATCCGACCTCTCTCTGATTCTTCCTTAAGACCTTGTAAAACACACTTAACCTGGAAGCACAATAGACGATGAGACTACATGGTGAAGCTGACATGGCGCAGGATCCAGTTCCTCTGCTGTGCGCCATCCTCCTGACCTGGGTCATATGTATTAAGCACCAAATGGAAGAAAATGACTGAAACTGTTGCAAAACATTTGCTATGGTGTGCTCTGATTCAGAGGGGTTGGGTTAAATGCGGAAGACACATTTCAAAGGTATATTTTGAATGCATTCAGTTGTACAACTGACTAGGTATCCCCCTTTCCTTAATGAATATAGCCCTGTTTTCTCTCTTAGGTTCTCCCTCACACTGGTCGACACCCTGGATACTTTAGTGGTGAGTGTCTTATCCTGTCTGTCTGGCTGTAAGTTTATAGAGAAATCAATGAGCAAATGGGATCCATTGTCCTGAAACCCCTCAGAGCCACACACACATACAGTCAATGGCAGTATATATTAAATGGATAGTCCTTCTTACGGTTCTGGAAACCTGAGCAAAAAATCATTGAAATCTCGTAATTCACAGGAATTATTCAAATAGCTATGTGTTTTTATGTAAGTCTTTTTTTGCCTAAGTAATGAAACACTTATTTATTCTTTCAATTACCCTATTAACGCATTTGTCTTGTACATATGTCCAGGTGTTGAACAAGCTGGATGAATTTGAGGATGCAGTTAGGAGGACTTTGAGGGATGTCAGGCTGGACAATGATGTGGTGGTGTCTGTGTTTGAGACCAACATCCGAGTCCTGGGGTACGAACCTATGCAATGCATTGTCTCACTCCTACACAGAGCTTCACCAAGATTGTGTACGATACTGGTCCAAATGTCTTATTGACTTTATGATAAAATAACTATATGACTTCATAATATAGGGCTGTCAGTATTTTTATATTGAGATGAATGGGAAATTGTCTGGGCATTGCCACATGCTCACCACACCATCATCTTGCTCACCACACCATCATCTTGCTCTCCCTACAGAGGCTTGCTGGGGGCGCATGTGATGGCTGACATGCTCCGTCAGCGGGGGGAGAGGATGCAGTGGTACAGAGATGAGCTGCTCCACATGGCCAAGGAGCTGGGCCACAGACTGCTGCCTGCCTTCAACACTACCAGTGGCCTTCCCTACCCCAGGGTAACACACCTCACTCAGTCTCCACGCTTCTGTTTTTTTCAGGACCCCTGGGTGAAAAACGTTGTTTATCAGAACTTCCACAATGTCACATGAACGGAAAAGTACCAGATTCAGGTCTGACCGGACTGTCCAGTCAAATATGAATAGAGGATTAAAAGTGATTCAAGTTGGCTTTGTAGTCTTATTACTATCTGACAATATACATGTAGTACATTCAATATACTTACTTCTTGTCTGTTTGTTTCCAGGTAAACCTGAGGTATGGGGTCCTTAACCCCCTGTCACGCACAGGCACTGAGTCGGACACCTGTACAGCCTGTGCAGGGACCATGATTCTGGAGTTTGCTGCTCTCAGTCGGCTGTCTGGGGAGGCTGTGTTCGAGGTACATTAGTAATTCCAGTAATAATCGATAGTGTTGTTTTGTATTTATTGGCCAGTGTGCATGAAGATAATATCCCTGTGTTTCTGTGTCCCACAGGAGCATGCTAGGAAAGCATTGGACGTCCTGTGGGAGAAGAGACAGCGAGGAAGTGACCTCGTGGGCACCGTCATCAATATCCACAATGGAGACTGGGTCCGCAGGGGTGAGCCAAAGATCCACTGTCACACACTCAACCATGCAGAAATAGAGGTCGACCGATTAATCAGAATGGCCGATTAATTAGGGCCCATTTCAAGTTTTCATAACAATCGGTAATCTGCATTTTTGGACACCGGTCATGGCCGATTACATTGCACTCCATGAGGAGACTGCGTGGCAGGCTGACTACCTGTTATGCGAGTGCAGCAAGGAGCCAAGGTAAGGTGCTAGGTAGCATTAAATGTATCTTATAAAAAACAATCAATCTTAACATAATCACTAGTTAACTATACATGGTTGATGATCTTACTAGTTTATCTAGCTTGTCCTGCGTTGCATATAATCGATTCGGTGCCTGTTAATTTATCATTGAATCACAGCCTACTTTGCCAAACGGGTGATTTAACAAGCGCATTCGCGAAAAAAGCACTGTCGTTGCACCAATGTGTACCTAACCATAAACATCAATGCCTTTCTTAAAATCAATACACAAGTATATACACTGCTCAAAATAATAAAGGGAACACTTAAACAACACAATGTAACTCCAAGTCAATCACACTTCTGTGAAATCAAACTGTCCACTTAGGAAGCAACACTGATTGACAATAAATTTCACATGCTGTTGTGCAAATGGAATAGACAAAAGGTGGAAATTATAGTCAATTAGCAAGACACCCCCAATAAAGGAGTGGTTCTGCAGGTGGTGACCACAGACCACTTCTCAGTTCCTATGCTTCCTGGCTGATGTTTTGGTCACTTTTGAATGCTGGCGGTGCTTTCACTCTAGTGGTAGCATGAGATGGAGTCTACAACCCATACAAGTGGCTCAGGTAGTGCAGCTCATCCAGGATGGCACATCAATGCGAGCTGTGGCAAGAAGGTTTGCTGTGTCTGTCAGCGTAGTGTCCAGAGCATGGAGGCGCTACCAGGAGACAGGCCAGTACATCAGGAGACGTGGAGGAGGCCGTAGGAGGGCAACAACCCAGCAGCAGGACCGCTACCTCCGCCTTTGTGCAAGGAGGAGCACTGCCAGAGCCCTGCAAAATGACCTCCAGCAGGCCACAAATGTGCATGTGTCTGCTCAAACGGTCAGAAACAGACTCCATGAGGGTGGTATGAGGGCCCGACGTCCACAGGTGTGGGTTGTGCTTACAGCCCAACACCGTGCAGGACGTTTGGCATTTGCTCTGCTGTTTATGACTTCAAGCCTATCAACTCCCGAGATTAGGCTGGCTACAACTAAAGTACCTATTAGAACATCCAATAGTCAAAGGTATATGAAATACAAATGGTATAGAGAGAAATAGTCCTATAATAACTACAACCTAAAACTTCTTACCTGGGAATATTGAAGACTCATGTTAAAAGGAACCACCAGCTTTCATATGTTCTCATGTTCTGAGCAAGGAACTTAAACGTTAGCTTTTTTACATGGCACATATTGCACTTTTACTTTCTTCTCCAACACTTTGTTTTTGCATTATTTAAACCAAATTGAACATGTTTCAACATTTTTGGGAGACTAAATTGATTTTGATGTATTATATTAAGTTAAAATAAAAGTGTTCATTGTTCATTCAGTATTGTTGTCATTATTACAAATATATATAAAAATCGTCCGCTTAATCGGTATCGGCTTTTTTTGGTCCTCCAATAATCGGTATCGGCGTTGAAAAATCATAATCGGTCGACCTCTAGCAGAAAGCACACACTCGCCCTCACCTTCACACATAGTCAACCACTCTAATTTAAAGTCAAAATGTATCCGTAGGAACAAACATTTTATCACCTCGCATCATGTGATGACCCATTGTCCCACTCAGTTCCTTTTATATACCATTTAGTCACTTCCAATACTACTAGTTTGGTTTTGAATACGTGTCTCTGCCTGTTTTGTTATTTACATTAGCTCAGTCAGGTCCTATATTAACAGTATCTCCCCTCTGTGTATCTTCAGACAGTGGTGTGGGTGCTGGCATTGACTCCTAATCTCCCCTCTGTGTATCTTCAGACAGTGGTGTGGGTGCTGGCATTGACTCCTACTATGAGTACCTAATGAAGGCCTACATTCTATTGGGAGACAACGTTTACCTGGAGAGGTTCAACACTGTGAGACTCTACTGTACTATTACCAGCTGCAGATATATTGCAATGTATTGCTCTATGCTTGTAGATAACACTCCAAATTCTCAGACACCATTTACATTTGAATTTAAAATGCTACCTGCATCCAGATTGCAGAAACAGACAACAAAAAATGCATGTTCATATCAAATGCTCTGAGTTCAGATTAACTGTGGTCAGATAGAAATCAGATAAAACAAGATGTACATTAGTATGACGTGTAAACGGGGTCTCAGTCACATCACTGATCTAACCCCCCCATATCAAAACATCATGCATAATGTAGGTATCTTTAGTGACCCCGGCTGTCTGTTGTCTCCTACAGCATTACAGCGCCATCATGAAGTACATCAGCCAGCCTCCGCTGCTGCTCAACGTGCACATGCACAACCCCACGGTGAGCGTCCGCAGCTGGATGGACTCCCTACTTGCCTTCTTCCCCGGCCTGCAGGTGAGTCCCATAACACATCCTCTATCATCGCCACTTGTCAGGGTTATGGTTAGCCCCCCTGCCTCTAATAATATGACATAGAATGCATCCCAAATGGCATCCTATTGCCTATACAGTGCACTACTTTTTTGGGGGGGCCCATATGGTGCTATTTGGAATGCAAATATGACATAAGTGAACAATGAGACACTCTGTTTGTATCATGACATCATCATGACCACATCTCTTTCCACTACAGCAGAAGAACGTTCTCTGGTTTTTAGGTTGAGTTTCTATAGTTTTCAAGTGGGTTGTATGATCAAGTATACGCTCTGAAAGGGAATCGTTCATAGTAAAGACTCTCTTATCAACCTCTTCAATACAGGTTTTGAGAGGAGACCTGAAACCAGCCATAGAGACCCATGAAATGCTCTACCAGGTCACCAAGCAACACAAGTTTCTCCCTGAGGTCAGAAAAAGTGACATTTGAGTCAAGAGGATAAAATCGTCTCTCAGCTCTGCTTGACTGCATGGTATTCCTCACGTTGCAGGCTTTCACCACGGAGTTCAGAGTTCATTGGGGTCAACACCCTCTGAGGCCAGAGTTTGCAGAAAGCACCTACTACCTCTACAAGGTAATGCTGTTCCCGCTGTGAAAAGCCAACATGCATAGTAAATGGTGTACTCTGAACTGGTTGAGAAGGGTTGGGAATGGGATAAACCATGTTTTCCCTTCCACAGGCCACAGGTGACCCCTACTACCTCAGAGTGGGCCAGTCCATAGTGGAGAAGCTCAACGCTCATACCAGGGTGCCTTGTGGGTTTGCAGCCGTGCAGGATGTCCGCACAGGGACCCACGAGGATAGGTAGGGGAACACAGTGAAACATATGGGTTAAAATCTGAAACCTCAGGTCATCTCCACTGATTCCTTCTCACTCCAGCCTTCAACTGCTATTTCCAATATTACTAATGGATTTGTTGGTCTTTAGCAAGAGAGCTCAAATGACAGTGTCATGTGACACATTATTTGTTCTGTTCAAGTGATTTCAAACATTCCCTTTCTCTTTAGGATGGACTCATTCTTCCTAGCGGAGATGTTTAAGTACCTGTACCTTCTGTTCTCTGAGAAGAACCAGCTTCACTTCGACATCGACGAATACATCTTCACCACCGAGGCCCACCTGCTGCCTGTCTCCCTGTCCACTTCACAGCCCCCCTGTCGGGGCAACAACACGGTGAGGCTCAGTCAGTTACCAACAGTTGTGTTATGGTCAGAGGAGCTGAAACTGATTTTCCATATGGTGTCTATTTGAACCAGCTGTCCAGTTATGAACGGGTGTTATGTTATGGTCAGAAGAGCTGAAACTGATCCGCCATTTTGTGTCTATACGTTCCAGGAAGCGCCCACTGCCGTGGAGGAGGACCTGTTCACCTACTCGTGCCCCAGCACCCAGACCCTGTTCCCCAACAACCCCTCCTTTGCCAAGACCATAAGGGACAGCTACAAGTACCTGACTGGGGTGGGCCGGGCATTCCATGCTTCACCTGACAGGTGTGTCTGTGTCCGTGTTCATGTGTTGTTGTAAATAGCTGCACATTCACTAAGATGTATTATTTAAAATTTTCCTTTTGTTACATCCTTTGTGTTAACCCCGGCATCCAAAAATTATAAAACTTGAATAAACGCTTGGCGGTAAGGATGACATCAGTGGTGTAGCCTACTGGCGATACTGATATCACTTATTGATATCTGCTGTACATAGCGCATTGATGTGAATCACACTGCTGCTCTCTCATTTAGCTATTTGCGCCTTACGGATGGATTGTGGTTGTTGTGGATGGCTGTTTAAATGTGTAGGCCTATGTGTATTTTAACACATATATAATGGTTGAATTGAATGAGTTTAACCACCTATCAATCATTGTTTTTGTGACCAATGGACAGCCAATGAAAAATGCTCTCTTGCAACAGCTTCATAGTGTGGTTTGCAGCCTTTCAAATAAACATTTGAGGGAGTTCCTCCATTCTAAACTCCTCTATGGTATATTGTGCTCCAGTCCATACTGTTAAAGTAGTTTAATTTAAGAAGAGTGGGGCTTTTATTGCTCAATCTAATTCATGCTGATAAAAAAAATTCCAAAGACCTAATGGACATATGCTTAAACTCTCACACTTTTGATAGACTTGAAACAAATTATCGAGATGTGAAAGTGTCGCCAAAAAAAACAGACAAAAGGCCTATAGCAAATGCAACATATGGCATTACATTTTCACATGCAAATGGCTCTTTTCTGTAGTTCTCAAAGCATGCCATTCCATGAGAGCAGCTTTTTTTTTTTTTTTTTTACTAAGCAATGAGCCCAATCAATCCTCCATGACAACAAAATCATAAACAACAGAGTAGGCTAATACATCCTTAGTTGTTGGGTTATGCTCAGGTAAAACAATTTGGGTAATCTATATTTCCAAGTCCTTTTTTTGTGGATCAAGGGATATTAAATTGATTGGAAGGACTGAAAATCTGAACGACTTTTGCTTTTAATGTAAAGATATGGCCTTATCATATTATTATATGTAGTAGAAATTGGTTAGAAGAAGCCTACATAACCAACACATAAAGGAAAATGAATCATTTATGGCCAGCTATGTAAACTCTAACATTGATTTATCCTGCTATAAATGCCGTTCAATTGGTAATATACGTTTTTTGGCTTCTAGAAGTAGAACAATTTATATTACCTCTTAAAGGAAAAATCCGCCCAAAAGCACAAATTCCTACAATTTACAGTGTTAAAAAACACTGTGACAACAATATCTTCTGTGAACAAATTATTAATGTTGTCGTTATTATAAGGTTGGTAGCAACGTGAAAATCATTGTGGAAATCTGCAGCTCACGCCGACTACAAAACCCACAATCCAATGCTCTATGGGTTGGCTGGCTAGCTAGCAAACGTAGCTAAACACAATAATACCAAAGTCTATATCAGAATGTGTATTAGGTAGTTAAGTGTAAAATGGCCTAAACAAACTCCACTATCAATTTAGGAGTATACAATCTCACTATGTTTACACTGCAGATTGATGTGCTTCGCAGAGTGTAATCTGACATGCAATGGCCAGGCAACAGCACCATGCAATGTACCCTGGATTGAAAAGGCAGACAAATAGGAGAAATATGGTGGACCCTCTTAAATTACACATTTCTTGAGGTCAGAGTATCGCAAAAATATGATCAATGACTCATTGGAAAGAAGACAACCTCCCGCGTTTTGACATCGGACAGTTTTGTAATGTAAAATAGATGTTTTCACAATCTAAAAGTCGTAATCATATTAACTCCCAGTGTAGTGATAGCGGCTTTATCGCAATGCCACGTCACAGACTGAGTAATCCAGAAACGTCACAGGGGCTATAAAACTGAAGTGTCCGTTTAGAACGTTTTATCACCACCAAATATGGTAGTGAGAGGAAGTTTCAGTCGCGGGTAGTGGGAGAGGATGGAACAAGGTGAAACTGGGACGACATTCTGCAAAATCTCAATACATTTCTGTTCCCAAAACTAGAATCTGTTACGAACACAGTGCACAAAGTTTTTTTTAATAGACTTGACGATTTGCTAAGGTTGTAGAAAATTACCTTGTTTAGGAGTGCAAGATTGAATTGAGTTTGTGCACACGCGCACTTCAAAGAAGGCTTTCGCTAATGGAAATATGCAAATAAATTCTACAACGCGCCAATAGGATATCACTAGCTCGTGCTTGTTCTGCCCACTGCTTCATTTGCTCCCACTGTAAACCACACAGATGAACCATCTCGAGTTAGTTATAAATGCGTCATACCAGCCAAATGTCGGCCTTCTTCAACGGCAATAGCTCAGATACAGTGTAATGAACCCGGGAATCGGTAGAACATTGCTCAGAGATGAAAGAAAACAATATAATGTTCAAAATGGGTGAATCTTTCCTTTTTAAGGGGAAAGTAATCTAAGTAACAAAGTAATCAGATTACGTTAAAGTTTGGGTAATCCAAAAGTTACTGATTACAATTCTGGACAGGTAACTAGTAACTAACTGATTACATTTAGAAAGTAACCTATCCAACCCTAATGTGGAGTAATGTCTAAGGATTCCAAGTTTTCACATGCTCCCCTGATAAAAACATATGTGCTTTATCTGCCACCTTGAGGAAAACTAGTTTGAAAATTCTAACATACTTTATGTAAAATACATTTTGTGTGTTTCTGAGCATTGCACCATGCTGCCTTGTTGACAATATGACCAGGCAGCGCAGATGACTATTTGATTTGAGAGGGGACTCCCTCACCGCTTTTGCCCGGGGTCTACCCCAGTTCAGCTTAATCAAACTCCCTATCTGATGATTGTGTGTTTGCAGGGGCATCGAGCTGCCACTTCACGACCACGGTATGGAGCCAGTGGAGTTTCTGAGGAGCATGGGCATCTCCCTCACCCCACTGAATGACGCTGGGGCAACAGACACACATGGGGTAAGATGATTGAGCAGCTTATTTATCTATAGCACTCTATTGCCTCTAGGTCTGCATCCCAAATGACACCCTGTTTCCTATATAGTGCACTACTTGTGACCAGAACCCTATGGGCCATGGTCAAATGTAGTGAACTATATAGGGAATATGGTGCAATTTGGGATGTGGTCTAGCATTCTATTGTCTCTATTGCTTAGCAGGGCAACATTACTCTGTCTCCCTCATGCTCCTGTGTAATTCATTTCACCAATGTCTTTCTTTTAATGAGGCACATGAAGGTGTTTACAGGGTGAAACTGGTGGCAGAGGTGACCCAGACCCCAGAGGAGGAAGTAGTGCCCCTCATCGTTCAGCTCATATCCCCCCCGTATCTGGGTAGAACGGTCCTGACTGCTGGACCAGCCAAGTTTGGAATGGACCTAATCAAGCAGGAGCATGGGGTGAGCTTTCTTGAATCTTGCATTTATTTGTATTTGCTTTCTATGTCACTCAGAATATTGATAAAAGACAGGCATGCATTTCCTAGTCCTCTTAAATGTATCACCCAAAGACTCAAATTTAAATATTTACCCATGTCAGCATTAGTTTTGGATATTTCTGGAGCTCTTTGGATGTCTGCATGTGTCACTACTGTATGGAGTATTTACAGGAATCTCTCCTCCCTTCTCTCACACACACACCCTGTTCCTCTCCAAGGTGAAGGGCAGCATTGTGAAGACCTCTCCCTACACAGCATGTGGGCCCATAGAGAATGCTCAGGAGCTGAGTGGGCACATTGCCCTTGCACTGCGTGGCGACTGCATGTTTGCTGCCAAGGCCCGCAGGCTACAGGAGGCGGGGGCTATCGGAGTCATCTTCATAGGTGAGGGAAAAAGACACACACCAATTCTGCCTCTCTCATATTACACCCACACAGTCCATAATATCAGGACACAGCCTGTTACTCTGCTGTAAGAGTCAGGAGCTTAGGGAAAGAGTTTAGTGGGGCTTAACCTAGTTTGAGAAGGCCATGTTGGTCTGCATTGATAGTGCACTACTGTCTATTGTAACTACTTACAATCACTCACTTTTTTGTGAATTTACAGTAGTTCCGTGTTTTACCCTTCTAAGTTAGTCCCCTAACAGGCTTTGATTGATATGCCATTCCTTTTTTCATCCATGTCACTCACGAGCCTTATCCTCAGGGATGCAAACTAGTCACCTTTCATTTTGAATCCAAAATAGGTGACCTACGTGTAGATCCGATGACAAACGTTTTGGAGGGGGGGGGTTGGATCACTGCTGGCTGTAAACGAACGAGAGATTCGCATTTGGAGCAATACTAGTGGCCGTAGGCTCAGCCAATCGTTCACATAACAATAGAATGCAGCGCAGCACGCGACTAACACGGAACCCAGACCGGCTGCGCGCGTGCGCCATCGAGCATAAATTTATTTTGTCCCCCTACACCAAACGCGATCACGACACGCAGGTTAAAATATCAAAACAAACTCTGAACCAATGATATTAATTTAGGGACAGGTTCGAAAAGCATTAAACATGTATGGCAATTTAGCTAGTTAGCTTGCACTTGCTAGCTAATTTGTCCTATTTAGCTAGCTTGCTGTTGCTAGCTAATTTGTCCTGGGATATAAACATTGAGTTGTTATTTTACCTGAAATGCACAAGGTCTTCTACTCCGACAATTCATCCACACATAAAACGGCCAACCGAATCATTTCTAGTCATCTCTCCTTCCAGGCTTTTTCATCTTTGAACTTATATGGTGATTGGCATCTACACTTTTACCACGACAACCGGCAAAACATTTAGTCTTTCAATCACCCACGTATAACCAATGAGGAAATGGCACGTGGGTACCAATGAGGAGATGCGAGAGGCAGGACTTCCAGCTCGATCTCCGTCAGAAATAGAAAGGAGGTATATTTTAGCCCTTGGCATCGCAGACGCTCGTTGGCGCGCGCAATAATTGAATAACACAGATTTCTCAATTTATTTTGTGGCGATCGCGCACGTCCGGTCTGATCAGCATGTGAAGAAAGAAGAGACAACCAATTGACAAGTAACAGCATCAGTGGTGGTGAAGCGTACTTCATGAGCTGTAACCGAAAAACATTTGGAAAGTTTGAGGTGAGGGAGAACGTGTTGGTGGAACAAGTATTAGCATTGTTAAGTATCTTGCTAGCTGGATCGAATTCTCCGTTAGCCAGAGTAATGTTGAGCAACATTAGCCAATTTAACTGATCAAATAATTGAGTTTATCGTGTGAAAAATAGCTTGCTAATAAAGTCAAACAGCCAACGTTAGCTAGCTAACGTTACAACATCAGATGAGCTATCATTATTAACCTAACCAATTCGCTCTAGTATTAACTGGTATACGACTCTTTGTCGTTCCTCAAGTTATAACGCGTTAGTTGCTTACTGGACTCTGGCAATCTGTGAGAAACTAGTTAACGTAACTAGCTAACGAACTATCCACGATCTGTTAACTAATGTGTTCCCTCTACAGTATGTGGTTAATTTTCAGAATGTGAATGGCTCCTTTTTTCAGTTCGCTGCAGCTAGCGACTGGAACGAGCTGCAACAAACACTCAAACTGAACAGTTTTATCTCAGTTTTATCTCTTCATTCAAAGACTCAATCATGGACACTTACTGACAGTTGTGGCTGCTTTGTGTGATGTATTGTTGTCCCTACCTTCTTGACCTTTGTGCTGTTGACTGTGCCCAATAATGTTTGTATCAACTGTATTTATATAGCCCTTCTTACATCAGCTGATATCTCAAAGTGCTGTACAGAAACCCAGCCTAAAACAGCAAGCAATGCAGGTGTAGAAGCACGGTGGCTAGGAAAAACTCCCTAGGAAGAAACCTAGAGAGGAACCAGGCTATGAGTGGTGGCCAGTCCTCTTCTGGATGTGCCGGGTGGAGATTATAACAGAACATGGCCAAGATGTTCAAATGTTCATAAATGACCAGCATGGTCAAATAATATAATAATAATAATCACAGTAGTTGTCGAGGGTGCAACAGGTCAGCACCTCAGGAGTAAATGTCAGTTGGCTTTTCATAGCCGATCATTGAGAGTATCTCTACCGCTCCTGCTGTCTCTAGACAGTTGAAACAGCAGGTCTGGGACAGGTAGCACGTCCGGTGAACGGGTCAGGGTTCCATAGCCGCAGGCAGAACAGTTGAAACTGGAGCAGCAGCCCGGCCAGGTGGACTGAGGACAGCAAGGAGTCATCCTGCCAGGTAGTCCTGAGGCATGGTCCTAGGGCTCAGGTCCTCCGAGAGAGAGAATTAGAGAGAGCATACTTAAATTCACACAGGACACCGGATAAGACAGGAGAAATACTCCAGATATAAGACTAACCTGACACATAAACTACTGCAGCATAAATACTGGAGGTTGAGACAGGAGGGGTCAGGAGACACTGTGGCATGTTTTGTGCTGCTACCATGACCGAGGTAAAGACAGTTTCAGGTTGGATATTCGCCTGTAGTTTTCCTTACGTCCACCAACAGCAGTTAGGGACCGTCAACATGGTGACAAATCAACATTTTCAAATTTCAATAGCTATCTAACCATTACTCCTAAAACTTTCAAAACTGGTTCTAGCTAACCCGATGGCATAGACACACATTGCACACATTTATTTTTTGTTGATTTACATTTCGCACTATTTTAAATTATTTATTTACATTTTTGAATTTCAATAGCTCATTGGTCACATGACCGACTGGACTCAAACAAGGTTCAGCATGTCCACTGACTACCCTTCTATATTGCACACCCTTTAGTTTGTCCATTTTCATCTCACAAGATTTCACATGAATTTTTTTACATTTAAAATTTCAATAGCTCCTTGGTCATGTGACCTAGTGACTTCAAATAAGGTTCATAATGTCCACTGAGTGGGCCCTACACATTGCACACACTTTAGTTTGTCCATTTTCATCGCACACGTTTTTACATGAATTTCTTTACATTTAAAATTTCAATAGCTCCTTGGTCATGTGACCTAATGACTTAAAACAAGGTTCAGAATGTCCACTGACTATACTTTCATATCGCACACTCTGTTTGTCTGCTTTCATATCGTGATATTAGACTTAAATCTGAAAGCTTTGCATGCCTTCATTTCACATGGGTGTTCTAAAAAAAAATATTCCTACGTCTTTTGAGTAAAATCCTTTTTCCAAAATTGATTTAGGTACATTTTTGTGACGAGGTATAAGGGTTGTGATATGGGTCATTTAATAGTAAAATAATTTAAGGGATCAATACATTTCTATATTGCTTCCCCAGTATCTGCATGAACCATCAGGCCAAGTGTTTTTGGTTGACCCTGCTGGACAGAAAGAGAAGGAGGAATCGGAACACGCTGCATTCAAATTCAGATCTTAGTTATTCCATTGTACTGGATCTAATACGTATTAGCATTTTACATACATTCATAAGTGTAATACTTTTTTATGACATACTGTGAAAAACTCTCTTGGCTGCTGGCTCTGTCACTTTCAGACATGTGCAGAGCAGACTGAAAGGGGAAGGGTAGCTCTTGACTTGAACCACAGGGGTTCTCTGTAAAGAGAGAGAGTAATCCAAAATGCACAGACACACCCCATGACTTTCAATTGGCACCCTTGACCTGTATGTATTCTCTCCTGATTGGCTCTGTGGTGCACAGTCTGGCAGTTTGACTAAAGTGCCAGAGGTATGAGGAGAGACATCCTCCTTTGTATTTATGGGAACAAATATTTCCTAACACTTTGGACAGTTAGAAGACACAATGCATCAATGCAACAATTCTTTTTTTTTTTTTTTTTTTTACTAATTACTGTCCAAGAGTAACCTCAACCTTGTGGGTGTTTTGGCCAATAAAGTGCCAACTCAATTCTACCAGTGACGAGTCTCTCATGCCCCTTTGAACGGGGACACAGGGCAATAGTTTTTAATCTAAACCAGCCCTTTTTTACTGGAGTACACTAACCCCTAATTGGGGCTCTTTTCTTGACACATAGTAGCAGTTTACCAGATAAGTGAAGAAGATCAAAATGTAGATTGTTGTAAGGGTGTATTACATCCTGTGCTGGCCACATTGTCATATCCATTCTGGAATCTGAGTGGTAAAATCATAGCTGAAAAATGCCTCTGTATGTGTATACATTTTCTCCCAAGACAGAACTGCCAAAGGGGGTGGAGTTGCAGAGTTCTGTCATACTATCCAGGTCTGTGCCCAAACAGTTCAAACTTCTACTTTTAAAAATCCACCTTTCCAGAAATAAGTCTCTCACTGTTGCCGCTTGTTACAGACCCCAGCTGCACCCTGGACACCATATGTGAATTAATTGCCCCCCATTTATCTTCAGAGTTTGTACTGTTAGGTGACCTAAACTGGGATATGCTTAACACCCCGGCCGTCCTACAATCTAAGCTAGATGCCCTCAATCTCACACAAATTGTCATGGAACCTACCAGGTACAACCCCAAATCCGTAAACTCGGGCTCCCTCATAGATATCATCCTGACCAACCTGTCCTCTAAATGCTGTCTTCAATAAGGATCTCAGCCATCACTGCCTCATTGCCTGCGTCAGTAATGGGTCCGCGGTCAAACGACCACCCCTTATCATAGTCAAACGCTCCCTAATACACTTCAGCGAGCAGGCCTTTCTAATCGACCTGGCCCGGGTATCCTGGAAAGATATTGACCTCATTCCGTCAGTAGAGGATGCTTGGTTATTCTTTAAAAGTGCTTTCCTCACCATCTTAAATAAGCATGCCCCGTTCAAAAAATGTAGAACCAGGAACAGATTTTGCCATTGGTTCACTCCAGACCTGACTGCCCTTGACCAGCACAAAAACATCCTGTGGCGTACTGCATTAGCATCGAATAGCCCCCGCGATATGCAACTTTTCAGTTAGGAACTTATCGTCAGACTCAACAGCCTTGGTTTCTCAAATAACTGCCTCGCCTGGTTCACAAACTACTTCTCAGATAGAGTTCAGTGTGTCAAATCAGAGGGCCTGTGTTCTGGACCTCCGGCAGTCTCTATGGGGGTGCCACAGGGTTCAATTCTCGGGTCGACTCTTTTCTCTGTATACATCAATGATGTCGCTCTTGCGTCTGGTGGTTCTCTGATCCACTTCTACGAAAACAACACCATTCTGTATACTTCTGGCCCTTCTTTGGACACTGTGTTAACTAACCATACAACTCTCCTTCCGTGGCTTCCAACTGCTCTTATATGCAAGTAAAACTAAATGCATGCTCTTCAACCGATCGCTGCCCGCACTTGCCCGCCGAGCATCACTACTCTGGACGGTTCTGACTTAGAATATGTGGACAACTACAAATACCTAGGTGTCTGGTTAGATTGTAAACTCTCCTTCCAGACTCATATTAAGCATCTCCAATCCAAAATTAAATCTAGAATCGGCCTCCTATTTCGCAACAAAGCATCCTTCACTCATGCTGCCAAACATACCCTCGTAAAACTGACTATCCTACCGATCCTCGACTTCGACAATGTCATTTACAAAATAGCCTCCAACACTCTACTCAGACTGCATCCAATTTGCTATCACAGTGCCATCCGTTTCGTCACCAAAGCCCCATATCCTACCCACCACTGCGATCTGTATGCTCTCATAGGCTGGCCCTCGCTTCATATTCGTCGCCAAACCCACTGGCTCCAGGTCATCTATAAGTCCTTGCTAGGTATAGCCCCTCCTTATCTCACCTCACTGGTCACCATAGCAGCACCCACCCGTAGCACGCGCTCCAGCAGGTATATTTCACTGGTAAACTCCAAAGCCAATTCCTCCTTTGGCCGCCTTTCCTTCCAGTTCTCTGCTGCCAATGACTGGAACGAATTGCAAAAATCACTGAAGCTGGAGACTCATATCTCCCTCATTATCTTTAAGCATCAGCTATCAGAGCAGCTTACAGATCACTGCACCTGTACATAGCCCATTTGTAAATAGCCCATCCAACTACCTCATCCCCATATTGTTATTTATTTTATTTATATATATTTTTTAAATTGCTCCTTTGCACCCCAATATCTCTACTTGCACATTCATCTTCTGCACATCTATCACTCCAGTGTTTATTTGCGAAATTGTAATTTTTTTCACCACTACCGTCTATTTTATTGCCTTACCTCCCTAATCTTACTTAATTTGCACACACTGTATATAGACTTTTCTATTGTGTTATTGACTGTACATTTGTTTATTCCATGTGTAACTCTGTGTTGTTGTTCGTGTCACACTGCTTTGCTTTATCTTGGCCACGTTGCAGTTGTGAATGAGAACTTGTTCTCAACTGGCTTACCTGTTTGAATAAAGGTGAAATAAAAAATTTAATACAATTTTAAAATACTGTATGTGGGAATGTCTTATGTCCGTCCTACATGTAGTGTTGGTACATGGAATATTCCTCAACTGCATATATCATAAATTGCTATTACAAATAGAAGTATTATGTTCAACAACTGACATTTTCAGATATTATTTTGACAAACACACTTTGGTGCTTACAATTCATTCTCTATTGTCATAGATTTGGTGGGCACTGTCATCTCTGATCTTTGTGATATGACTTTCTTTAAGCACGTACTGATGAAACTGTCACTTCATATTTTTTTTCTTAGTCTACAAACGCTCATTTATTCACTCTGTTCTAGGGTTGGATCCTATATGCTACGTTTATTATTGTCCTGTAAATGGTTCAGTGCCTATAATTTAGGGTGTGTGTAGAATGGGGCATAAAGGAAATTACCTCTACTACTAAATTACTACTAGATTATAGTGGTTGATATTAACGATGAAAGGAGATTATCTGTCTCCTATTGTGTACTGCTGTTAAATACTGGGGGGGGGGGGGAATAAGTACTTAGAACTACCAATTATTATAGATAAATATTAAAGAAAAGGGTAAACGCAACACTGGACTGAACCCCCTAATTGTCAAACTAATATTAATGTACAACAATATAGAAGAGACATAACTATAGGTTATGCAATATGGGTGTATATCCACTGCACGCTTCTTAGGTGTGTAATTGACATGACCAAGGAGCTATTGAAATGTAAAACTATGAAAAATGTACGTTACACCGTGTGATTTTACAGTACACAAACAAGTATGCAATATAGAAGGGTACATTCTGCACCATGTTTGAAGTCACTAGGTCACATGACCAAGGAGCTATTGAAATTTTACATTTGGAAAAATTCATGTAAAATCTTGTGAGATGAAAATTGACAAACTAAAGGGTGTGCAATATAGAAGGGTAGTCAGTGGACATTCCGAACCTTGTTTGAAGTCACTAGGTCACATGACCAAGGAGCTATTGAAATTCGAATGTAAAACAAGTTTGTACTTTGTTTACGCTCCCTAACTAATTCAACTAGGAATACAAAATGCTGCTCACATTTCCATATGTTTATTAGCTTTGGAAAGCGAATTAATGTCCAAATCGTGAAAATAAGGCCTGTGCACTGTTGTGCGCAATTTTTCCAACATAATGACACTTATTTGGAGTCTCTGGCTCAAGTGGTTTGAAAGCGCGAATATCCGTTGAATATCCAACTTGAAACTGTCTTTACCTCGGTGCTACCATGTTGTTGTTATGTTGTTGCTACCATGCTGTGTTATGTGTTCCTGCCTTGGTATGTTGTTGTCTTAGGTCTCTCTTTATGTAGTGTTGTGTTGTCCTATATTTATATAGTATTTATTTATAGATATTTTTTATCCTAGTCCCCGCAGGAGGCCTTTTGCCTATTGGTAGACTGTCATTGTAAATAAGAATTTGTTCTTAACTGACTTGCCTAGAAAAATAAATAAATAAAAAGGAACACCACACTTTCTCTCTTTCTCACTTTTTCAATACAGTGGATAAAAGGGGTATGCCAGGTGTACACTCTGCCTGAAAGAGATCAATTATGCCTACAAAGGGTATCATGCTCTGCTGGCACATTGTAGAACAGATGTCCACAGGCAGAAAGTGTACAATGTAATAATGTGCAGTGTAACCCAAATATATTGTTTTTGTTGTGTTGAACTTGACAGTAATAGATATGTGTGAGTGAGGGTGATTGTCATTATTTTTACTCATTGAACGTTATTTTTGTACACATGTAGCCTTGTGCACTTGATCGATGTCTACTATAGTGGCCACTATAATAGAGCAAACATAGAATGCCTGTTTGTTTCATTCTATTTCTACTTAAAGATGTTTTTTTCCCCCAAGTGCAATATTTATATTTGTGTGGTCACAAGCGTTCTATTATAAATGCTGTCATGGCTAACTGCAATATTAGTGGGGGGGTTTCTCAAGATTTGAGTGTAGTAAAGTCTAGGCAACAATTAACATTGGATTGCTTTCTTTACATTTTTTTGCTTTGAGTTAGGTTCACATGAACCACTTTTTATTTTACACACAGAGACTGATCATGTAGATCATATTCTTTTGTTTAATTAGTTAAAACCTGCATTTTCCCCAGCAAGGATTTTCAGTTTGCTTCCCTACAAAACTCAATTTCCCATGTTTCACTGTCCCTCCTAGACCACCGGGAAGGGAGTAACAGTGCAGAGACGCCCCTGTTCCAGATGGTGGGAGACGGCGGGTCCACGGCTGACATCACCATCCCTCTGGTTTTCCTGTTCAGCCAGGAGGGGGCGCTGCTCACCTCTGCTCTGGAGGATCACAGCAATGTAGATGTGCTGATGCTGCCCAAGGAGAGACAGCTAGGTAAGAGAGGGGGCCTGTGCAAAGCCTGTGGTCTAGCGGTCAGTCACATATATAATGCTCCCCACCGAAGACCAGGGTTCAATTACCACATCTATGCTTCCTGCTGTTGTCCCATTTGCTTGTCTCCCCATCTGTTGCCAACAGTCTAAATAAAGTGTAAAATGTAATAAATACATTTTAAAAAGTGGCAGCCTGGCTATGGGGATTCATTATGAGGATGAAGGGTTCTAAATTTAGCAAAGGTCAAATAGCCCAAAAACCTCACTCATGTTTAATTCTGAACCTTAGTATCGTTTTTTGAGGTTCAATGAAAAAAACACTTCTGTAACTTAAATGCAAGATGTTTGAGGTGTAACAGATTACATGTTTTCCACTTACACTGTCTTCTTCTCTCCCTCTGTCCCGCTGTCTTTCTCTTTCTTGTTCTCTCTCGGTTTCCCTTCTGATCACTACTCCAGACAAAGCAGATAAGCCCCTGGGGAAGATGAACATCAAGTTCCGCCTGGCAGAAGAGGGGGAGCTAGAGGAGGGGGAGGCCAGAGGCCCCACCCTGAAGTTTGTCCTGGAGAAGGGAGAGGTGGTGTTGGAGGAAGAGGAGTACAGACAGCAAGGAGACAGCTGCTTAACACCTGGAGGCGATCATGTGCCGTGTTCTTATGGACAGACTGCTGCCTCGCCCCCCTCCCACAGCCCCAATGACCCCAATACAGACCCCAAATCTCAGGACAGTCCGGTTCCTCAACCCCCTCCCACTGACCACGGGCCCTGGGCTCCCCAGCACTGATCCCTGGTCAGTGTCTACAGGCATGTTGCTGTGCCAAGAGAGAGCCCTCACTGCCTTGCCGCACACTCGGGACTGGACTGAATTGATCGTTTTAACCAAGAGGGGAGCTTAGTGTGACAGTCAATCCCACTGACTCACTCACTCTTCTCTTATAGTTAATAGTTATTGGGACTGCAGTATGTATTCATGTATAGGAAGGGATGGGCATTGGGCAGGGGTAGTGCTACACAAACATAGCTCGTTAGTCTTACCTTGCTACTGTAGCCTCATCCCCAGTTGTATTGTGGTGATGACATAGATTTAGTCAGATGCTTGTAAGAGAATTGATGATGTGCACATTTCAGAGAAATAGCTGAGGTAAGCAGGGGGCGGGGATATTAGGCTGATATAGGGCACCTTTGTCTGAAGCCTTGTGTTTGAGTCTCTGTACTGTAGGCTAGATTGTGTTGAGCTAATGCAATGATGAGGGGATTTCTTTACTGTCCCCTGTACCAAGATGGTGTCCTGTGAATACAGTGATGTGTGTTAATTTCCACATTGTGGCAAGTAGTGCTGTTTGAAGAGATGCGTTATCACTCACAAGAATAACAAACTATAATGCTTTTCGATAAGGGGCCAGTTTCGGTGAACTGATGACTTCAGTCTTATTTATTTTGTACTGGTAAATCAGGGAAATTTAAGAGTGAAAAATACTTGAATGTGTGTGATCGTTACTACACTACCGAATCAAGACCTTGTATCGACCTTAGTCTTGCGTATTCCATTTTTCAAATGTCAGTTGGTTATTATTAAAGGTAGACTCGGCGATACACGAAGTAACCATCATATCTGGCCGATATCCGTAACAACTAAGACCGTTTAAGTGCCAAACTAAACTTCTCTGCTGTTTTGGACCCGTAGCTACCATGTTGTAGCAGCGTGAAGCGCACCAGTGCATGATATGCAGATACTGTGTGAGAAGAAAGTCTTGCATTGCAGTTAACTCAATATCTGCGAAGCTGCTCGTTGCAACTTTAAAACGCTGAGTCTACCTTTTTAAGTTAACGCCAATGCCTCTTCTAGGTCTTTATCGGATGGTTTTAGCTCTAGGTTTGTACTCTTCCTGTCTTCACCACTGCCACCAGAGTCTTATAATGCCATGCACTTTGGCACATGGGCATCTTCCTACTATAGCTATTGTCAGGGTGGCGCCACACCCAGGGACTGCTCCTCAAACAGCTCACAGTACACTAAACAGTGTCTGTCTGTGTTTTGTCTGTTTGGTGTCTCTCATTGCAAACAGCCTTTGTATGATTGTCTGTGTGTGGACAGTGTAAAAACATCAGACTGTTCCATTGTTTTCTCTTTCTTTCCATTCATCTTTTTGCAGTGTGAGATGACCTAGGCATGAGTGTGTGTGTGTACCAAGAACAGCCATAACGTTTATATTTGTATGGTCAAATGCAGTCACTCACATCTGCGTATTTTATCATTCATTCCTGAGTCTCAATTTTATCTGCCAGATGTTGAATAATTTTTGCATGGGTTTTGTGTAATATATCATTTTAAGGTGTAAAAGTGGGTTATATTCCAATGATCCCTGTGGGAACATGGGAATGGTTTGTAAAGAAAAGCAGTGTTTTGTCATGACAGATTGTATTCCAAACAGTTAACAGTGTAGTAGACCGGTCATTGTTGCTGCTCACATTTTAAATCTTATTCCAACATTGCCACCTATATACATGTGTATACAAGTCAAAGTCAACCTGTATACATCTATGGCATCTATGACCATTACTGTCCACTCAGAGGAAAGCGCCATGAGACATTTAAACATAAGTTGACTTTTTAGATATTTATTTCGCAAATATTATTTGCCTTTTGGAAATGTTGATGATAGGAATAGCTGAAGCTCCAAAAAGTGCCAAAGTGATTATTGCTGGTAACACAGTATCAGATTCTAATGTACTTTGTATTTTGTGAAGATTCTTTGAGAGCTGAAGCAACTTGATCTTGTCAATAAATTAAGAATCATGATCTCAGTTTTTTGTGACTAGGTTTTTCTTTTAAGTTCAGTAGCCTACTTGTTTTATTGCTTTATTGTGAGGTTTGGAGACTGATAAAATCCTTTTCTTTCAGGGGAGAGTGGTGACAAACCACAGGCTTATAGCCGGGCCCAGTATACAGACCTGGTCACACGCAAGGACACTGGACATACAGTGAGGGGGGAAAGTATTTGATCCCCTGCTGATTTTGTACGTTTGCCCACTGACAAAGAAATGATCAGTCTATAATTTTAATGGTAGGTTTATTTGAACAGTGAGAGACAGAATAACAACAATAGAATCCTGAAAAACACGTCAAATGTTATAAATTGATTTGCATTTTAATGAGGGAAATATGTATTTGACCCCTCTGCAAAACATGACTTAGTACTTGGTGGCAAAACCCTTGTTGGCAACCTCAGAGGTCAGATGTTTCTTGTAGTTGGCCACCAGGTTTGCACACATCTCAGGAGGGATTTTGTCCCACTCCTCTTTGCAGATCTTCTCCAAGTCATTAAGGTTTCGAGTCTGACGTTTGGCAAATAGTCCAGGTAACCATTTGGTTACCTGTTCAGTTGTCTTATGGCTTGGGGGTAAAAACTGTTGAGGCCTTTTCGTCCTAGACTTGGCACTCCGGTACCGCTTGCCATGCGGTAGTAGAGAGAACAGTCTATGGCTGGGGTCTTTGACAATTTTTAGGGCCTTCCTCTGACACCGCCTGGTGTAGAGGTCCTGGATGGCAGGCAGATTTGCCCCAGTGATGTACTGGGCCGTACGCACTACCCTCTGAAGTGCCTTGCGGTCGGAGGCCGAGCAATTGCCGTACCAGGCAGTGATGCAACCAGTCAGGATGCTCTGGATGTTGCAGCTGTAGAACCTTTTGAGGAACTCAGGACCCATGCCAAATCTTTTTAGTTTCCTGAGGGGGAATAGGCTTTGTCGTGCCCTCTTCACGACTGTCTTGGTGTGTTTGGACCATTCTAGTTTGTTGTTGATGTGGACACCAAGGAACTTGAAGCTCTCAATCTGCTCCACTACAGCCCCGTCGATGAGAATGGGGACGTGCTCGATGCTCCTTTTCCTGCAGTCCACAATCATCTCCTTAGTCTTGGTTACGTTGAGGGATAGATTGTTATTCTGGCACCACCCGGCCAGGTCTCTAACCTCCTCCCTATAGGCTGTCTCGTCGTTGTCGGTGATCAGGCCTACCATTGTTGTGTCGTCAGCAAACGTAATGATGGTGTTGGAGTCGTGCCTGGCCATGCAGTCGTGGGTGAACAGGGAGTACAGGAGAGGACTGAGCACGCACCCCTGGGGAGCTCCAGTGTTGAGGATCAGCGTGGCAGATGTGTTGCTACCTACCCTCACCACCTGGGGGCGGCCTGTCAGGAAGTCCAGGATCCAGTTGCAGAAGGAGGTGTTTAGTCCCAGGATCCTTAGCTTGGTGATGAGCTTTGAGGGTACTATGGTGTTGAATGCTGAGCTGTAGTCAATGAACAGCATTCTCACATAGGTGTTCCTTTTGTCCAGGTGGGAAAGGGCAGTGTGGAGTGCAATAGAGATTGCATCATCTGTGGATCTGTTTGGGGCGGTATGCAAATTGGAGTGGGTCTAGGGTTTCTGGGATAATGGTGTTGATGTGAGCCATTACCAGCCTTTCAAAGCACTTCATGGCTACGGACGTGAGTGCTACAGGTCTGTAGTCATTTAGGCAGGTTGCCTTTGTGTTCTTGGGCACAGGGACTATGGTGGTCTGCTTGAAGCATGTTGGTATTACAGACTCAATCAGGGACATGTTGAAAATGTCAGTGAAGACACCTGCCAGTTGGTCAGCACATGCCCGGAGCACACGTCCTGGTAATCCGTCTGGCCCCGCAGCCTTGTGTATGTTGACCTGTTTAAAGGTCTTACTCACGTCAGCTACGGAGAGCGTAATCACACAGTCGTCCGAAACAGCTGATGCTCTCATGCATGCCTCAGTGTTGCTTGCCTCGAAGCGAGCATAGAAGTGATTTAGCTCGTCTGGTAGGCTCGTGTCACTGGGCAGCTCGCAGCTGTGCTTCCCTTTGTAGTCTGTAATACTTTGCAAGCCCTGACACATCCGACAAGCGTCAGAGCTCCTTGAAAGCGGCAGCTCTAGCCTTTAGCTCGGTGCGGATGTTGCCTGTAATCCATGGCTTCTGGTTGGGAAATATATGTACGGTCACTGTGGGGATGATGTCATCGATGCACTTATTGATGAAGCCGGTGACTGAGGTGGTATACTCCTCAATGCCACTGGATGAATCCCGGAACATATTCCAGTCTGTGCTAGCAAAACAGTCCTGTAGCGTAGTATCCGCGTCATCTGACCACTTCGAAATTGAACGAGTCACTGGTACTTCCTGCTTTAGTTTTTGCTTATAAGCAGGAATCAGGAGGATATAATTATGGTCAGATTTGCCAAATGGATGGCGAGGGAGAGCTTTGTATGCGTCTCTGTGTGTGGAGTAAAGGTGGTCTAGAGTCCCGTCCCCCCCACCCCCCCCCCCCGGTTGCACATTAGGTAAAACGGATTTGTTTG
The DNA here is from genome assembly GCF_045679555.1 of Salvelinus alpinus. Taxonomy (NCBI): domain Eukaryota; kingdom Metazoa; phylum Chordata; class Actinopteri; order Salmoniformes; family Salmonidae; genus Salvelinus; species Salvelinus alpinus. Next base: position 24,549,445 of record NC_092103.1, on the reverse strand, counting down.
CCTGCATTAAAGTCCCCGGCCACTAGGAGCCCCACTTCTGGATAAGATTTTTCTTGTTTGCTTATGGCTCCCGAGTGGCGCAGCAGTCTAACGCACTGCATCTCAGTGCAAGAGGCGTCACTACAGTCCCTGGTTCGAATCCAGGCTGAATCACATCCGGTCGTGATTGGGAGTCCCATAGGGCGGCACACAATTGGCCCAGCGTCGCCGGGTTAGGCCGTCATTGTAAATAAGAATTTGTTCTTAACTGACTTTCCTAGTTAAATACAGGTTAAATAAAATGAAAAATGGCCTTATACAGCTTGTTGAGTGCGGTCTTACTGCCAGCATCGGTTTGTGGTGGTAAATAGACAGCTGCAAGTAATATAGATGATAACTTTCTTTGTACATAGTGTGGTCTACAGCTTATCATAAGGAATTCTACCTCAGGCGAGCAACACCTCGAGACTTCTTTAATATTAGACATTGCGCACCAGCAGTTATTATCAAATAGACACCCCTTACCAGACGTAGTTACTCTGTCCTGCCGAAGCACGGAGAAGCCAGCCAGCACTATATTATCCATGTCGTCGTTCAGCAAAGTCTCTGTGAAACATAAGATATTACCGTTTTTAATGTCCCGTTGATAGGACAATCTTAATCGTAGATCGTCCAGTTTGTTTTCCAATGATTGCACGTCGGCCCAGTCTGAGCGTTCCCGTCACTCCCAGAGGAACCCTACTAAGAAGAAAGCACAGAAACAGCAGAACAGTCCTCCAAGCCATGAGGTAGGCCAATGCTCACTCTATGCTATAGAAAAAAAGGTTTGAAAAGAGTTCTACGGCTGTCCCTATAAGATAACCTTTTTTGGTTCCAGGTATAAACCTTTTTGGTTACAAATATAACTATTTTGGGTTCCATGTAGAACCCTCTGTGGAAAGGGTTCTACCTGGAACCAAAAGTTATTCAAAGGGTTCTCCTTTTTTTCTAAGAGTGTATGGGGCAGTTTCCCAGACACAGGTAAAACGTAGTCCTGGACTAAAAAGTAAGTTCAGTGGAGAATCTCCATTGAAAATGATTTTAGTCGAGGACTAGGCATAATCTGTGTCGGGGAATCTGCCCCTGTATCAGAAAAGTGTTCTGAGATAAGAGGGGTAACGCTTTGGAGGTCATATGTAGCCATGTGATAGGGGTTATTGTAGTGTTTTGGTAATGGTTCTCACACCCTATGATCCATACAGTTACAGAAACTCTATGTATGGCTGGCTGAAGTAAAAGTATTCCCATTGGCTGCCATCAGATAGAAGGCCTGAAGCCGTTCAGCTGTATCAGCCCTGACAGTGGAGCTCTAGATGTGCTCCAACTGGGACCCTTACGAGACAGATGTCACCTTCCTCACCGACGTGACACTAACATGCACTGGTGCTGTACTCACTTTCTGGGATTTTGGGCAACACTTTTATAGCACAAAAATAGGCTATTGTTAACAATGTTATTTTCTCAGAAAAAAGAGAGGTTGGGTTATATTGATATTGTGATAGCACTGTAATTGACTTATTAAATAAAGGGGTAATACCACGGTAATAGTGTAAACAAAGGAGCTGCTTAGGCCTACACGTTGTCTCTGGCATAAACATGGACTTTACATTACATATATTACCAACAAATATGCATCAGGAAGCTTTGTAAATATTTTCCCTCCTTCTAATACCGATAAGGCTATATATCCTCATACTTTGCTGTATATATGGTTCCCAGAGCAAATAATTTACAGTGATTACATTGGTGATGTGAAACGAAAAGGAAACCATTTGTTAGCCTACGTTTTTGTGTGACTGGTAGTGGTCAAACCAGAGACAAAGGAACACACCGTCTTTGGTTACACCATAGGCTACACAAGACACACACCTGGCGTTCGCCTACCTGCCTGCGCTGTCTGTCAAAGTGCCCAAGCCTGTTTTCTAAACGCGTCATGACGCCGACACCAAGATTTGACGTAGCCTACCTCCACGGTTCACCCGTGCCCCTCCATCTAATCTCGCCTCTCTGTGTATGCTGAATTCCCCGCCTCCCCACTTTTCAACGAGCGCACCGCTATTTTTAGCACTGCCACGGATTAATGTAAAGTGGCGCAGAGACCGTGAACCGGACTGTCCACAAGCATTGTAGGACCTCGCTCGATATCGGTGCATTTGGTGTGTTATTTGTCACGGAAACCACTTGGCACGGATTCGGAAATCGAGTGGGGGAATGATGACAAACGCCATGTCCCCGTTTCTGGCTTTCTTTTCCTAAAGAAGCATTTTCAAGGATGATGCTTTCGAAGCGGATCGAACGACAACCCCGGCACTCGCTCCTGCCCGTGGTTCTCCTATGTTTCATTCTCACCACTGTCAGGGCCAGCATGCCAGGTAAGCATATAGTTTAATTCTAGGACAAATTAAACTTTTTTTTTTAAAGGCAGAATTATATTTGGTTTTGTCCGGTATAAAATGATAATGATTAGCCTGTGCCCGAGGTCTTCTTATTTTAAAAACAGCCCGCATCCAATTAAAAACAACAAACATAACATTAAAAACATGACATTATTTGGTCATCATTTTATGGAGAAAATTGTTCAAATGGCACTGCAATGTAAATGTTTATTTTATATTGTGAGTTGAATCAATGAATTGTGTTTAACGCTCACTGTGCTTTACTACTTAGTGCGTGACGGTAACATTTGCTTCACTAAGAGTTGTGACATCTGATATGCAACAGGGTGCTGCTGCTCTCTACCAAGACAACAGTCTACTTTTAGTCTGGTTTACTAAATCTAGATATGCCTCTGCGCAAACTAAGAAAAGGGATCGAGAAAAATACATTCTCAAGAATTCCCCACTAATTCCCTAACTCGTAATTTAAGTTACTCAAAGCGTTTCCGCTCTACAGTTGCACAGTGTATTCCCTAGCAAGTCTAAGGCACTGCATCTAGAGGCGTCACTACAGTCCCTGGTTCGATTCCAGGCTGTGTCACAAACGGCCGTGATTGGGAGTTCCATAGTGCGGTGCACGATTGGCCTAGCTTCGTCCGGGTTTGGCCGGCCATCATTGTAAATAAGAGTTTGTTCTTAACTGACTTGCCTAGTTAAATAAAAAGCTAAAAAATGGATGTGGTCTATATTATTTGACATTTTAAGTAAATAATGTTGTAGTTTTAGCCTGTATTGCAGATTATAATTGGTGGGGAAAACACTTAATTTAGTAAATATAATAAAATTAATAAAATGTAATTGTAATTTCCATGAAAATATTGAACATGTAGGCCTTATTTTACTGATATAAGTAAATCACCTTTTTATAAGAGACAGATGAGGTTGAAAAGGATGAATTGGAGAATGAATATTATCTGATGATGAGAGGAACTGGCTGACTGACTGGTGATGAGAGCTATCCACACTGAGGCCCTATGAGCAACACAAAAGCTCTTTAACTTGCTGGACTAATCACACACATCCCTCCATTAGCAGTGGCACTCTTTAAATCGTATACACTCATGCTGTTCCCCACAATAACTCAAACACACTCATACACTCTTTAATATAGTGTAACTCCGGCATATACAGTATAATCCCAAAATGGTGGACCTCTATGTGTGCAATGTATATCTCTACAATACATGTGTACACAGACCTCCTGTATGTTGGCCTGTACTGTTTGTTGAAGCTTCAGAGTAAGGTTTCAGGCATTCAGACAATGTTTACCATTAGGTTTTGTTATGGGTGTATCATCATCCTGATTGACTATAAGCAGGCTGTTGAATTGCTAACATGTTCATGTTATGTAAGCCGAGTACTGTCAAAGAGAATGAAAGCCAGCGATGGAAATGCATCATATAAATCAACCTGTATTTGCATTGGCACCACTTTTGTGTTCTGAGAGCTTCTCCACTGTAAAAATGCCCGCTGTCTTATTCAACTGGCTTCTGTTGATGAACAACACATTATAAACATATTCTCTCTCGGGCCCTACTTTTAGCTGATTCTCCCTGTTGTCATCAGTGTTTTATTTTCAAATGTCAGGTTTATCATTGCAAAGGCAGTGCCTTTGTGTGGTTTTCTGGCAATCTTGTCACTATTCAGTGATCAGTCGCCTGGGGGCTTGCTTCTGTTAGAGGGAGAGATTACAGTTTAACTGTTATTGCTAGTCACAAATAACATGCACGCACGCACACACACTTTTGTGACCCAGATACTGTCCAGATTTTGCATCACCTATGGGGCCAGGCAGAGAGAGCAGATGGAAATAGTTAAGGGTCTGAACTGACACTGTGACAGAGGCCCACGTAGACCACTGACTCGCACTACTGAAGGGGTGTCTCTCTCTCTTTCTCTCTAACCATGTTTCCATCGAAGGTTTTATGCGAGTAAAGTCATGCTGTATGAAAAAAAGACCATGACAGGTTTGGTGGAAACATGAAGTGTTGGTACAATTTCAGAAATGTCAACAGACAAGTTGTTCATTCGACATGGTAGGATATTTTTGTGTCGGTATAATCAATTATGCAACAATTGCGGTGGGAACTCTTTCATGTTCAAATATTTATATAATAAACCATCATGTCGAAGTAAACTTGGAGTCACGCAATGATATGCTATACATTGTACTACCATGACGTGGAAAAGCATTATGCGTTTATAGGTAGATTAAATAAGTTATGATGAACTTCATGGTGGTTAAGGGATGGACGGTGATGAGCTTAATGCAAATGTTCTATAAATATTGAGGGTTTTATTTGAATGCTGGTGACATGATGATCGACGCTTGGCTGGCAATATCAAATAAAAATGATATTGCTCTTATTTATATTTCATCATACAACCTACCCTGTCCACTTTGTCAGCAAACTGTTGTCTAGAGAACATGTGCCGAAACCAGATAGGGAAAGTTTGCTTTTAATTCGGTTTTTATGTAAATGGCATGTTATAGAAGTGTCCAGACACGTTTTGTTAAACGATTTTACTTGTTTTTGAGAAACTTACCACAACCAGGCTTGGATAACACTGGAGGCCCCTTCAGTCTCCACACAGTTGGGTAAAGTTGCTTTTAGTTTTTTTGTGCCCATTATGTGGAACAACTTCCAGAGCTCTCTGAAATGAGATGTTCTGGTCCCCCTTGATCAGTTAAGAGTCATGATTGGATACCTCTATGTTGATAAATTTATTTTTCTTATTATATTTTGTATATTGTATGTTGTCCATTTCTAAAAGGACGTATTTGGGGTAAGTTTCTCAAAAACAAGTGAAATTGCTAAAAAAATGTCTATAACACATCATTTACATAAAAAATTGAGATTTGGTTGAAGAAAAGCAAAATTCTCCTTTAAGGCTGTGAGTTTGACCATGCTGTTCGATTTTTAACAGTGAGGCGGAAACAGCAGTTCTTTACTTTTCTTGCCCCAAGTGAGGCTTTTATTAGCAAAAGTGAAGATAGCCAGGGAACTGTACAAATATTTACATAAGAAAATAACAAACTGGATATTGCAACAGGAATACAAACTGAACCTAATAGAGCGCTTCAAACAAAATCCAGGCCTCAAATGTACTGTAACCCAGCAGCATGCCAACCAGTTCCCTGTCCAATCCCAAACAATGAACAGGGTTTAGATACACATACATTGTGGGTATCAGCCAATAGGATGAACCGTATCACATCATGATCAATTAACATTAACAATGCAGGAAATTCAATACAACATGTTAAGTTCATAAACATACACTATGTTTTCATACCAGCACACATATCAATAAAGCTGCTCCACTTGCTTTAAGCATAAATACAACCTGGGATATAAACATGTATGTCCCCCGGGATAAGCTACTACCGCATTACACGTACCATACATTAACTATGTGCTCGACCGCGCCCCTTTTGGCCGTCAATTCTCAGACCAGGAAATAAACAGAACCCTCTTCAATAAACGAGGATAACAAGTTAAGAATCTACATTTAATCTTCAAACATGATTACATCACAGTTGTACTTCCTAGTCATAAATACATGAGCATTAAGTTATATAGTGGGCGATGCACAACTATAGGTTTTGCGCGCACAAACCCATTGACAGCATGCGACCACCAACTCTCACAAGTCTCCTCTCATTTGCAGGTGATCAACAATCAAGACGTCGAAATACATCCCTAATCCCACATTATATTCAATAAATACATGTGCTTCTCATAAACAGTTTCATAAACATTGTCTGGTTATTGATAATCGGGCCTAACTTTAGCTTAGGTGACGAGGACATAATCATTGGTGTAAAGTACTTAAGTAAAAATACTTTAAAGTACTACTTAAGTAGTTTTGTTTGGTATCTGTACTTTACTTTACTATTTTTATTTTTGACTACTTTTGCTCCACTACATTCCTAAAGAAAATAATGTACTTTTTACTCCATACATTTTCGCTGACAACTACAAGTACTCGTTACATTTTGAATGCTTAGCAGGACATGAAAATGGTCCAATTCAAATCTAATCACATCTAGTCACATGCGCCGAATACAACAGGTGTAGACCTTACAGTGAAATGTTTACTTACGAGCCCCTAACCGACAGTGCAATTCAAAAAAAATATGGATAAAAGTAACAAGTAATTAAAGAGGAGCAGTAAAAAATGACAATATATACAGGGGGGTGCCAGTACAGAGTCAATGTGCGGGGACACCGGTTAGTTGAGGTAGTATGTAGATAGAGTTAAGGTGACTATGCATAGATGACAACAGAGAGTGGAGGGGAAGGGGGGGTGGCAGTGTGAATAGTCTGGGTAGCCATTTGACTAGATGTTCAGGAGTCTTATGGCTTGGGGGTAGAAGCTGTTTAAAAGCCTCTTGGACCTAGACTTGGTGCTACGGTACCGCTTGCCATGTGGTAGCAGAGAGAACAGTCTATGACTAAGGTGGCTGGAGTCTTTGACAATTTTCAGGACCTTCCTCTGACACCGCCTGGTATAGAGGTCCTGGATGGCAGGAAGCTTGGCCCCACTGATGTACTGGGCCGTTCGCCCTACCCTCTGTAGTGCTTTGCGGTCGGAGGCCGAGCAGTTGCCATACCAGGCAGTGATGCAACCAGTCAGGATGCTCTCGACGTTGCAGCTGTAGAACCTTTTCAGGATCTCAGGACCCATGCCAAATCTTTTCAGTCTCCTGAGGGGGTATAGGTTTTGTCGTGCCCGCTTCACGACTGTCATGGTGTGCTTGGATCATGATAGTTTGTTGGTGATGTGGACACCAAGGAACTTGAAGCTCTCAACCTGCTCCACTGCAGCCCCGTCAATGAGAATGGAGGCGTGCTCGGTCCTCCTTTTTCCTGTAGTCCACAATCATCTCCTTTGTCTTGATCACGTTGTGGGAGAGGTTGTTGTCCTGGCACCACACGGACAGGTCTCTGACCTCCTCCCTATAGGCTGTCTCGTCGTTGTCGGTGATCCGACCTACCACTGTTGTGTCATCGACAAATGTAATGATGGTGTTGGAGTCGTGCCTGGCCATGCAGTCATGAGTGAACAGGGAGTACAGGAGGGGGCTGAGCACGCACCCCTGAGGGGCCCCTGTGTTGAGGAACAGTGTAGTGGATGTGTTGTACCTACCCTTACCACCTGGTGACGGCCCGTCAGGATGTCCAGGATCCAGTTGCAGAGGGAGGTGTTTAGTCCCAGGTTCCTTAGCTTATTGATGAGCTTTGAGGGCACTATGGTGTTGAACACTGAGCTGTAGTCAATGAATAGCATTCTCACATAGGTGTTCCTTCTGTCCAGGTGGGAAAGGGCAGTGTGGAGTGCAATAGAGACTGCATCATCTGTGGATCTGTTGGAGCGGTATGCAAATTGGAGTGGGTCTAGGGTTTCTGGGATGATGGTGCTGATGTGAGCCATGACCCGCCTTTCAAAGCACTTCATGGCTACATGCGTGAGTGCTACGGGTTGGTAGTTATTTAGGCAGGTTACCTTAGTGTTCTTGGGCACAGGCACTACTGTGGTCTGCTTGAAACATGTTGATATTACAGACCCGGACAGGGAGAGGTTGAAAATGTCAGTGAAGACACTTGCTAGTTGGTCAGTGCATGCTCGCAGTACACGTCCTGGTAATTCGTTTGGCCCTGCAGCCTTGTGAATGTAGACCTGTCTAAGGGTCTTACTCACATCGGCTGAGGAGAGCGTGATCACACAGTCTTCCGGTACAGCTGATGCTCTCATGCATGTTTCAGTGTTCTTTGCCTCGAAGCGAGCATAGAAGTAGTTTACCTCATCTGGTAGGCTCGTGTCACTGGGCAGCTCTTGGCTGTGCTTCCCTTTGTAGTCTGTAATAGTTTGCAGGTCCTGCCACATCTGACGAGCGTCAGAGCCGGTGTAGTATGACTCGATCTTAGTCCTGTATTGAAGCTTTGCCTGTTTGATGGTTCGTCGGAGGGCATAGCGGGATTTCTTATAAGCTTCTCAGTTAGAGTACCGCTCCTTGAAAGTGGCAGCTTTAGCTCAGTGCGGATGCTGCCTGTAATCCATGGTTTCTGGTTGGGGTATGTACTGTCACTGTGGGGACGACGTCATCGATGCACTTATTGATGAAGCCAATGACAGATGTGGTGTACTCCTCAATGCCATTGGCGGAATCCCGGAACATATTCCAGTCTATGCTAGCAAAACAGTCCTGTAGCTTTGCATCTGCTTCATCTGACCACTTTTTTATTGATCTAGTCACTGGTGCTTCCTGCTTTAATTTTTGCTTGTAAGCAGGAATCAGGAGGATAGAATTATGCTCACATTTGCCAAATGGAGAGCTTTGTATGCATCTCTGTGTGTGGAGTATAGGTGGTCTAGAGTTCTTTTCCCTCTGGTTGCACATTTTGATAGAAATGTTGATAGAAATTTCCCTGCATTAAGTCCCCAGCTACTAGACGTGCTGCCTCTGGGTGAGTGTTTTCTTGTTTGCTTATGGCGGAATACAGCTCATTCAATGCTATCTTGGTGCCAGCCTCTGACTGTGGTGGTATGTAAACAGCTCACAATCTCTCGGTAGGTAATGTGGTCTGCAGCTTATCATGAGAAACTCTACCTCAGGCGAGCAATGGCTCAAGACTTCCTTAGATATCGTGCACCAGCTGTTGTTTACAAAAATGCATAGACCGCCGCCCATTGTCTTACCAGACGCCGCTGTTCTATCCTGCCGGTACATTGTATAACCAGCCAGCTGTATGTTGATATTGTCGTTGTTCAGCCACGACTCTGTGAAGGATAAGATGTTAGTTTTTAATGTCCCGTTGGTAGTTTAATCTTACCAATAACTCATCCATTTTATTGTCCAAAGATAGCATGTTTGCGAGCAGAATTGAGGGGAGTGGGGGTTCATTCGCTCACCTCCTACTCCTCAGAAGGCAGCCTGCCCTCCGGACTCTCTTTCTCCACCTCTTCACGCAGATCACTGGGGTCGCGGCCTGTTCCCGATGAAGCCCTATATCCTCACGCTCGTCATAGTCGTGAAAGAAGAAAAAGGATTCTGCTAGTCCGTGGTGAGTAATCACAGTCCTGATGTCTAGAAGTTATTTTCGGTCATAAGAGACGGTAGCGGCAACATTTTGTACAAAAATAGTCAAAAACTAAGTTACAAACAACGCAGATAAACTAACAAAAAAACACAATCGGTTGTAGGCACGTAAAACATCTGTCTTCTGCTCCGGCGCCATTTTAGTTTTATTTCACGCACTTATCAAGAGAACATCCCTCGTCATCCCTACTGCCTCTGATCTGGAGGACTCACTAAACACAAATGCTTCGTTCGTAAATTATGTCTGACTGTTGGAGTGTGCCCCTGGCTATACGTAAATTAAAAAAAACAAGAAAATGGTGACGTCTGGTTTGCTTAATATAAGGAATTAGAAATTATTTGTAATTTTACTTTTGTTACTTAAGTACATTTGATCAATTACATTTACTTTTGATACTTAAGTATATTTAGAACCAAATAATTTTTGTTTTACTCAAGTAGTATTTTACTGGGTGACTTTTACTTGAGTCATTTTCTATTAATGTATCTTTACTTTTACTCAAGTATAACAATTATGTACTTTTTCCACCACTGAACATAAGTACAATTGTTACAAAGGTTAAACATTTATTTGATGTGCACTACGTCATCACGCACAGCATTTTACCAACAAAAAGTCAGTTTGATGGAAACACACCTCTGGTGGGAAAATGCGCATTATATATATTTTATTTTATTTTATATAGGCTTGAAAATCTGTTCCCAGTTGGATGGAAACCTAGATAGATATTTAAGACTATTTTAGAAGAGTACGGACAATGCAATCTTCTCCAGGGGCCCTGCACTGTGGCTGACCCTGGCTTCCAACCTCTTGGGTGTATGTGTGTGTGTCTCAGGAGGTTGGCTTGAAACCAAATAAGACACATTTTGGAAAGGAAAATGGACAATAATGTACTCCTCTTCTTCAGGTCTCTTATCCATGTCTGTTTTTTTTTAAGTGCGTCTTGGGGCTTTGACTATTTTTATAAGATTCAGTTATGTGTACTCCATACAGGGACTATAAGTGGTCACATGCTGTTATATGCTCTGAGATCAGTTACGGGTTCAGGAGGGGTAAGAAGAATAGGTGATTACAGTAAAAAGATGGAATGAGGAACTTGGCAGTGAAATTACACAAATCCTGGTCTTGAACCCACATGGCAGCTGGAAGCAAACCTATAATGCTTAACTTGAGCCAGTTTGCTACAGCAAGGCAGCTGTTTTTTTGTTTTTTGTTTATTTAATCTCAATATCAAATAATTTCTGGGTAACAATTAAGTACCTTACTGTGATTGCTTTAAATTAAAATGGTCATAAAGAACAAAAATAGCTTCTTAGCAAAGAGCAATTTCTCAAACAATAATTTTCTAGGTCTGTCTGGGAGTGGTCTGAGTTAATTACTGTTATTGGCAGCTTTGCACAGGCTTGGCATTCTCTCAACCAGCTTCATCTGAAATGCTTTTCCAACAGTCTTGAAGGAGTATCCACATACGCTGAGCACTTGTTGGCTGTTTTCCTTCACTCTGCAATCCAACTGAGAGTTTTGGCACTCTTTCTTATTGGTCTATTAACTAATTTACCACCAGGTGATGTCACCAGGCAGGCCAAAACTCAATATCACCAAAACAGGTTGAAATTTTAGGTGGTCTTTTCAAACAGCTCTTACACTAAATGGGCATTATCATAATTTTCACAATTTCACAGTATTATTCCAACCTCATGTGGAAATATATATAAAACACAGTAAATCTCGTTTTTGACTGCACTGGGCCTTTAAACAATACACTACACACTTTTATTATCCTGTATTGCAGAAAGGTTTTCCTGCTACAGGGTGATAAAATTAAGATCCTACATCTGTATTCTGAAATTGTAAGTGCTTCAATGTGATGTAATGTTTCAACTATAAGCTAGAACTCATAGATAATTATTAACCTGGCCAAATGTGAGCTATACATGTCATACCTTTTTGAGATTAGGTCTATAGATGCAGAGAGAAATTAAAATGGTCTATAGTATTCAGTGGAGGGTGTTGCTCTCAGAAAGATTCCTTAGAAAAAAGTTTTTCAAAATCTCTTAAGTAACAATCAGAAAGGAGTTAATATTGATTCGTTTTCCTGATTCCAATCCTCCTGAACAAGTGTTGTTTGATAGGTGTAAGGGGCAAGGAGGAAGAAAGGAAGTTTTTTTCACAACACAATTGGTCAGGCAGGGACTTGTTGCCATGACAACTCTGAAGCCTCAGATGAAACAAGCCAGTTTCTCCCAGCCAGCCCAAGGGAAAACAGTAGTGTAGCTGGCAATGGGATGCCTAATATTGATCCAGAGACATTTAACCAGACTCAACCCACTGCATCTTAATTCAATGCTGTCTATATTGTACTGTATGTTTTCTGCTAATTTGAGTGAGTGAGTTATGCAGGAAATGTAAAACTTGTGGTGTATTTGAGGTTTAAAGGCCCAGTGCAGTCAAAATCTTGATTTCCCTGTGTTTTACAGTATATACAGAACCAGTCAAAAGTTTGGACACACCTACTCATTCCAGGGTTTTTCTTAATTTTTTACTGTTTTCTACCCTGTAACGCACAGCGTTGAGATTGCCTACAATGACAACAAGCTCAGTCCGATGATGCTGTGACACACCGCCCCAGACCATGACGAACCCTCCACCTCCAAATCGATCCCGCTCCAGAGTACATGCCTCGGTGTAACGCTCATTCCTTCGACGATAAACGCGAATCCGACCATCACCCCTGGTGAGACAAAACCGCGACTCGTCAGTGAAGAGCACTTTTTGCCAATCCTGTCTGGTCCAGTAACGGTGGTTTTGTTCCCATAGGCGACGTTGTTACCGGTGATGTCTGGTGAGGACCTGCCTTACAACAGGCCTACAAGCCCTCAGTCCAGCCTCTCAGCCTATTGCGGACAGTCTGCGCACTGATGGAGGGATTGTGCGCTCCTGGTATAACTCGGGCAGTTGTTGTTGCCATCCTGTACCTGTCCTGCAGGTGTAATGTTCGGATGTACCGATCCAGTGCAGGTGTTACAACTGGTCTGCCACTGCGAGGACGATCAGCTGTCCATCCTGTCTCCCTGCGCTGTCTTAGGTGTCTCACAGTACGGACATTGCAATGTATTGCCCTGGCCACATCTACAATCCTCATTCCTCCTTGCAGCATGCCTAAGGCACATTCACACAGATGAGCAGGGACCCTGGGCATCTTTCTTTTGGTGTTTTTCAGAGTCAGTAGAAAGGCCTCTTTAGTGTCCTAAGTTTTCATAACTGTGACCTTAATTGCCTACCGTCTATAAGCTGTTAGTGTCTTAACGACCGTTCCACAGGTGCATGTTCATTAATTGTTTATGGGTCATTGAACAAGCATGGAAAACAGTGTTTAATTAAACCCTTTACATTGAAGATCTGTGAAGTTATTTGTATTTTTACGAATTATCTTTGAAAGACAGGGTCCAGAAAAAGGGACGTTTCTTTTTTTTGATGAGTTTTAGTTTTGATGTCTTTACTATTATTCTACAATGTAGAAAATTGTAAAAAATAAAAAAAATAAAAAAACTTGAATGAGTAGGTGTGTCCAATCTTCTGACTGGTACTGTATATTTCCACACTGAGGTTGGAATAAAATTGTGAAAAGACCACTATTCAGGAACAAATTCTTTCACTTGTCTGAATTCACTTTCTTGTCGTTTTTTAGTCGTGTTGTGAGGTTATGTGTGACTGTGAGTGTATGTGCTTGCACTGTAAATGTATTTAAACAGGTGCTGTGTGAGCCTCAAGGGCTATCTTTGCTTCTTTGACACATTTGAAGGACTTATTAACAAGAAAGTGCCATTGCTACAGACTCTTGTCAGGCCTTCTCAGGGTCATGGTTGAATCACCAGACTGAACCTGAATCATGAAAATAGGAACAGCTTGGTCTGATAGGGACTTTCTTGCACTGAGTTTTGAAAACCCCCAGTAAACCAAGCGAAATCGTCCGGCCTTCTAGGACTATAATGCGTAATGACGGTCAGCTTTAACAAATACAGTTAGGCCTACCTACATGAAAAAATACTATAGTATGCAAGTGTATAAATACTGTAGTAATAGTATATTTATATACTACAGTATATAAATATATGGGGAAGGGAATGGGCAGTGTTTATGCAAATGTATAAGTTCTATAGTAAACTAGTATTTTTATGTGGGTAGTTCTTATGTTCTATTTCATAGCATTTTTTTATCTCTTTGTGGTTGAAACATGTCTTTGTGACATGACCATTGTTATAGAATAAAACCAAATAAATAATACTCTGAGTACTGGCTGTTTGTTACATGGGCTATCTATATTTTCTTAATTATTTTAAATTGGGCTGCGATCAATGACTTGATCATCCTTGCTGTGTAAAATATGTGACACTTCATATACAGACGTAGGCATACAGTGTATATCCAAGAGACTGTCTGAAACAGACATAATCATATCCATTTCAAAGGTATCTTCAGTCCTTCATGATGCTGCTGGCTGTAGCCACTTGACTTGGAGTGCATGGCTCAGTTCCTGTTTAACTAGAGACAGGAAGTCCACACAATGGGACAGCATAACCCTGCTGCCCTTTCAGCTTCCTGCACCCCCTCTCACGCCACTGCACCACTCTATACTCTACCAGTGGAGGGGGGGTTAAGTACATAATAATAAGTGCTCTGAGACCAGGTGGGGGAGAAAGTACAGTTACAGTAGGCGTCTGTCCAAAATAGGTCCCTGTATAGCGCAATACTTTTGAACAGGGCACATAGAGTTCTGGACATTTCTTACTGGGAAAGGCTAGTGCCCAAATTGATGACGTATGTCGCGCAACTGAGAGTCGAGTGGAGACGAATGGATTCGGTTCTGTTAGTCGTCCTGAAGAGCCCTCCCAGCTGCATAGCTAGTTTATGCTTGCTAACTGGCAACAACATTAGCATGGCATTAGTTAAAATGGGTAAAAAAGTTGTTTATTTCAATGGACAAGAGAGAAATAACTTGTAGTTACATGCCAACCGTGACATGTCAATTAGCTAATGTAATGACAAGTGCAACGGTGTTGTATAGAGGTGCTTCCCACTGTTGCTTTCCACTCGGTAGCAGTTGCTTCACCGGGCAGCTGTGTCGTATGTCGCTGTAGGTAGCTAATGTGGAAATGTTGTTCCATCCCACTTGATTTTATTTCAAGTAAGATTGCAGCCTACACAATAAATAACTTGTAATATTGGTAGTAACCACCTGGATGTCACCGTGATACAGTCTACTGCTCAATGGGAAGAGTTTGCGCTGCAAGCCGGCAACACAACACGGAACAATGTGCACCTCAGTCCCGCTTGCCGGGCACTGCTGTACTGCAGTAACTTACTGTAGAGGGAAGTAGCTAGATAATATCAGGCCAGGGTGACAGCTAAAGCATATATATTGCTTTTGTAGTCTGAAAAAAACAAAATGATTCTGAACACTCCCAAGTCCCAACAAGTCAAATTCTAGCTGACGTTTATAGAAACAAGCAAAACTACACTGAAAAATATATATAATCGCAACATGCAACAATTTCAAAGATTTTAGTTACAGTTCATATAAGGAAATCAGTCCATTTAAATAAATAAATTGGGCCCTAATCTATTGATTTCACATGACTGGTAATGCAGATATGTATCTAATTGTCACGAGTACCTTTGAAGAAGAAAAAAAAAGGGGCGTGAATCAGAAAACCAGTCAGTATCTGGTGTGACCACCATTTGCCACTTGCAGCGCGACGCATCTTCTTCGTATAGAGTTGATCAGGCTGTTGATTGTGGTCTGTGGAATGTTGTCCCACTCCTCTTCAATGGCTATGCGAAATTGCTGGATATTGACGGAACTGGAACATGCTGTCGTACACGTCGATCCAGAACATCCCAGACATGCTAAATGGGTGACATGTCTGGTGAGTATGAAGGCCATGGAAGAACTGGAACATTTTCAGCTTCCAGGAATTGTGTACAAATCCATGTGACATGGTGTCGTGAATTATCATGCTGAAACATGAGGTGATGCGGTGGATGAATGGCACAACCATGTCTGTAGCTTATGCCTGCCCATACCATAACCCCACCGCCACCATGGGGGCACTCTGTTCACAACGTTGAAGTCAGCAAACATCCAAACGCGCTGTCTGCCATTTGCCCGGTACAGTTGAAACCGGGATTCATCCTTGAAGAGCACACTTCTCTAGCATGCCATTGGCCATCGAATGTGAGCATTTGCCCACCGAAGTTGGTTACAACGTCGAACTGCAGTCAGGTCAAAACCCTGGTGAGGATGACGAGCACGTAGATGAGCTTCCCTGAGACCGTTTCTGACAGTTTGTACAGAAATTCTTCAGTTGTGCAAACCCACAGTTGGTGGCTGGTCTCACACGATCCAGCAGGTGAAGATGCTGGGTGTGGATGTCCTGGGCTGGAGTGGTTACACTTGTGATGCCGGTTGGACGTACTGCCAAATTCTCTATGGTAGAGAAATTAACATTAAATTCTCTGGCAACAACTCTGGTGGACATTCCTGCAGTCAGCATGCCAATTGCACACTCCCTCAACTTGAGACATCTGTGGCATTGTGTTGTGTGACAAACTGCTAATTTTAGTGTCCTTTAATTGTACCCAGCACATGGTGCACCTGTGTAGTGATCATGCAACCCATAAGAGTCTAAGCCCTGTCTAAGTCAGGGGTGTACTACTAAGCTATATGGAATTGTTTTAAGAAGATCATACCAAGGATCATTTTACTATTTGATTTGGAATTGTAAGACCCCTTGAAGTATCAAAAAACATTTTTGGCCTTACAGAAATTAGCCCATACAAATGCATTGAATAACATATTCACTACATGGAACAACAGATGGTCCACCCAAACAATTCTAAGAAAGTTTGTTCAGAAGTGTCTGTCCTATATCTGAGATACAAGAAAGATTAGGATTTTTTTATATATATATTTTTTTACATGTATTAAACACCTTATTTTTGTCACTAAACCATCTCCATATATACTGTACTTCCATAATAAAATGTATGGGAGTTCTAGTGCAAGCTAACCAACATGTACATGTTTGTGAGAGTCTCGCCTTTACGCAGAGGGGTCATATTAGTGTGTAGTCCAAACTGTTCGGACACTACAGACAGAAGTTGGCAGATCGGCTTTACAGACTTCAGACGAGTCCAAGACATTTGTGGGGGTCGTAGAGCAAAACAGAGAACACCATCTTGTTCGTGAGAGTCTCGTCTTTCCATAGAAGGGTCATAATAGTTTTCTAGGCCAAACCGTGAGAATAACGATTTTTGAGATGTCTCATGGACTGATAAACACCACTAGATCTTTCACCGCAGATGCGAAAGTGTGACATAGGCAGATGCGATGGATTGAGATGCATCTTATGCAAAAAATGGATCACAAATCAAAATCAAACTTATTTGTCACGTGCCGAATACAACAAGTGTAGACCTTACCGTGAAATGCTTACTTACAAGCCCTTAACCAACAGTGTAGTTCAAGAAAGAGTTAAGAAAATGTTTACTTTTTATTATATTAATAATATGGTAACACAATAAAATAACAATAAAGAGGCTGTAACCGGGTCAATGTGCGGGGTACAGGTTAGTCGAGGTAAATTGTACATGTAGGTAGGGGTGAAGTGACTATGGATCGATAATAAACAGCAAGTAGAAGCAGTGTACAAAACCAATGGGGGAGGGGTGTCAATGTACAGTGCCTTGCAAAAGTATTCATCCCCCTTGGCGTTTTTCCTATTTTGTTGCATTACAACCTGTAATTTAAATGGATTTCATGTAACTGACAAACAAAATAGTCCAAATTGGTGAAGTGAATTACAAACGGTAAAGTGGTGCATGCATATGTATTCACCCCCTTTGTTATGAAGCCTCTAAATAAGATCTGGTGCAACCAATTACCTTCAGAAGTCACATAATTAGTTAGATTGCACACAGGTGGACTTTATTTAAGTGTCACATGATCTCAGTATATATACACCTGTTCTGAACAGCCCCAGAGTCTGCAACACTACTAAGCAAGGGGCACCATCACGCAAGCGGCACCATGAAGACCAAGGAACTCTCCAAACAGGTCAGGCACAAAGTTGTGGAGAAGTACAGATCAGGGTTGGGTTATAAAAAAATATCAGAAACTTTGAACATCCCACGGAACACCATTTTAAATCTTTTTTTTTTTTTTTATGGAAAAAAAAACAAACCTGCCAAGAGAGGGCCGCCCACCAAAACTCACGGACCAGGCAAGGAGGGCATTAATCAGAGAGGCAACAAAAAGACCAAAGATAACCCTGAAGGAGCTGCAAAGCTCCACAGCGGAGATTGGAGTATCTGTCCATAGGACCACTTTAAGCCATACACTCCACAGAGTTGTACTTTACAGAAGAGTGGTGACAAAAAAGCCATTGCTTAAAGAAAAAAATAAGCAAACACGTTTGGTGTTTGCCAAAAGGCATGTGGGAGACTCAGAATGTAGAATGTACTCTGGTCAGATGAGACTAAAATGTAGCTTTTTGGCCATCAAGGAAAACGCTATGTCTGGCGCAAACCCAACACCTCTCATCACCCAGAGAACACCATCCCCACAGTGAAGCGTGGTGGCAGCATCATGTTGTGGGGATGTTTTTCATCGGCAGGGACTGGGAAACTGGTCAGCATTGAAAGAATGATGGATGGTGCTAAACATAGGGAAATTCCTGAAGGAAACCTGTTACAGTCTTCCAGATATTTGAGACTGGGATGGAGGTTCACCTTCCAGCAGGACAATGTCCCTGAGCATACTGCTAAAGCAACACTCAATTGGTTTAAGGGGAAACATTTAAATGTCTTGGAATAGCCTAGTCAAAGCCCAGACCTCAATCCAATTGAGAATCTGTGGTATGACTAAAAGATTGCTGTACACCAGCGGAACCCATCCAACTTGAAGGAGCTGGAGCAGTTTTGCCTTGAAGAATGGGCAAAAATCCCAGTGGTTAGATGTGCCAAGCTTATAGAGACATACCCCAAGGGGGGGGATAATTATGCATGCTCAAGTTTGATGTTTTTTGTCTTATTTCTTGTTTGCTTCACAAGAAGAAATATTTTGCATCTTCAAAGTGGTAGGCATGTTGTGTAAATCAAATGATACACACCCCCAAAAAATCTATTTTAATTCCAGGTTGTAAGGCAACAAAATAGGAAAAATGCCAAGGGGGTGAATACTTTCGCAAGCCACTGTAAATAGTCCGGTGGGCATTAATTGTTCAGCAGTCTTATGGCTTGGGGGTAGAAGCTGTTAAGGAGCCTTTTGGTCCTAGACTTGGCGCTCCGGTACTGCTTGCCGTGCGGTAGCAGAGAGAACAGTCTATGACTTGGGTGACTGGAGTCTCTGACATTTTTTGGGGGGCTTCCTATGACACCGCCTGGTGTAGAGGTCCTGAATGGCAGGAAGCTTGGCCCCAGTGACGTACTGGGCCGTACACACTACCCTCTGTAGCGCCTTACGGTCAGATGCACTAGCTTAAACTGACAGATTTTATTATGTTAATTAGATGTCCATGGTGGCGCGGACATTGACTTTTTCAGCTTCTTGATTTGCCACACCTGTCAGGTGGATGGATTATCTTGGCAAAGGAGAATTGCTCACTAACAGGATGTAAACAAATCTGTGCACAAAGTTTGAGAGAAATATACTTTTTGTGCGTTGGAAAAATGTCTGACAATTCTCATGAAGCATGGGTCCAACACTTTACATGTTGCTTTCATATTTTAGTTCAGAATAGTTAGCTGGGGAGTGCTCATTAGAATGACTGAACCGAATCCATTCGTCCCTACTCAACTCTCACTGCGCAACATACATACGTCATCAATTTTGGGCACCAGGCGTGTCCATAGACTCTCCTCTCTCTTACTAGCACTGAGTTTGCCGATAGATCGTTTTTGGAGGAAAATGTGCTTACTATGACTGATACAGTATGTGGTTGTCTCACTTCATCTGGATAAGAGCTTCTGCTAAATGACTAAAATGTAATTGTATAGGAGGCCCACTCCACTCCTCCTATGCACTGATTGGTGTAATTTGCCAGCGTTTCTCATGACTTCTGATGATACCACCTTAAGTCAACAAACGGTCAACATTGCCACATCAGTGTTTTTCACCATCTGTGGTACACATGTCATGGCACTGTTTGCTGGTCTGCCCTTCTTAGAACTGTTTATGATTGCACAGCCTGGCAGGCAGCAGATGGCTAGAATAGTCATTTTTCATGTCTCATATCGACTTATTCTGGCATTACATAACTGTATTTACACCTCTCTGGTCCCACCTGACCGAATGGTTCTCTCTCTCTCTCTCTCTCTCTCTCTCTCTCTCTCTCTCTCTCTCTCTCTCTCTCTCTCTCTCTCTCTCTCTCTCTCTCTCTCTCTCTCTCTCTCTCTCTCTTGGGGAGATCTTCATGTTTACTAATTAGTGAGTGGTGTGGGAGGCATGGTGAGGTGACAACCTGACCTATGGTTTATTGACATTCTCTCCTTTTGTAATCACATTGTGTTTGTGGCGATTGACAAGATGAGGACAAAAAGGGAATGTGCGTAGGATGCTGTCTCACAGTGATGGTGTCATGAAGACCCTATAGACACAGTGCATCTTATTCCCTTACATAGTGCACTTCTTTTGACTAGAGCCTTTAGCCATCCTGTCAGTGTCTCCACACATGCCTCAGTAGTGATGCTCTAGCAATGAGCTCTTCTGTATTAAGCCTCTCCCTCCTCTCTTTCTCTCACCATTCTTTCTTTCCACCCACCTCAGTCGCAGGTTTAATGAAGTGCCTTAGGTGTGACTCAGACTATTCTCCTTTAATTGCTTCATGCTGTGGTACCTTGGGCTGATGATGCACTTATCTCTTAATTCACTACCATTATGACTGCAAAGAGGTGGTGCTTCAGCTGGGGAAGATGCACTTGGATTTTGTGTGTGTGTGTGTTAGTAAAGCTTAAAGATCACAGTCTTCAGGGCTGCAATTTTCTGTGCAACATTAACTTCCCGCTTAAAAAGAAAACTATAGCAGAACTGCAGGCTAATGATACTTACACCACAGAACATAGAGGCAACACCGATATAATGATCTGAACAATGCTTTCAGATATATTTATTTGGTATTACACTGAGTATACCAAACATTAGGAACACCTTCCTAACATTGAGTTGCACCCCCCGCAACCCCCACCACTTTTTCCTTCAGAACAGCCTCAAATCATCGGGGCATGGACTCAACAAGGTATCGAAAGCGTTCCACAGGGATGCTGGCCCATGTTGATTTCAATGCTTCCCACAGTTGTGTCAAGTTGGCTGGATGTCCTTTGGGTGGTGAACCATTCTTGATACACACACAGGAAACATTTGAGTGTGAGAACTCAGTAGCGGTGTAGTTTTTTTTGACACAAACCAGTGTGCCTGGCACCTACTACCATACCCGGTTCAATGGCACTTAAATCTTTTGTCTTGCCCATTCACCCTCTGAATGGCACACATACACAATCCAAGTCTCAATTGTTTCAAGGCTTAAAAATTGTTCTTTACCCTGTCCCCTCCCCTTCATCTACACTGAAGTGGATTTAACAGGTGACATTAATAAGGAGATCATAGCTTTCACCTGGATCCACTTGATCAGCCTATGTCATGGAAAGAGCAGGTGTTCTTAATATTTGGTATACTCAGTGTATATCTCTATTCTCAGTAGAATCACTACATGCTACCATAATGACATCAGCCAAGCCAGACAGAAATATGTGATATGGAGCAGTAGAGAGATGGGCGTCATTTTATAAAGTAAACAGTTCCTTGTCTGAAGACGCACTGCATTTTTTTGTCATGATCTGGGCCCCATTATGTGACAATGATCCAGGTGACCTTGGCACTCTGAACAAGTCTTCAGATCAGTCAGAGAAGAAGAAAAAAATTATCTGGCACAATTTGATGAAAAGAACCATGGATGGAGAGAAGTGGACAGACAGAGATATATACATGAAGGGAAGTTGGGATTAAAATCCTTCAAAGGGCAGGATATGTGGCCTCCAAAGCCACATCACATGTGGGAGCAGTCAACAGTGCATGATCCCAGTGTGGCCTGGGTAACATAAGCACTGCCACCTTCAGAAGGACAGGCCAGTGAGTAGGGGAGGCAGGCAAGCTGGAGGTGGGCGGCTTAGTGGTGCACTCCTTTAGTGAAAACACCAATTATTTTATACACACACTTAATACTCAGGCCGTGTCCGAAAACCCGTACTTGCATTCTAAATAGCCTATGCATGAACATGAGCGATCTAAGGGGTGATATGGTTAGATAGGGATGTTGACAATCACAGATTGGCGCAGTGGAGGCTGCTGAGGGAAGGATGGCTCATAAAAATCTTTGGAATGGAGTGATATCAACCATGTCTTTTATGTGTTTGAAACCATTCCATTGATTCCATTCCAGCCATTATTATGAGCCGTCTTCCCCTCAGCAGCCTCCACTGGATTGGAGTATGTGAAATTTATAGGCTTTAAATGCCAGGATGTCGTACACATTTAGCAAAATTCGCTACAATCAGCTGAGGGGACACGCTATACCAAAATTAACGAATGGCAGGAATCAACGCGATTGCGGATTAGATGACACATTCTCAGTAGAATGAGCCTAGTATGCTGATATTTGTTGCTTACTGCATTCATTTTTACTAAACAGTATGTTCTAAATAGTATGTTGTAAGATTGGTACACAGTATGCAGTAAGTAGTGGGCAATCCAGATTTTGGACACAGCCTATGACATACACACATACAGCAGAGGAGGTTGGTGGCACCTTAATTGGGGAGGACGGGCTCATGTTAAAGGCTGGAGCGGTATAAGTGGAAATCATTATATAGCCGTTCTAATGAGCTGTCCTCCCCGGAGCAGCCTCCACTGACATACAATACACACTAACATAAACACTACTGTGACTCACACCTCCTGATGTCAGAGATCCTGTTGCCATGGAGGTCATTATGGCGACAGATGTTGTAGTTCTGCAGCAGCCTAGGGGTCATGAGTTTCTATGAATACCCTCCTTCTGTACTGTGCACTTTTAACAGCCCATGGTTACTGTACCACTCTGGGGCGGCAGGTAGCCTAGTGGTTAGAGCATTGAGGCAGTAACCGAAATGTTTCTGGATCGAATCCCCGAGCTGACAAGGTAAAAATCTGTTGTTCTGCCCATGAACGGCAGTTAACCCACTGTTCCCCGGTAGGCCGTCATTATAAATAAGAATTTGTTCTTGACTTGCCTAGTTAAATAAAGGTTAAAAAAAGTTAAAACTCTGCCTCTTTAAGCCCTGATAGGCTGCTAAGTCTATTGCTATGTCCTTGCCTACCCTCTGCAACAAAATACACCTTGTGACCCACTTTCTGTGTGTGTGTGTGTGTGTGTGTGTGTGTGTGTGTGTGTGTGTGTGTGTGTGTGTGTGTGTGTGTGTGTGTGTCCCAGCCAATGCTTACACATTAGATATGTACGGCATGGTATGGCTAGATAGGGATGTTGATAATCACAGATTGGAGAATTATTTAAGCATTCATGCTGTCAACCTGGTTTATAATCCTGATCAGCAGAACATCACGATCTAGGCCTTGAAGGTCTAATTGTATATTCTTTCAATCATTTTGATAGATGACACTGCTGGTTGGAAGGACTACTTTTTCTAAGGTCAATTGAGCCAGGGAACAAGTGAAGATGTTTGTGTGTGTCACAGGAGGTTGGTGGCACCTTAGTTGGGGAGGACGGGCTCGTCCTCCCCTCAGCAGCTCTCCTCAGTTCCCTGGTAACTGTTTTTAAATTCTATAGCTTGGGTCTGTGTCTGAAAACAGAGTTCTAACCAATACATGATGTTCATGCAATGAAGACAATAGCACAGTCAGAAGGTTTTGCTATTCGAAATCCCTCTACATTGTACATAATAAAATGTCGTTTGCCACTGGTGCGTCAATTAATCTTTAATTCAATCAGTTGTCATGACTACATGGCATCTTGTCATCTCCAAGCAGCCTCTTTTGTCATGACACCTGGGGGATGATGTGACACACTCATGTTCCTGTCCTCTCACACACACTCCATAAGAATCATGATGACCATGATTCAGTATGTTCTGTTAGAGGAGGTGAGCAAAAGTGTTATCTAACGTCTGGCTCTCTTTTTCTATTTAGCTGGGGGTAAGTGCCCGCACCACATAGACTGTGCCCGTGAGGGGCGGCACTTCTGCAAACCTGGCACCTCCTACTGCGGCCCCTGCCTCACACCATTGGAAGAGAACGAGGAAGGACAGTGTGTAGCAAGGAAGAGGCGCCATCACCATGGTATGTTGGTCTGGATATTACACACATTATGCACACTCAAACGGCCCCACAATCTCCATTATAATGTAGGAAAGCAAGGGGATTTGGGTAATTTACGAAAAATGTTGTTGAATTTATTTGATGAAGCTTCTTCAACAGCACAGGGTCATTTTCTACGTATGTTCAATGAACATCAATCATCATCCTTTCCCTGGTTGTGTTTGCATCCCAAATGGCACACTATTCCCTACCTAGTAAACTACAAAGGGGTCAAAGTAGTGCACTATGTAGGGAATAGAGTGCCATTTGGGACACAACTTGTGTCAAGCTACAGATCTCTGAGCATCCAGACATGGGTTATGGGCTTAGGTCAAACACAGTTTGGTCACACAAAGTGGTTCATGAGCTGATGCAGAGAGGCTGCCGTTTTAATTGGATGTGTGTGTGTGCCTTTATTCACGGTGTAGCCATGAGTAACTAACTCTGTGCTTTAAGAGTGGGCATAGTGAGCCACAGTGACACAGACTGTGTACACCACTGTCCACAGTGAAAAAGACAGGAAACCCTCACTACTCCTCTTTCTCCTCCTCCCTCACTCTCCCAGTCCCCCTCCTTGCTTACCGCTTTCACTCTCAATCTCCCTCTTCTATATTTATTCGATACCCCTTTTTTTCTTTACTCTATCGCCTTCCTTATCAATTCCTCTCCCTCCTTCTCCCTATTGATCTCTCCATTCTTCTCTCTCCCTCGATCTCTTCAGCTCTATCTTTCGCTCTCTGCATCAATCTGTCCTTATTTCTCCCTCTCTCTGTGCGCTGTAGTTTGATCCTGTGTTTCTCTAATCCCCGCTCCTGCTGCCCACAGACAGATGACCACCGCATTTAATCACCCGGAGTACTGCATGCATCTCTCTCTTCTGCATATCTCCCTTTCTCTCTGTTACTCTCCCCTTCCATCTCTCCCTCTTTCACTCTCTCTGGCTCCTTCATACAATCTAATTTCATTCTGTAAAAGTGTTGCTCCGTGGAAATAAATAACATTTTTCATTTTTATTGTCCTGTGATTTTACAAGGCATGCCATGGTTTGTGAAAGAAATAGAGGGAGAGGAGAAATAGAGAGGAAGTGGGAGATATTCTCTCTTACCCTGCCACCTCTACCTTGCCTCTCTCTCTCTGTCTGTGTGTCTTTCTCTCCAGGATGAATCATTTAGTTGGGTCTGCAGCAGAGGACATTAGATTAGGGGTCACGGCATCACACAGAGAGATATGAGAGAAAGAAAAATAAGAGCGGATGAAAAGGAGAGCGAGAACTTTGTTTGAGGAGGGAGTTTATCAACCTAGGAGCATCTAATTCGCAGAAATTCTGACACAAAGCAGAAGCGGTGTGTGTGTGTATTGTGAAGGCCAGGTCGTTGTGGTGGTGTGGTTTGAGTGTGTTGTGGTGGTGTGGTATGAGTGCTACAGACCACTGGGCTAGGTTACATAAACCTGTGAGGGCTGGCTAGAACAAACTGCCCCTGTGGGGAGCCTACCATGTGGTCAGAGACTGCTGGCTATGTCTGAAATAGTACCGTATTTCCTATATAGTGCACAGGTTAGCGGTTTTTGTCATGAATCTTGTTCTGGAGGCAGCTCTGCAGAGTGGTCACTAGCTGGCACAACCACAAAATCATAAATTCAGATTTTTTACCTTACCCTAACCTGAACCCTAAACTTAACCACACTGCTAAGCCTAATGCCTAACCCTAACCTTAAATTAAGACAACAATTTTGACTTTACAGCTGGCCTATCTAAGGGGAAATCGCTCAGTTCTGCATCCAGGACAACCTGTATATAGCACACTGTTTTTGACCAGGGCCCATATGGTGCCATTTGGGATGCAGCCCCTATGTACAGGATGAGGTGTACATCAATGGAGATGTGCTCCTAATCAGAGCAATCCGGACATGTCACCATCCAAAGCCTTACCTTTTATGTGCTAAACATATTTGTGCTTATTTTTAGCATGATCTTATCTCTTATCTCCATAGGCTGTGTCTATTGAGGAAGCTTATGGATGTTTTCTCCAGTACACATGTAGACAGAGGCTGTTGTCCATGGAGAGATGAACCCATCCAGACACAGCAGGACCAGAGAGAGGCTTATGTGACCCAGTGGAGCCGAAACGGATACATTATTAAATCTAGCAACTCGGATGTCTTAGATTATGTATGACAGAGCAGCAGGATGCACATCAGTATACACCACAGGAGGTTGGTGGCACCTTAATTGGGGAGGACGGGCTTGTGATAATGTCTGGAGGGGAATAGGTGGAATGGTATCAAATACATCAAACACATGGTTTGATGCCATTCCATTCACTCCGTTCCAGTCATTAAGAGCCGTTCTCCCCTCAGAAGCCTCCACTGGTGTACACAAAATAAGCAAATACACTCTCCACAGCAACATGTAATACACACATTTACAAATTTACACAAACGCAAACACACTCGCATACATGAGCATACTACCTCTTGTTTTCTCTTTCACACGCGCACACACACATACTAATACACAGATATGTGAGTGTAGGTGCCATGCTTTGTAGGTAAAGTTGTCATGGGTAGGTTCCACAGGAGTCTGGTGAGGGGAGGACGGCTTATAATAATGGCTGAAATTGAGTGAATGGAATGGGTATTAAGCATTTGAAACTGTGTTTGATGTGTTTGATACCATTCAATTAACTCTTCCAGTCATTACTATGAGCCATCCTCCCCAATTAAGGTGCCACCAGCCACCGGTGGTAGGTACAATATGTATCTTCTCAGAAAGGGAAGAGTAGTACTGTTATTCACTGGTTTTACAGTGGCCGCCATGAGGAGCAGAGGTGAGAGGGTAGGTAAATAACAGTAGCTAGGTGAGTACAGTTAGTGAACAGTACTCTTTGTGTGTGTAAGACAAGCCTGTGTTTGACATCAAGGCATACACTTCCATAGGTAAACACTGGAGCTATGGGCCCTGTCTGGTAATAAGGCTGGCAACCAGTCAGGATAACTGGATATGTATACACACAGTATGTACTGAGGGCAGAGCTCTACCCAGAAACAGGGACAGGTACCTGAGTCCATGTGTACGTGTGGTCATCAACAGCAGGTAAAGCTGTGGTCAAACTGACCCCTCCAGAGTCAGACCTAGGGGCTAATAATCGATCAGAAGCTGGACATGGGGAACATGGAGACCCTCTAGAGATGGGGAGAGGCGGGGTGCGGGGAGGGATGATGCATAGGGGGCTAAGCAAAGCTAATGAAGCTCTCTAATGGAGCCTAATGACAGCTGTTGACAATCCATTAGGAATCAGGGATGTTATTCAATGCCATGCTGTTAGTTGATTCAGTGTGGAGCGCTGACTATGTTAGTCCTGATGGGAAATGCATTGAGGAGTCAATGAGTTGAGTGGTAGTGATGTTCATTTAAAAATAGTGAAGTCCTTGTGATTTATTTCAATATTCTGTTTAACATGGTGACTACTAGGGTTGATGGAATTTGATAGACACCTGTACAAGGGACAATACTCTTGGGAATTTGGTGTTCAGGAAAAATTCACTTGAAAATGTGTTTACATAGCTATGATGAGTGTCACCATGGAGAGAGAAATGGGTTGTTGCAATGTTGAGGATGGAATAGTTAACCAAGACATGTTATGGATGTTGACCAAGTACCTCTGACCCAAATATAGGCTTGGGTCAACAAGCTTTACCATGTGTGGTCAAGAAGAAGCTATAGCTGCTAACATTCCAGTGACAATGATTGCCCATCTAACCTAATGCACTGTATGGAGGTAGCCTAGTGGTTAGAGCATTGGGCCAGTAACCGAAAGGTTGCTAGATTGAATCCCTGAGCTGACAAGGTAGAAATCGGCACATTGTTCTCATAGCCACAAGAGGGCAGCAGTAGACCCTAAGAATGAACCCCTGAGAAATTCCCCAAGTCTATTTGATGTAAATATACTAATGGAAAAAAAGTGCTTTTTTTTTAATGCCGACTCTAAAATATTTGCATGAAAATCTGTCGCCAATTGGATGGAAACCTAGCTAGTGAGACTAATATTTTTGTACTATTGGAAGCCATATAGTGTTTGGTCATGTGTGGGTCTGAATTCAACTATTCGGTCAGGTATTATACTCATTCAATCTGGTAAACAATTAGAAAAAGTGTCAGTAAGTTTAATTTACACATCCATTAGATACTTTTATTCGCCTTCAAGACCCATTCCTTCAGTTCACAAACAAGAGCAGGGCAGCCCCTTTGACTGTAAATACAAATGACAGATTCGGTCTTTATGTTGTGATGGGAAACTGAATGCGTTGTCCTGATGTATGACTAACGCCCAGCCAGGGTGGGAAAGGGTGGATGGAAATGATAGGAATAAGAGAGTCTGACTGTTTAGTGTTTGTTTTCATAAACTTACATCCCTCTTCTTCTACTTCTATGATACCATGGCAGTCCGCAAACAAACGTTTAAGGTGCATGCCGCCACCTACTGTGCTGGAGTGTGCAATCAATCATGGTCTGCCTAATTCTGTACTACTAACCTCCCCCCACCTTTTTCTCAATTTCCTCCATTTCGTCCACACTAATCGCTGTCATTTCCAACCCAGCGCGTTGTCAAGCCCTCACTCACCCGTGCTCAAGGCTAGTGCACCTTACATCCCTCTTGGCACCTCTTGAGTTATGGTTAATTATCAACCTGGTGCCAAAACCTCCTCTCTGATGCATGGAGAGGTGTATGCTTAGTCAGTGTGTGAGGGTTTACTGACACACACACACACACACACACACACATCAATTTCCCCGTTCTTGTTTTCTCTATCTACTACACACTCCCACTCAAACAAACATATATAAATGCATACCCTTATGCTCCCTTTTTTGTGGTTCATGCTCACTGATTCTTCTATGTACCCTCTCACTCAAGTACTCATGCCAACACAATATCTCAGGAATGTTCTCCTTTTCTTTCAAATGTTGACATTTTCCTCAGATGTTTAAGTTAGCTAACAAAGTAGGGTATAAAGTGTTCTTGCTGGCAGGTACACTGGCACACTTGGAGCACTCCACCACCTGCAAAGTACAGATGGCATGACCCACCCCCACTGACACCTGCTGTGGATCACACTAAATGGGATAGGGGGGGGTGAGAAAGTAACAAAGCACAGACTGAAAGTGCCGTCACATCATATCACGCACATTACCACCGCCAGATGGCCACCCTTCTGTAGAGGACAACACCTTAATCATTAATAGCACGGCGCTCATGCTAATACAAACACAATGAGACATTACTAAGCATATTCAAAGAAGTGGCTTAGTTGGTGATATGGCTCATGATGTCTCACTATAGTAATTAAATATTGAATCTGAATCATATTTAGCTTATCACGTAAACAGTGTAGAACTCCCTGGTCTTTTAGAATAACCTTGGGGAGGGAGAGATTATCATCACCATTAGCACTCAGCTGAGTGAGATTTAGGGACTTGTGTGTGAGAGGGAGCAGGGCCAAGACAGAGGGGCAGGGTGATTGCACAAGCCCCCTGCGGTGCTTCAACCCCTGGCCACACACACACTATGTATACCGGTAACCAGGGAGAACTGTGGCCTAGTCCTGGAATGTGGCCTACTGTCTGGCCAAAAGAGCTGTTAAACAACACCCTGGTTTTGTCTCTCTTTCACTGTTGCCCAAACAAACAACACACCGGCACACTCTCGATCACACAAACACATTTATACAGACACACACGCGCACACACACACACTCACTGGCTCTCTCATGGGTTGCTTCATGCGCTTGCAGTCACACAACAGGATGTCCTGTTTCTTCTAATGCTTGCTCTTTCACGCCCACACTCTGTTCTCAGTTATATGGTTACCACCTTAAATGACATTTTGAGCAAAAAGGTAAACTCCCCTCCATCATTCATTGAATCAGGTGACTCATTCATCATAAAACACACTGATATTGCCAACTACTTTAATGATTTTTTTTGTCGGCAAGATTAGCAAATGTAGGCATGAAATGCCAGCAACAAACACTACTAAATAGGTAAACACTAACTGACCAAATTATGAAAGACAAGCATTGTAACTTTGAATTCCGAAAAGTGAGTGTGGAAGAGGTGAAAATATATTTTTGTTTATCAACAATGACAAGCCACCTGGGTGACAACTTGGATGGAACATTTCTGAGGATAATAGCGGACGATATTGCCACTCCTATTTGCCATATCTTCATTCTAAGCCTACAAGAAAGTGTGTGCCCTCAGGCCTGGAGTGAAGCAAAAGTCATTCCGCTAACCAAGAATAGTAAAGCACCCTTTACTGGCTCAAATAGCAGACCGATCATCCTGTTACCAACCCTTAGTAAACTTTTGGAAAAAATTCTGTTGAACCAGATACAATGCCATTTTACAGTAAACAAATTGACAACAGACTTTCAGCACGCATATAGGGAAAGGCATTCAACATGCATGGCACTAACACAAATGACTGATGATTGGCTGAGAGAAATTGATGATAAAGACTTGTGCAGCTTTTGACATTATCGATCATAATCTGCTGCTGGAAAAACTTGCGTGTTATGGCTTTACATCCCCTGCTCTATTGTAGATAAAGAGTTA
This sequence comes from Salvelinus alpinus, assembly GCF_045679555.1. Lineage (NCBI taxonomy): Eukaryota > Metazoa > Chordata > Actinopteri > Salmoniformes > Salmonidae > Salvelinus > Salvelinus alpinus. Next base: position 24,518,866 of record NC_092103.1, on the reverse strand, counting down.
CTTGTCTAACAGAACACAAAGGGTGTTCTTTAATTGAAGCCTCTCCAACATAATCCAGGTAGAATAATTAATTCCCCAGGGCAGCTGTCTAGGCCCTTTACTTTTTTTCCAATCTTTACCAGTGACATACCACTGAAAGCCAGTGTGTCTATGTATGCGGATGACTCAACACTATACACATCAGCTACTAAAGCGAGTGACAAAGAGTTGCAGTTAGTTTCAGAATGGGTGGCAAGAAATAAGTTAGTCTTAATTATTTCAAAAACTTAGTATTGTATTTGGGACAAATCATTCACTAAATTCTAAACCTCAACTAATCTTGTAATGAATAATGTGGAAGTGGAGCAATTTGAGGTGACTAAACTGCTTGCAGTAACCCTGGGTTGTAAACTGTCATAGTCAAAACATGTTGATGCAACACTAGCTAATATGGGGATAAGTCTGTCAATAATAAAGCACTGCTCTGCCTTCTTAACAACACTTACAAGGTCCTACAAGCACCTAGTTTTGTTGCACCCGGACTACTGTTCAGGTGCCACAAAGAGGGACTTAGGAAAATTACAATTGGCTCAGAACAGGGCAGCACAGCTGGCCCTTAAATGTACATGGAGAGCTAACATTAATAAGATGCATGTCAATCTCTCTTGGCTCAAAGTAGAGGAGAGATTGACTTCATCACTACTTGTTTTTGTAAGAAGTATTGACATGCTGAATGCACCGAGTGCACTGAGTGCATTCAGCATGTCAATAGCATGTCAGGACACCCATGCATACCCCACAAGACATGCCACAAGAGGTCTCTTCACAATCCCAAATTCCAGAGTAGACTATGGGAGGCGCACAGTGCTACATAGAGTCATGGAACCCTATTCCACATCAGGTAACTGATCCAAGCAGTAGAATCAGATTTTAAAAAACATTAAAAGAATATACCTTATGGAACAGCGGGGACTGTGAATAGACACACACTCAGGCACAGACACATGATAACTCATTCCCTCTATACACACGTGCACATGGATTTTGTATTGTGTGGTAGTGGCCTGTAGTGGCCTGAGGGCACACACACTTGTCAATAGGGGGGCGCTGTTTTCACTTTGGAAAAAATCGTGCCCAAATTAAACTGCCTCGTACTCTATTCTAGATCGTACAATATGCATATTATTATTACTATTGGATAAAAAACACTCAAGTTTCTAAAACTGTTTGAATTATATCTGTAAGTAAAACAGAACTCATTTTCCAGCAAACTTCCATATAGGAAGTGAAAAATCTGAAAACGATGCTCTGTTCCAGGGCCTGCGTATTCAATTGCCTAATATTTATCGATATGCATGCACTTCATACGCCTTCCACTAGATGTCAACAGGCAGTGGAAGGTGGAATGGGGTGTCTAGCTTGATCTGAGGCCGAACAAGAGCTTTTGGAGTGACAGGTCTGGAAATTTCTTTGTCTTCTCTGGCGCGCGAAGTACGTCGACATTGGCTTCTGAAAAGCGTTCGGTATACACGGTGGTTATCTCCGGCTCTGTTTTTATTTGATACATATTAGAAAAACATCATAAAGTAGGTTTTTTCAACCGAGTTTCATCAGTTTATTCAACGTTTATTGGGACTTTTGGAGTTTTCCGTTCTTTGCGTCGAGAGAAACTGGGAACGTCATCAACATTGGCTAGCATTGTGGCACGAATTAGACAGGAGAAAAGGACATTCTAAAACCAAACAACGATTTATCCTCGACCTAGGACTCCTTGTACAAGATTCTGATGGAAGCTCAACAAAAGTAAGAACAATTTATGATGTTATTTCGTATTTCTGTGGAAAATATTGATCCCTATTCTCTGCCGTTTTGGCGGGCGCTGTCTCGCAATAACGCAAGCTGTTTGTTATGGTAAAGTTATTTTTAAAAATCTAACATGGCGGTTGCAATAAGAACCAGTGTATCTTTCATTTGCCATACAACAAGTATTTTTATGTAAAGTTTATGATGAGTTCTTTGGTCAGATTAGGTGAGTGTCCAAAATAGCTCCGGACATTCTGGTGAATCGATGCTACATATTCACAATGTATAACCACGGTTTGCAGCTCTAAATATGCACATTTTCGAACAAAACATAAGTGTATTGTATAAAGTGATGTTATAAGACTGTCATCTGATGAAGTTGGTCAAGGTTAGTGATTCATTTTATATCTTTTGCTGGTTTTTGCGAATGCTATCTATGTGGTGAATAAATGTGGTTGTGTGTTTGGCTATTGTGGTAAGCTAATATAATTCTATATTGTGTTTTCGTTGCAAAACACTTAAAAAATCGGAAATATTGGCTCGATTCACAAGATGTTTGTCTTTCATTTGCTGTACACCATGTATTTTTCATGAATGTCTTATGATGAGTATTTAAGTATTTCACGTTGCTCTCTAATTATTCTGGCTGCTTTGGTGATATTTTTGATGGTAGCTGCAATGTAAAACTATGATTTATACCTCAAATATGCACATTTTCGAACAAAACATAAATTTATTGTATAACATGTTATAAGACTGTCATCTGATGAAGTTGTTTCTTGGTTAGTGACTAATTATATCTATATTTGGTCGGTTTTGTGAAAGCTACCTATGCGGTAGAAATATGGTGAAAATATGAGTCTTTGGCTATTCTGGTTAGCTAATAGAAATACATATTGTGTTTTCGCTGTAAAACATTTTAAAAATCGGAAATGATGGCTGGATTCACAAGATGTTTATCTTTCATTTTCTGTATTGGACTTGTGATTTCATGATATTTATATGCTATTATTTACTTGTGGCGCTATGCTAGGCTATGCTAGTCAGCTTTTACTGATGAGGATGCTCCCGGATCCGGGATGGGTGTTAAGTAGAGGTTATTAATGTGTTGTGAAAATCATTATGAATGTCATGTAATATTTTTAATTTAGTTAACTGCCTTAACTTCTCACGAGTCACCATCCCGGTTCCGGGAGCACCCCCCACAGTAAAAAAAGCTGACTAGCATAGCCTAGCATAGCGTCACAAGTAAATACTAGCATCTAAATATCATTAAATCACAAGTCCAAGACACCAGATGAAAGATTCAGATCTTGTGAATCCAGCCATCATTTCTGATTTTTAAAATGTTTTACAGGGAAGACACAATATGTAAATCTATTAGCTAACCACGATAGCAAAAGACACAACTTTTTTTCCCCACCATTTTTTTCCTGCATGGGTAGCTATCACTAATTCGACTAAATAAAGATATATATAGCCACTAACCAAGAAACAACTTCATAAGATGACAGTCTGATAACATATTTATGGTATAGCATATGTTTTGTTAGAAAAATGTGCATTTTTCAGGTATAAATCACAGTTCTACATTGCAGCTGCAATCTGAAATAGTGCCGAAGCTGCCAGAATAATTACAGAGACCAACGTCAAATAACTAATTACTCATCTTAAAACATTTCTGAAAAATACACAGCGTACAGCAAATGAAAGCCCAACATCTTGTGAATCCAGCTAATATGTCAGATTTTTTAAGTGTTTTACGGCGAAAACACAATATAGCATTATATGAGCTTACCACAATAGCCAGAAACACAAGCAATTTACCAGCAGCACAGGTTAGCGATCGTAACAACCCAGCAAAAGATATATAATTTTACTAACCTTGATATACTTCATCAGATGACAGTCCTGTAACATCATATTACCCAATGCATATAGCTTTTGTTCGAAAATGTGCATATTTAGCAGCACAAATCGTGGTTATGCAATGTAATCAGTAAAAACATGGCATGCATTCTGGCCGGCACCATCTTGGAAAGGCACCTAATCTAATCAATAAATAATCGAAAACTTGACTAAAAAATACAGGTTGGACAGCAATTGAAAGATGCATTAGTTATTAATGCAACCGCTGTGTTAGATTTTTTAAATTAACGTTACTAGACATACAGTGTGCGTTACAGCCAGACCAGTGCCGCAATAATGGCCGAAAAATACTTTTACATTTTTCCACAGAACAACGAATTAACATCATAAATAGTTCTTACTATTAGTTGAGCTTCCATCAGAATCTTGGGCAAGGTGTCCTTTGTCTAAAAGAATCGTTGCTTTGTTGTAAAACGTCCTCTTCAACTTCGGAATTAGCAGCTAACAATAGCTACGTGGCACACACATGTCCAAATCCTCAAAACGCAATACTACGAAAATTCCGAAAATAGCAATATACTCGCATAAACTGATATAAATCGGTTTAAAATAACTTCGTTATGATGTTTCTAACACCTATATCGAATTAAATCACAGATGGATATATCTTAGGCCGATAACGAGAGCTTTTGAGCATGCCATTCTGATGTCCTCTCTTGCGTCTTGACGAGCGTCGAAAAGAACGGACCTCCCACTCCATGGCCTTTTATAAGGTCTGAGAAATACGTAGAGACTCCATTCCACTTCTCATTGGTTACTGACATCCAGGGGAAGGCGGGTCTAGTTCATTTCGACCCATAGGACACATACAGAGCTTTAAACTGATCCGAGATCAGAGCCTAGTTTTCAGACCTTCGCAGTTCCTGTCATGATTTTCGCTGCAGAAAGACTTCTGGTTCACCCACAGACATAATTCAAACGGTTTTAGAAACTAGAGATTGTTTTCTATCCAATAGTAATAATAATATGCATATTGTACGAGCAAGAATTGAGTACGAGGCAGTTTAATTTGGGAACGCAAAATGTCGAAGTTGAAACAGCACCCCCTGTATTCTCAAGAGGTTAATGTTGTGGGACCCCAGGATGAGTACCTGCTGCCTTGGCAGGAACTAATGGGGATCCTTAATAAATACAAATACAAAACTCACAAATGTAGAAGCACAATATACATACATATAAGAAGATATCCTGAACAAAGGCATGATGTTCATATGGACTCACTCTTATCTGCCAATGTCTTTCTCCTCAGGTAAAGTGACAGCCTTCTCTAATCTAGATGAAGAAATTGACTTCCTTCAATCAGTCATTGCCAAACAGGAAGTGTCTGAGGTCAAACAATCAAAACAATCAGGTGAGCCTACATTCCGTATGCATTTCTCTGAATTGTATTACGTTTCAGTTACTTTTCCATAGATGCGTGTCGCTATATATAAAACGTTATCTACACCACAATAATAACAATGTCTCTGTCTCTCTCTTCCGCTCTCTTATTCGCTCTCTCTCCCAGACACCCCCTCCAAGGCAGTTCCTATGACTCAGACAAAGTCTCCCAGACAGAGAGGCAAGGCCCAACCTTCTGCGGAGCAGCCCACTACCGCCCACCCCTCTACCCGGACCCCGCAGCCTGACCCTGGGGCTCTGGAGAGGGTGGGACCGGGGGGACCTGGAGGCCCCATAGCCATCCCATACCCCTCCAAGGACAGTCTCCTTGTCAGTAAGTGTCTTTATTAGTTGAAAGTAGTGACACATTTGTGGCGTGAGACCAGGCCAGCTCTACTAAGTGCACTTAGGGTTGTTGTCCTGTTGGAAGGTGAACCTTCGCACCAGTCTGAGGTCCTGAGCGCTCTGGAGCAGGTTTTCATCAAGAATCTCTCTGTACTTTGCTACGTTCATCTTTCTCTCGATCCTGACTAGTCTCCCATTCCCTGCCGCTGAAAAACATCCCCACAGCATGATGCTGCCACCACCATGCTTCACCGTAGGGATGGTATTGGCTAGGTGATAAGTGTTGCCTGGTTTTCTCCAGATGTGACGCTTGGCATTCAGTCCAAAGAATTCAATCTTGGTTTCATTAGACCAGAGAATCTTGTTTCTCATGGTCTGAGAGTCCTTTAGGTGCCTTTTGGCAAACTCCAAGCGGGCTGTCACGGGCCGTCACTGAGGAGTGGCTTCCGTCTGGCCACTCTAAAGGCCTGATTGGTGGAGTGCTGCAGAGATGGTTGTCCTTCTGGAAGGTTCTCCCATCTCCACAGAGGAACTCTGGAGCTTTGTCAGAGTGACCATCGGGTTCTTGGTCACCTTCCTGACCAAGGTCCTTCTCCCCCGATTGCTCAGTCTGGCTGGGCGGCCAGCTCTAGGAAGAGTCTTGGCGGTTCGAAACTTCTTGATTGGATGATGGAGGCCACTGTGTTCTTGGGGACCTTCAATGCTGCAGAAATGTTTTGGTACCCTTCCCCAGATCTGTGCCTCGACACAATCCTGTCTCGGAGCTCTACGGACAATTCCTTCCTCATGGCATGGTTTTTGCTCTGACATGCACTGTCAACTGTGGGACCTTATATACAGTGGGGCAAAAAAGTATTTAGTCAGCCACCAATTGTGCAAGTTCTCCCACTTAAAAAGATGAGAGAGGCCTGTAATTTTCATCATAGGTACATTTCAACTATGACAGACAAAATGAGAAACAAAAATCCAGAAAATCACATTGTAGGATTTTTAATGAATTTATTTTCAAATTATGGTGGAAAATAAGTATTTGGTCAATAACAAAAGTTTATCTCAATACTTTGTTATATACCCTTTGTTGGCAATGACAGAGGTCAAATGTTTTCTGTAAGTCTTCACAAGGTTTTCACACACTGTTGCTGGTATTTTGGCCCATTCCTCCATGCAGATCTCCTCTAGAGCAGTGATGTTTTGGGGCTGTTGCTGGGCAACACGGACTTTCAACTCCCTCCAAAGATTTTCTATGGGGTTGAGATCTGGAGACTGGCTAGGCCACTCCAGGACCTTGAAATGCTTCTTACGAAGCCACTCCTTCGTTGCCCGGGCGGTGTGTTTGGGATCATTGTCATGCTGAAAGACCCAGCCACGTTTCATCTTCAATGCCCTTGCTGATGGAAGGAGGTTTTCACTCAAAATCTCACGATACATGGCCCCATTCATTCTGTCCTTTACACGGATCAGTCGTCCTGGTCCCTTTGCAGAAAAACAGCCCCAAAGCATGATGTTTCCACCCCCATGCTTCACAGTAGGTATGGTGTTCTTTGGATGCAAATCAGCATTCTTTTGAGGAGTTGAGTTTTTACCAAAAAGTTATATTTTGGTTTCATCTGACCATATGACATTCTCCCAGTCTTCTTCTGGATCATCCAAATGCTCTCTAGCAAACTTCAGACGGGCCTGGACATGTACTGGCTTAAGCAGGGGGACACGTCTGGCACTGCAGGATTTGAGTCCCTGGCGGCGTAGTGTGTTACTGATGGTAGGCTTTGTTACTTTGGTCCCAGCTCTCTGCAGGTCATTCACTAGGTCCCCCCGTGTGGTTCTGGGATTTTTGCTCACCGTTCTTGTGATCATTTTGACCCCACGGGGTGAGATCTTGTGTGGAGCCCCAGATCGAGGGAGATTATCAGTGGTCTTGTATGTCTTCCATTTCCTAATAATTGCTCCCACAGTTGATTTCTTCAAACCAAGCTGCTTACCTATTGCAGATTCAGTCTTCCCAGCCTGGTGCAGGTCTACAATTTTGTTTCTGGTGTCCTTTGACAGCTCTTTGGTCTTGGCCATAGTGGAGTTTGGAGTGTGACTGTTTGAGGTTGTGGACAGGTGTATTTTATACTGATAACAAGTTCAAACAGGTGCCATTAATACAGGGAACGAGTGGAGGACAGAGGATCCTCTTAAAGAAGAAGTTACAGGTCTGTGAGAGCCAGAAATCTTGCTTGTTTGTAGGTGACCAAATACTTATTTTCCACCATAATTTGCAAATAAATTCATAAAAAAGCCTACAATGTGATTTTCTGGATTTTTTTCTTCTCATTTTGTCTGTCATAGTTGAAGTGTACCTATGATGAAAATTACAGGCCTCTCTCATCTTTTTAAGTGGGAGAACTTGCACAATTGGTGGCTGACTAAATACTTTTTTGCCCCACTGTAGACAGGTGTGTGTGCCTTTCCAAATCATGTCCAATCAATTGAATTTACCACAGATGGACTCCAATCAAATTGTTGAAACATCTCAAGGATGATCAATGGAAACAGGATGCACCTGAGCTCAATTTCGAGTCTCATAGCAAAGAGTCTGAATACTTATGTAAATAAGGTATTTCAGTTTTTTTTTTTTTAACAAATGTGCAAACATTTCTAAACCTATTTTTGCTTTGCCATTATGGGGTATTGTGTGTAGATAAGGGGAAAAAATAAGTAAGTATTTTTTTAGTAAGGCTGTAACGTTACAAAATGTGGAAAAAGTGAAGGGGTCTGAGTACTTTCTGAAGGGAATAGATTTGAAAGTGGTTAGATTTCATCTGCAGTCACACACAATTTCATAATTTCTCCTCCTTTTATGGGTATCTTGTCTTCACTCTATCCCCTTCTCTGTTTGTTTCGACCTCTGCAGTTATGATCTCTGTGTGTATCATCTTTGGCACTGTGGCCCTGATCTTGGCTACAGTTTGCTGGGTAAGGTAAGACATCAGACAGTAACAATATCAATATGTTATTATTTAATTTGACAACTAAGATGTGCTAGACTCCCTTCTATTGTTTTACTGTCAAGTGTTGTTTTTGTTAGAGCATGTTAAATCATTTTCCAACACATTTTTATAAAGGATCAATTTAAGCACTGCACTGTTATGATGCATCCCAAATTGCACCCTACTGCCTATGGTGCACTTTGGACCAGGATCCATAAAGCTTTGGTCAAAGTAGTGCACTATATAGGGAATATTGCGCTATTGGGATGTGTCCATAATGCAGATGTTTAAAAATATATATTTTGCCTACTGTTCCTGCTCCAGTCTCCCTAGTCTCTAATGGCTCAGAATAATGTTGCCCCCTTCAGGTTGCAGAAGGAATCACGTCTGGCCCAGAAGGTAGATTACCCTGCATTTGGAAGCAATGGAAATGGAACAGCCAACAGGACTTCAGTAAGTGCATTGTTCCGCATGGGGCACAATACATCCACCTCAGCTAAATACATTAGGAGTCTATTCCATATTACCCAGACCCAGATTAGACCCTTTTCTCTTTGGTCCTCTGTTGTTTCCACAGTCAAGTGGGGAGGCTGATGACATCAGAGTAAACTCATCAGACCAGCTCCTTGAATGGCCAACTCTTGAAGTTTGCAATTGTGTCCAAAAACAAAGTTTTGCTCAAAACATATTTGTGTACCCATAAGTGTGTGTACATTACTGTATTTATACAGGGGATATTGTTTTTCAACAGGAAACGTTCAAAAATGGCTGAAGTTTGTCTTTAAGCTTAGTCCTGGACGAAGAAGCACTTTGAATATAAGATCCCTATTTTGAACATGCATTTTAGACCAGGATTAGCCTTAATCTATGTCCGGGATACCGGCCCTATATGTGTGTAAATAAGCGACTAGACTATTTTTTGTATGATTAATTTCCTTCTGTCAATGTGATTTGACCACAGGATGTCTGTGACGTAAGCATCCAATTTTCAGGCTTTGCCTCTTCTCTGCTTTTCCTCTCCGCTGAGGGTGGTTTTCATTGGTCTCTCCTCTGCTTCTCGCTTTTCTCCTCAGTCGGGGGATAAGAAGTTGGCCCAGAGTGCTCAGATGTACCACTACCAGCATCAGAAACAGCAGATGCTCTCCATGGAAAAGTGAGCTCTACTCCTCCTCCTGCCCCTTTTGGTCTCGCGTCCTTTCTCTCTCTCTACCTGTCCGACAATTCAGTTTCATTCAAATATGAATACACACACACATATTCATCTTGGTGGATTCTGTTGTTTTTCAGACATAAATCGGAGACGAAAGTCACTGACTCAGAAGTCACATCAGATGAGGAAGAAGTGGGCGGAGACTTCACTGTGTACGAGTGCCCTGGCCTTGCACCGGTGGGTGTACTAGGACACACACACACATGCACTCGCACTCAGACATGCACACACACACACACACACACACACACACACACACTCAGGCACAAACACATAATATATTCACACAAATTCTGTCCTTGTTTTACACACAATATTCATATTGATGATGACTGTGTTTGTTTGGCTTTTAACAACAGTTTTTATTTCATTGCAGACTGGAGAGATGGAAGTGAAAAATCCTTTGTTTGACGACTCTACCCTATACTACCAAGGGAATCCCAAGGGAATTCCATAGGTTTTAATGCATGCTGGCACACACATACACCACACACACACACACACACACACACACACACACACACACACACACACATTCACAAACACACACACACACACACACACACACACACACACAGAAACATACACCCAATTAAAACATAATACAAACCTACACACACACAGACAATTTCTTGTACTCTGGAAAAGACCACCTTAACTCTCCAATCAGGCTGCTCTCTCAAAACTGGACAGGTTTATACAGATGTCGGATCTTAATTTGACGCATTTTGTTGCCGAAGGAAAATTATCTGCAGCAGGAGGAATTGAATGTCTATTTAATATTGAGAATCAATACCAGGGAGCAGCTGGAAGCAGTGTTTTGTAGGCTATACAATAATTTAGACTGTAGGTCCACTGATTAATTGTTGTATTATATGTTCAAGGCAAACAATAAGCAAAATAAATTGGTGGTTATCGCAGTGCCTGTGTGGTCCAGTGGGTACAGCCGCTGACAACGGTAAACATATGCTAGAGTAGGCATGGGTTTGAATCTGGTCCACTAATGTCCTTTGAGAAACGAGTACATTTCTAGTTAATCTCTGTGGGCTGTACTTTTACTCGTACTCAAGTAATTTCTGAAGGAAGTAACTTATTTTTTACTCCATTACATTTTACCAAATTATTTTAGTTACATAGATTTATATTATAAAATTGTCGCTGTCGGATGACATTTTTTACATGACACGATACTGTACGTCTGTATGAACGTTTCACAACCACTTGACCACTGAAATGTATTCAAAATAGGTTGTCATCAAACTCTTAAGTCCATTGGCTCTCAAAGTTGTCCATCAAACCCAGTTTTATCTCCACCACGGCTCTCGAAGGGAAGCGCACGTTTTCATATTTTTGTTCTTGGGTTCTTAGCCAGACTCGATCAGAGGTAAGTTGCACTTTAATTACCTTCTGCCTTTGTAATATTATATATTTATGAAGTAATATAAGTAATTTCTAATATATTATTCTTTTGTTGAAATTGTGTTTTGAGGACAAGTGCAAATCAAATGGCTACGTAGCTAGCTAGCTAACTAGCTAGCTTTGGCTGACCCAGAATGTGACAGAAAAAGTTTAATCTCATGTTTTTAGCTCCCCATATGACCTCTGGTGGACATTCCTGCAGTCAGCACACTCCCTCAACTTGAGACATCTGTGGCATTGTGTTGTGTGACACAACTGCGCATTTTAGTGGCCTTTTATTGTCCCCAGCACAAGGTGCACCTGTGTAATGAGCATGCTGTTTAATCAGCTTGTTGGTAAAGACACACCTGTCAGGTGGATGGATTATTTTGGCAAAGGAGAAATTATCACTAACAGGGATGTAAATACATTTGTGCAAAAAAATGTAGATTAATACCTTTTTTGTACGTCTGAAACATTTCTGGGATCTTTTATTTCAGCTCATGAAACATGAGACCAACAGTTTACATGTTGCGTTCATATTTTCGTTCAGTATAGCTTCACATTAGGTTGCCATTACAAGCTGTCTAAGCTAGATGCAGTGTCAACGATGTAGCTAGCTAACATTAGCAAGATCAACAGGTCAGTCCACCGCAGCATCCTCCCACACATTTTTCTCCTTGTGTTTGTGTGTGTCATTCTGTTTTTATGAAAATGCCTACATGCACCTCTTTCGTACAGTCAGTGTATCATCTCAGTAAGCTTTTTGTGCCCTATAGAAACAATATAGATTGTCTTTTTATTTATAGCTTGTAGCGGCAGAACCGAGGCGGTAGGAGAATGAGCCAGCCCAAAAAATAAAATACTCTTGAAAGTGGAAAGGACAAGTTCGGAAGGGATGGAGTATAAATCCGGTTTTGTCTAGAAGGGATAAAGCTTTTGTCAAAAATATACATTTTTCGTAACAGGTTGAGGAGTAAATTAAGATTAGTAAAAGTGTTAGGATTAGCTAAAATGCAACAATAAAAATATTTTGACATCAATTTAAATCAATAATAAAATGTGTCTGATTTGCATACTAGTAACACAATTTGATAGAGACATTTCAGTATTGATTGTTTTACTGTTGTAACACCTGTCCATTCTGAGTGAAAAATTGAACATCACACTTGGTGTAAATATTTTTGTATGCATTATCACATGTACTTGAAATGATATTGTGAAAGACATTTTCATTAATGCTATTGAAATTGTGCAATTATTCCAATGTCTCGAGTACCACATACCTTTTTATGAAATTGTGCACATTGCTAAATATTAAGTCAACATTGCATGACCCTAATTGAAACTATACAGCCTACCGACTTTGTTTGATGTTAGTCTTCATTGGAGAGTACCTGTGCTGGGGGACGTCTGCAAGATGGTTCTGGCAGGCTTTAATTATAAATTAATGTTTTCTGACCGGATATTTTTTTACTCATACATGAGTAGTTTCTCAAAAAGGCACATTTTACTTTGTAATTCATTCATCTAAGTAACAGTACTTATGCTTAAATACAGATTTTCAGTACTCTACCCACCTCTGCAAATTATACATAGCCTAACTAAAAAAACATGGGTGAGCATACACACTGGAGGAAAGTTTATCGTTCTAGAGTAGGCCTACATCTGTCAATCAATTGATGCTCCAAATCAGCTCATCAAGTTAGCCAGGGAAACACAAACAGTAGATTATTGGTTTTTACATATTTTATTAAGTGACTATTGATTGGCTAACGGCTAGCCTACAAAATGTAGCCTATAGAAATATAATCAAATAACAAGGGGCCTACTGCAACCATCGATGGCACTAGATTATCGCCAACTAAAGCCTTGTTCACACTGCAGGCCTTAATGCGCAAATCAGTTTGGGTTATCAAATCTGTTTTGGGCTACTGACTGTCCAGACAGCAAGCTAAAAATGACCAAATCGGATTGTGTGTTCAGACAGCAGTCATTTGCTGACAAGGCTACGCTAGTTGTCATAGTAACGACAGGTGTGTGAGTAGTAGTGTAGGCTGATTGGTGGTGCTTGTGCTTCCTATCACTCAGACGTTATGTAGCAAGCTAAGGTGACAACAATGCCTGCCATGGATGTGTCCCAGTTGCTTTGAATGTTTAAAATCATTAGGGTAAGAACACTTTTAAACCCTCAAAGGACAAGACGATCCAACTTTCAAAATGAGTCCTTTTTGGCTAGCCACAGCAGTCAACTAGCTAGCTAGGTAGCTGTTTAGCTTTCTAGCATATTCACTAGTTTGTTTGTTTGTAAACAATGAACAAGCTAGGTAGCTACCACATGTTCTTGTCAAACTGTCAACAGAGTAGCTAGCAAGCCACAATATATGCCAAATAACAGTCTAAAAACCACTTGAGGGCAAATAAATCAGACTTGACAGTTCAGACACAAGTCACATGGCCAGGAAGGTGGTTTGAAATGTGGATTGAAATATCAGACAGCAGGGAAAATAACAGATCGAATTGAAAGTGCAAATAAATAGGATTTGAGTCATTTCAAACTGCCAATGTGAACACGGCTATAGGTCTCGTTAAACTATCAATATGCGCTAAATTTACCCACACAGCTGATCTCAATTCCAACCATTATTGGTCACCTCTAAAGGCCCCCAAAAAGATGATGGCAGTGTTACCTTAGTCCGAGATCTGTATATAATGATGAGATGCTCATGTCTCCGCCCTAACAATGGGAGTCGTCCCAGAGGCAGACGACAAGCTTAGGTCTGCATATTAAGCCCATAGAAACGCTTTGGGCTTATTTTTGTGAGAGTGAGCCCTCTCACTTCACCTCTTCCTCTCTGCCTTAGTCCTGCTTTCAACCAAAGTCTTTCAAAATGGTAAAAAAAAAGGTAAAATAAAAAATAAAATACACTTGTATGTCGTACCCTAGTGGAGATCAATAACTATCTTGTGTTATTAAGCTATATAAAACGAAAGTTGTTGATGTATATGGTTGAATTTCAGACATTTTTGTACATTTGAATGTTGCAGTGATAGGACCTAGGCCTAAAGCGTTTGAGCGAGCGGGAGAGAATGTTTGTTTAAGATAGCGAGCTCTGATCCCAATAACTCGACTGCCCACGAATGGAGAGAGAAATAACTGCTCATTTTTAGCCAATCACAAGGCTCATTTGAATCATTACTGAATCAGGAAAAAATTCCTCAACAAAAGAGTGATCAAGTTAAGATCCAACATCTGTAGAAGAATAAATTATTTTTTTAAAGAAAATTAAGAGGGATGTTGATTGACAGATTAACTCTGGATCACTCACAGCCATTGTGGACTTCTATGGGAACTACAGCCATGTGTAAAACTCAATGTATGTTCCAAATGGCACCCTACACCCTATATAGTGCACTACTTTTGACCAGAGCCCTATGTGTCCTGGTCAAAAGTAGTGCACTATATAGCCCCTTTTGTGTCAACTGGATATTATTACTCCCCCTCTTAGAATCAATGTTTCCTTTGCTTGCCTTTGTAAAGCTCATTATTTTGTGCAGTGATCTCCCAAAGCCTCTGTTTGAATGTTACAATGAGCTAACATGTATAGATTGCATACAGAACACAGAGATGTGCAGTTTTTATAATATAATATATAAAAACAGTCCCTTATTGTATTTGTCATGGATAGCTAGTAGCTAAACCCAGTACATATAAAGGGGTTTTCATGAAATGTGCTTGGTATTGGGTTAAGGAGCGAGAGGAACACAAGGGGACACTGTCATGAAATACTGTGATATAATCTTTAAAGTACTATTTTATGCTCACAAATGGTGTAATTCTGACATGTTTGACTTTGATTCAGTCTCATATGTGTAAGGATCCTGTAACTGAAGGAGACATGTAAAGTGATATATATGCACTTGAATATCTATAGGATTGATGATTGGTGGTGGATGTATGGTAAATATCACTATTTAGTATTGTCTCTGTTTTATCCTCTGTTTGGGGCGGCAGGAAGCCTAGTGGTTAGAGCGTTGGGCCAGTAACTGAAAGGTTGCTAGATCGAATCCCCGAGCTGCCAAGGAAAAAATTGTCGTTCTGCCCCTGAACAAGGCACCCACTGTTCCTAGGCCGTCATTGTAAAAAAAAAAATTGTTCTTAACTGACTTGCCTAGTTAAATAAAGATAAAATATCCCTCTGTTCCAACTCTGGTGTTGCAAAATGTACATACAAAGAGTGAGTGTTCTCTTATATATTTGCACATGCAGGCCATCTGAACTAAATGTTTTTAACTCAAGTGAGATGTGCAAAATGACCATGCACATTTTTGTTTCTCTGTCTCTCTCTCTTTCTCTCTCTAAAGGATTTCACACTGTCTCGAAAGGATGTTGCTCTTTACATGACTTTTGACCCTGAAATGGACTCTGGGTAAATGAAGCTATGTGGGTTGAAGATATAGGAGCGGGTGCTGAGGAGCAGACAACTAAGTGTTCTTAATGGGGAGGTGTGTGTGGTGGGGGGGCTTGGAAATATCCATTCCTGACTCTGTTATCCAGCTCTCTATGACTTGCTGTATTGTCGGTTCCGCATCACACACCAACACCAACTAAAAGAAAGTTTCAATCGTTTTCAACTTTCATCACCTATTGATTCACACTTTCTCTGACACTTCTCAAGTGTCTTTGGTGGACTGGACTGGAGGCATTTTTGCTCTCCTCACTCCTTAACCTTTCTGTTTGTGTGTTTCAAACTACAAGTTTTATTAGTCGTATGTATGGAATACACATGGTATACACCGCCCAAAGAAATTATTACTTGCAGTTTCCGTCTGGACAAAGCAACAACATTAAGAAATAATCAAATATATCAACACGAACATAAAGCAAATGGATCAGTAGAATAGAATAATCTGTTTAGCACAAGTATAATACAGGAAGGCACAATTCATTGTCCAATATTTACATGTGTTTAGGGGAAGGGGGGATTGGGGGGCAAGTATTTAAATTGTGAGGTATTTAGCATTCACAAGAGTCTGGTAGCAACCATTAATGCTGCACACCCATCACAATGTGTGTGTGTTGTGTTGTGTGCGTCTGGGTGCTACGGTGTGGAGAATTAGAGCAAGTGGTCAGTCCAGTTCAAGTGTTCAGCAGTCTAAGCGCTTGTAGATACCAACACGCTCAGAGACTGTTTCTATCAGACCTCCTGCTCCAATACCGTCTGCCAGACAGTAAGGAAGTGAACAGCTTGTGGCTGGGGTGTGTGGGGTCCTTAATAATGCTGTGGGCCTTCCTCAGGCACCGTTTAAAGTAGATGTTCTGGATGGGTGATGTACTGGGCCGTCTGCACCACCCGCTGGAGGGCCTTGCGGTCGTGGACGGAGCAATTCCCATACCAGGCCCTGATGCAACTGATCGGGGCGCTCTCGATGGTGCAGCAGTAGTATTTGGAGATGACCCGGGTGGCACGCCAAATTTCTTCAGCGGCCTTAGGAAGTAGAGACGCTGTTGTGCCTTTATTGGCAACAGTGGTGGTGTTGTTGGTCCATGTCAAGTCAAGTCCTCGGGGATGTGGACGCTGAAGATCTTAACTTCTGCTCTCTCGACTGCAGTCCTGTTGATGTGGATCAGTGCATGTTCCCTCCTCTGCTTCCTGAAGTCAACAATCTCCTGTCCTGGCACCACAATGCTAGTTCACTTACCTCCTCCCTACAGGCTGACTCATCATTGTTGGTTATCAGGTCTACAATCGTGTGTATGTGTTTGGTTTTACTATCCTTGTGGGGAACCAGAAGTCATCACAAGGATAGTAAAATAAGGGAACATTTTGCCGGTCCCCACAATGAAAAAGGCTATTTTAGGCTTAGGGGTTAGGTTTAGGGTTACAATCAGGGTTAGGGTTACAATTAGGGTTAGGAGTTAAGTTGAGGGTTTGGGTTAAGGGTTAGGGTAAATAGGATTTTGAATGGGAATCAATTGTTTGGTCCCCACAAGGATAGTAAAACACACGTATGTGGGGGGTGGGGGCTCTTGTAACTGGCCCCATTGAGCTGCCTGCCTAGGGCCGTTAAGGCCCATTGTCCTTGTGAATGGTGGTAGGGAGGCAGGTATTGGTCTGCTGCTGAAGGTTTGCGATGGGTAGAGGGATGGCGTTGACTGTCAAAGGCAGGGCTGTTAGGGAGAAAATCAAAAAGCCATCAGACTCATTTGTGGGGGAAGGTAGTCAGCGAGAAAAGAGGTGCAGACTGTGAGCCTACGATGGATGCTATGGGGAGAAGGGTCAGAAAAAACTCTGAGCCCTAGGCTATAACTAAGGCCTAAAGTTTTTAGAGTTGGCCTGAATAATCGGGGCGGCAGGTAGCCTAGTGGTTAGAGCGTTGGACTAGTAACCAAAAAGCTTGCAAGTTCAAATCCCTGAGCTGACAAGGTAAAAAAATCTGTCGTTCTGCCCCTGAACAAGGCAGTTAACCCACTGTTCCTAGGCTGTCATTGAAAATAAGAATTTGTTCTTAAATGACTTGCCTAGTTAAATAAAAAATAAAAAGTTATGGGTATATATATATATACATATATACATACACACTACATCATGGCCTCTCAAAAATGACAATTGAACAAGTGTTTTTGGGCAAGTCAATCTGTATGAAATCTCTCCACTGACCGAGTGGAGACAAATGTTATTATGGCAATGAAATAAAAAAGGCTTAAATGATTGAAACTCGGCAGTCCTCCTATGCCTATCTCAGTCACCCTGGGTGGGTGAGTGGTGACCGTGTGTCTGAACTACATTGTTTACCCACACAGCTATGTGTGACTTTCCCTCACACCTCCTCATGGCTCCTCATGAGAACGTGTTCTCAATTTGCCTACCTGGTTAAATAAAGGTGAAATAAATAAAAATGGCTGATACCACACTACTTTCATATAGAATACACTGTATTACAGGGAGCTTATTTGGACATGGTGCTAGACAGACTTGATATGTGCGAGTTGTCTCAGTGAGTGTTGAATATACCATTAACCATCTTTACAGCTTTGACTTTATTACATAATACAGTATTACATTGTGCTGTGATACCATTACCGTCTCCACTACCTCCACTATTTTATTTAAAGCTCAGCGAAAGGAGGGCAAAGTCCCTCACCCAGTCCGCAGTGGGATCAGATAGATTCTTCTCCTATAGAGAAATACAGAGCTCCCTGGAGGAAGGGGACTATGAACAACGAAGAGGCCACTTAAGAGGTAAGACAAGATCTAAAATAAAAAAGACATCTGGGGGATTTTCAGGCTAATCCCCAAGCACCCTCCCCCCCCCCTGACTGTACCTACTACCCCCTCACTCTCCAGGCCATAAAGGTCCCCACCGGATACCTCCTGACCCCGGACCCCTGTCCTCTTGGAATCCCTGCCTGGTTCTACTTTCTCCCTGTGTGTTTAGCATGACAATTCCCTCCCAAGTCCATGGCACAGGACAATGCATGTAGCTTGAGTTTGATGTCTTTTAAGCCTTTGACTGGCTTCTGTGGCCTCCAAGGTCCCCTCTCCCTGGCTTTGTAATAGGGAGAGCGAGAGCACAGCTCTCCTGGTTAAATCTGCTGGGTCATTGCGTTTGAAGTTGGAAAGGCTGGATGGAGAGGGGAAACAGTCATCTGTAAAGGGAGTGTTGAGTGGGATGGGGGTTTTAGAAATGGAAACAAAAATGATTACAAATCAAATTGTTTTGATTACGTACATATATTTACCAGATGTTACTGCGGGTGTAGCGAAATGCTTGTTCCTAGCTCCAACTGTGTGTGTGTGTATATATGTGTGTGTGTGTGATGGGATGTATCGACATTATGAAAAGTATGTGGATAAAATATTCAGTATATCTGAATAATACGTAGGATAGAATAGTATATGTACAGCAACAGTTGAATAGGATGGACTTGACTAGAATAAAGTATGTACACTACCGTTCAAACGTTTGGGGTCACTTAGAAATGTCCTTGTTTTTTAATTAAAGAAAAGCACATTTTTGTCCATTAAAATAACATCAAATTGATCAGAAATACAGTGTAGACATTGTTAATGTTGTAAATGACTTGTAGCTGAAACGGCTGATCTACATTGTCTTTCTGATTAATGTGATGTTATTTTAATGGACAAAAATTAGCTTTTCTTTAAAAAACAAGAACATTTCTAATTGACCCCAAACGTTTGAAAGGTAGTGTACATATGAAATGGGTAAAAGCAGTTTGTAAACATTACTAAAGTGACCAGTGACTAAAGTTCGGGGCAAGGTACTGGGCAGAGGCCGGCTAGTGGTGACAATTTAACAGTCTGATGGCCTTGAGATTGAAGCTGTTTTTCAGTCTCTTGTTCCCAGCTTTGATGCACCTGTACTGTCTCCTCCTTCTAGATGGTAGCAGGGTGAACAGGCTGTGGCTCGGGTGGCTGAGGTCCTTGATGATTTTCTTGTGACACCAGGTGCTGTAGATGTCCTGGAGGGCAGACAGTGTACCCTGCGGTTGCGGAGGGGGCAGTTGCTGTACCAGGTGGTGATACAGCCTGACAGGATGCTCTCAATGGGGCATCTGTAAAAGTTTGTGGGTCGTAGGGGCCAAGACAAATGTTTTCAGCCTCTTGAGGTTGAAGAGGCGCTGTTGCGCTTTCTTCACTACACTGTCTGTGTAGTTGGACCATTTCAGATTGCCACTGATGTGTACTGCAAGGAAATTGAAGCTTTTCACCTTCTCTGGATGGGGCGTGCTCCCTCTGCTCTCTGCTGAAGTCCACGATCAGCTCCTTCGGCAAGCAGTACCGGAGCACCAAGTCTAGGTCCAAGAGGCTTCTAAACAGCTTCTACCCCCAAGCCATAAGACTCCTGAACATCTAATCAAATGGCTACCCAGACTATTTGCATTGCCCCTCCCCCCTATTTTACGCTGCTGCTAGTCTGTTTATCTATGCATTGTCACTTTAATAACTCTACCTACATGTACATATTACCTCAATTATTTACTGCTGCTCTTTAATATTTGATACTTTTATTTGTTATATTTTGTAGGTATTTTTCTTAACTGCATTGTTGGTTATGGGCTTGTAAGTAAGCATTTCACTGTAAGGTCTACACCTGTTGTATTCGGTGCAAGTGACAAATACGATTTGATTTAGTTGACTTTGAGGAAGAGGTTATTTTCCTGGCACCACTCTGCCAGGGCTTTAATCTGCTCACTGTAGGCTCTCATTGTTGTTGGTAATCAGGCCTACCACTGTTGTGTATTCTGCAAATTTGGAGATTGAGTTGGAGTTCTGCGTGGCCGTGCAGTCATGGGTGAGCACACACCCTGGCGGGCCCCTGTGTTGAGGATCAGCATAGTGGAGGTGTTGTTTCCTACCTTCGCCACCTGGGAGCGGACCATCAGGAAGTCCAGGACCCAGAAGCAAAGGGTGGGGTTCAGACCCAGGGCCCTGAGCTTAATGATGAGCTTGGAGGGTACTATGGTGTTGAAGGCTGAGCTGTAGTCAATGAACAACATTCCTACATAGGTATTCCTCTTGTCCAGATGGGATACTGCAGTGCGATGGCGATTGTGTCATCCGTGGATCTATTAGGGCGGTATGCAAATTGAAGTAGGTCTAGGGCAGGGGTGGGGTGGGCAATTCCAGTCCTCGAGGGCCTGATTGGTGTCAGTTTTGCCCCAGCTAACACACCTTAATCCAATAATCACCTAATCATGATCTTCAGTTTAGAATGCAATTAGATTAATCAGCTGTGTTTGCTAGGGATGGAGAAAAAGTGTGACACCAATCAGGCCATCAAGGACTGGAGTTGCCCATCCCTGGTCTACGGTGTCTGGTAAGTTGAAGGTGATATGATCCTTAACTAACCTCTCAAAGCACTTCATGACAGAAGTGAGTGCTAAGGGGGTGAAAGTAATTTAGTTCAGTTACCTCCGCTTTCTTGGGTACAGGAACAATGGTGGACATCTTGAAGCAAGAGGGTACAGCAGACTGGGATAGGGAAAGATTGAATATGTCTTTAAACACTCCAGCCACCTGGTCTGCACATGCTCTGAGGGGGTGGCTAGAGATGCCCCTACACCATGTTCATTCATCTCCTATTCACACTGCACATAGCAATGTACAAATGCTATAACTTTCATAATAACATCAACCACCCACCCCATCAAATAAGTCACTCTCTGGACATGAGTGTTTGTTTCATTCAGGGTAGGTGTGTGTGGGCCGGAATCAAAGGGTTGCGACTTATTGTTCGTGTCTGAAAAGGAGCTAATGGTCGGCCATCGCTACTCAACGACTAAAAGCCGCGGGGTGCCCCCGGGCCAAGTCGCACAATGACACCCCCACTCCTCCCGCGGCGCGTCTTCCTGCCACAATCTGAAGCCAACGACTCGCTATGGGGGTGCGTATCTGTATCGGTGTGACGGCCATCCACTCTTTTCAATACACCCATCAAGGCTAGTATAAATTCGACTGGATGCTTTTAGTTGTTTTAGTAATTTCCTCTGCGTTGTCCTGATTTTACATGGGAAAAAATTGGTTTCTGTATGTAAATTGAGCGTAAAGTTGTCACTTCAGAAAAGTTCAACCATTATGTGCATCATTCGTTGAGTTAATTGTCTATTTTGAAATGTCATAAGACTGCTTTTAATTTCTAGACTTACTGACCTTTTTCACATGTATTTCTGAAACAGTTTAGTGATATCCATGTGATTAGGCTACAGCGCCATCACATTCTAGGCCTTGTCTCTCGGACCAAAAGGATGGTCCATACATTGAAATATGACAAAACATTAACCTAATTCTTTATTGGTTAACTTCACTAATGCTTGTGGGTCACATAAGGCCAATGTGTTTTGTGTATAAGTCTAAACCTCAATGAAAATGCATTGAGTCGGTTATAATTTCCATTTAACAAATTTATTTTTCCCACAAACATTTGTTTTACATTTTAAATTCTAACAATTAGCCAAAAAAATTCAGCAAGTGAAAATAGATGGGTCTATGGTATTACATTTTTTATTTTGATCGAATGGGATCCCTCACTTAGACTCGATAATTATTTTTGCACAAAATGTGCTTTTTAGGCTATGAAAAAGATATATACTAATCTTTATATAGCCTATTGTTTTATAGTGTAATATAAAATTGATATAAGTTGAGCATGATCAGCAAGGTTGCCCAAATGTTGTTAAATTAAATGTTATTGTTGATTTGAAACCAATTTTGCATATACTTTCTTGGCCTATATGCCAACATTTATAATGAGTGATAGTCAAAATATGTAGGCTATCCCAAATCCCTTTTAATATCAAGGAAAGCTAGTTAAGGTAAATGATTTAAACAATGTCCACACAACGCTACATGCATATTAGATACTTACGTCACTGAATATGTATTTACTACTTAGTCATGTAGGCTAAATATATTAAATGGATCAACATTGAAGTCGTGAATTAGATAACTTTTTACTAGATAATTTCCTTTAATTGCTTACAGGATTTTTGCATACACACCTGAGCCTGTGTTATTTAAATGTTATCTCAGGAAAACGAATAGCCTATATATATATATATATATATATATAGTAACATTTTTTTTCAGTCTCAAGATTCCAGTGGGAAAGCACTACCTTACCTGTTATCTCACGGTCAGTGTTATCAGGGATCTTTGGGACGTCCCTACACTAAACTTTAACCCCTACCTTTAACCTAACCTTAAACATAACCCTTACCTAACTAACCATTTACATTTCAACTTCAATGGGGGGTAGGGACGTCCCAATGATACCGGATAGCATGGACCGTTATCTCACCGTGAAGGGAAAAAAATCAAGTTCGTTCGCAAATTCACAATCAGCTGTGTATTGTCTCTCGCGGCCAATGGGATGCGAGGCAATTAACATCCCAACACCGATTGATTAAAAAAAACTGTGGAGCTGGGGTGTTGTGAGACGACCATTTGAAGGTGAAGTAGGTGATGAACTCGAGACTCAATGGACTACAGTTGATAAGGTATATCGCACACAGGCTTCTATTTCTGTACAGGTTTGTTTCCACACAGCGTGAAGAGGGACTTTCGGGATTGATTTTCACCCTTTAAGGAATTGCTCAAAGAACGCTGGCGTTTGGACATTTTCTTGCCACCCTCAAGTGTTCAGGGCAGGCCGTTCAGAAACGATTTTCTATCTTGCGTAATGGGTATATAGACGGTACAGACTGCAAGCGTGTCATTGACTATAACCAAGTGCTTGAACCACATTGTCTGAGATTCAAATCAAGGAGAATGTCGGAGCGATCTCAGAGCCCTATTTCGGATTGCAACAGCCGGCCGGATGACTTCAGCCGACCCATGTACGCCCAGGCCTTGGGTCAAGAGGCGTTTGGCGGCACGTCGCTCCAGATCCCTCACGGCGTTCTACAGCACCACAGTCTTCTATTCAACAAGACTGCATACAATGGGTTGCCTCCAACACCTCAAACCTTTTTTCAATTCCCACCGGCCGGTGGTGACTATAGGGCCTCCGATTTACAAGCCGGTGACTTTTGCCAACCCAAACACTGGTATCCCATCGCCGCTCCCGAATACACCGGCCAAGTACCGAGGGTTGCAGTGACTACGCAGGCCACAAACCTGAGCCCACCCATTGCCGAAGCCAGGGAACAAATCAAAATGCCTGATATAAAGATTGAGAAGGATGTCAATGACGAGTATGAGGTAAAGAGTCAACAGTATCCAACGCCGTCGTCCGCTGTGGCTCACGGGGTTTACTACTCGACCCCATGGAACCCCTCGTTTTGGCCCGGCCTTCCCCACATCACTGCTGCGAGTTCCAATACTCAAAACCTCAACTCCATACCCTCAACATCGTCTTCAACATCCCCATCGCTCTCGCCGTCACCCCCCAGCAATGGGTTACCCGGGATCACGTTCAACGGGAGCGCAAGCCAAGGTGCCCAAGCGCAAACCCAGAGCAATGGATCCTCCAGCGGTGGGTGCAGCGACTCCGAGGAAGAGGTGAGTCTGAAAATAGGCCTATGTACCGTTATCCCCATGATGTCCTATTAGCTTGTGTTTACCCTAAAGCCTGCCTATTAATAAAAAAAGTTAAGAGATGGAAAATGTTTCCTGAAGTCTTTAGTAAGTGTGCCTCTTTTTAACAGGAGAACCCTTCAACTGAGGAGCTGGAACAGTTCGCCAAGGAGCTGAAGCACACGCGTATAACACTGGGTTTCACACAAGCAGATGTAGGAATGGCTCTAGGCAATCTTTATGGTGAGTTTGGATTAGGCGTACACTAAAACTACCATTAACCTATGTCACAGCCTAACCTTGCCAATGTGAGCTGGTGAATACTAATGCATGTTTGGTCTTTGGACTTACTGAGTGTTCCGTTAAATTGGCGTAGGAAACCATAGAATACTATGGTTCTTGTGTTTGATATCTACTGTAGTTGTTGCAGTGTCAACTAGGGATTAACATGGGTAACTGGGATTCCGGGACCACTCTTTACATTTCCCGAAAAAATTAAGGACAAGATCCGGCAAATGACCCAATATCGCACTAATGCAATTCTCCCAAAATACACTATGTGCAGCAGCAGCATATTGTGCCATTTTAAAAAATATATATATATTTCCATTCTCCAACCAGGCTGTCCCATGGACGCATAGTGTATTTACTTCACACAATCGCCATAAATTCAAAGCACACGCATAATTGACACTGCTGTACTGCACACCAGATCCGAATGCACTTTAGACCTCTCACCAGAATTGAAAATTCGATCCCGTTCTGAACCAAGACCAGTGAGCTGAAGCCCAGGACTGGTTCAACATCACATAAATGAGCCCTAACCGGACAACCGTACACTATATATTGATTTGAACTGGTGTTGAGAACAATGTGGCGGGCGGCAGCTGAGTGAGGAGACAGGAAACAGCTACTGGGCGGAGAAAGTGCAGAGGAAAGCTCGCGGTATGTTCAGCTGAATGATGGAAATATTGGAATTAAGTAGGCTAATGCATTTGAAGGCATTTACCAAATTCTTGCTTATACTGAAACTCCCAAAGTGATATAAAACCGTTATACACATTTTTAAAGCATTAGTCGTGTGGTCAACTAGATTATAATTTCAGCACCGTTTTCATTGGGACAACGCCATGTCGCTGATTTGAGACAAGTGGGGGATTAGTCTAGATAATTCAATGTCAGATCTTTGTTTTCACTGAATCTCCGTTTAGATATTTGGTAACAATTTAAACCGGGGAAATGTTAGCTAAATTGGAGTCTGTGCTAATGAACATATTTTTGATAGCGTGCTCATATATTAGCTGATCAGAACATTTTGCTAGCATGTTATACAAGTGGATTTTGCGCTTCACTCGCGTAGTAGCCTGTCCTACTCCGACCAAAAGCCAAGGTCTGTATATTTGGTTGATTGATCTCTGGCTGGACAAGTGGAAGTGGTAGCTCATTTATTCGTTTGTTCACAATCACTGCAGAAACATTTAGCATGTAATAACGTAGCCTAAATCTAGTGTATTATTTATCTATTAACTCACGTAGTAGCCTTATATAGAGTTTAGGGTATATTCCTATCGTCCCAATCTCACTGAAACCCAACATCCGGATCCTGTCTAGCATTAACATTCCTAATTTTATTCTGTAATCAATAGGTGCCATTTTCAAATCACGTTTCGCATATGCATGTAAAAAAATATATAATAATCCCCCTCTTCTCTGCGCTGTCTCGTATTGCTGCCTGTATGAGAGCTTCGGTAGTGTGTAAACAACACAAAGTTGGTCCCGGTTAAGATGCCTTGATGTTTCAACAAGTCCCTCTTCATCTCCCGTTATTCATGAGCTGATCTGCTATCTGTATAATCCACTCGATTTTGCCAAACAAAGTTTTGGTATTCGTTGGTTATCTACCAAGATTAATCACTTTGGTCATTGACTTTGTTTGCCTGCTGTTAGTGCATGTTTGCCTGCTGTCTGTGTCGAGATAGCCTAGGCCTACTGATGAAATGCGTTGAATTAATTGAGGAACATGATAACGCTCTGAATTGCTCAACTAGCTGTTTCGCAATTCACAATAGTGTTATTGGGGAGCAGTTACTCTATCATTACTAAATATTAGTTTCTCTTGTTGTGAAATCTTTCCATAGTGTCGCAGCCTAGACACCAATTTGGCTCAGCCACAATCTTATTTAGGGAGAATCTTGAGCGACTATATCTTAGTTTTAAACGCTCCGATTTTTGCGTATTCCCCAGGATGCATATTAATTATTTCCGGTATTGCGATTTGGTAGATTTTTTGGAAAATATTAATCCCTAGTGTCAACTGCTGACAATGACTCGTTCTCTGTTTAGGCAAGATGTTCAGCCAGACTACAATCTGTCGCTTCGAAGCCCTCCAGCTCAGCTTCAAGAATATGTGCAAGCTGAAGCCCCTGCTTCGGAGATGGCTGAATGAGGCTGAGACCTCTGACAACCCCCAGGATGTGAGTATTCTTCTAATCGAACTCTTTATCAGATACCTTTGTTTTGTTTAGAATCACAGCTCGTACAGAGCAGCATCAGGTTTGCACAATGTGTCTAGGATTCCATCTTGTTGGCCATGAACTTCCCATGGCCAACCAGAGTAATATTTATTAGAAAATGTTCACCATTTTAAATGTTATCTATTCAACTTTTGCATTTGGTATTTGAGGGGGACCAATAGTTATGTCCTCTGCAATGGACCTAAGCACACTAATGTCCCAGTCTGAATGTGAGTATGCTTGTATCCCCAGATGTACAAGATCGAGCGGGTGTTTGTGGACACCAGGAAGAGGAAGCGGCGGACCAGTCTGGAGGGTTCGGTGCGCACGGCTCTAGAGTCCTACTTTGTCAAGTGCCCCAAGCCCAACACCCAGGAGATCACACACATTGCAGACGACCTGTGTCTGGAGAGAGATGTGAGTCCCACACTGATACAGCCTTCCCTCACTTCCTTTCGGTCACCTACTGGCCTTTATTTCCCCAACCCTGTGTAACGGATGTGAAATGGCTAGCTAGTTAGCGGGTACGCGCTACTAGCATTTCAATCAGTTACGTCACTTGCTCTGAGACTTAAGTAGGGTTTCCCCTTGCTCTGCAAGGGCCGTGGCCTTTGTGGAGCGATGGGTAACGATGCTTCGTGGGCGACCGTTGTTGATGTGTGCAGAGGGTCCCTGGTTCGCGCCCGTTTCGGGGCGAGGGGACGGTTTAAAGTTATACTGTTACACCTGCATGGCTGTTTAGTCTAAGTTGCTCTTAAATGAAATGGACCCTAAATTCATTTATGGTAAATATGCTTTTCCTGTGTTTCCATGGTTTGAATCTTAGTGCTGTATGTGATGACTCATCTGACACTGTCAGGTTCTATATTTTTTTAATTAAGGAAGCGGGGAAATGTGCTGTGTTTGACAGGTGGTGCGTGTGTGGTTCTGTAACCGCAGACAGAAGGGCAAGCGCCTGGCCCTCCCTTTCGATGAGGAGTGTGAAGGACAGTACTACGAGCAGAGCCCACCTCCCCCGCACATGACCCACTCCCCCCTCCCTGGGCAGGGTTACCACCTATCCAGCCACACCGGGGCCCCCACTTTCTACATGCCCCCCCTCCAGAGGCCAGATGTCTTTAAGCAGGCCCTGCACCCTGGACTGGTGGGTCACCTGACCAGCTAAACGTGTTCCAGTTCTCCAAACCAGCCCTGGCCATGTGGCCTTCCTTTCCCACGCAACATAGCTATTTTCTACCTCTTCATTCCACCAGTCCCTCCCAACCCAGGATGTCCTCCAGTCCCTCCCAACACAGGATGTTGTCCTCTGTATCCAGTTCAACAACAATGGGGAGGAAGTCAATCGAGGGTGAATACAGTGAAGAAATGGATCAAAGCTGCAAATTTCTAGTCTATTTGAAAGGCAAGGTATCTTGAGACTGCTTTTGTCCCACATGCTCTAAGTGTTCATCGGTTTAGGGCCTTGCCTCCCACCCAGTTCAGCTACAAGTCATCTGCACAGCACTGAATGCTCCATCCTGCACCATGGGGAGGAGGGGGGGGTTGGCTCTGAATATCTGCCGTGAGATTGTTTTTGCACAAAGTTGTCTGACCTTTTTTTGATATTTTTTTAAATGATATTTTTTTCTTTATCTTGAATATCCTTGTGCTGTCTTATTGTTGCAGAGGTTATCATTGTCTTACCTACAATTTCTTTAAAGTCTTGTCCAGAAGGTTTACTCTCATAGTGGAAGTATGATACAAATACAATTTTTGATTTGTTTTAAATCCTGCTATGTTTGTATTGCATAACTGTTTTTAATCTAATGGTAGCCATTTTGGTAAAGGGATTAACCAAAGTGGTACTTATGTTAACATGATCATCAGGGACCTGTATTGTTAATGGTTGTCACTGTTACAGCGCTGATTACATCAGCACTCTTATACAAAGACTTGATCAAAACAAATGTAGTTAAAGTCATTTCATCTTGTATGTGACTCAAATCTCTTGAATAGATATTTACATGCCATGTTTTTAAATAAAAGCGTATTTGATAATTTATTGAAACTCTGGCTATTTCTCTGGGGCAACCTTAAGATGTTACTTGTAACTTTTGCACCATACAATTAAATATTTTTTATTTTCTAACAACAATAAATGAATATGCTATTGTGTATATTTTCTGTAACAACAATAAATGAATATGCTATTGCGTATATAAATGCTCAACCACTTTCCCTGTTTCTCACAGTTGCGTGGGGAGGTGGTTTATTGCTGAAATGTATGTGAAATGAGCTGGTCCTAGAGAAGACCACCTTCACATTTTTAAAAGGTGTCGGTGTCCCCTTGTATAGTGCACTACTTTTGACCAGACCCTATGAGCCCTGGTCAGATGTAATGACCTGAAAAGGGTGCTATTTGGGATGCAGAAAGTCTGAGGAGCTGCCAAAGTGAACCACGTGTGTGGTTTCACTTCCTGACCCAGGCTTCCAGGTCATGGTAAACCTTCTGAGCAGGCAGGCTGTGATACTGGGGGCAGATGCTACACAGCCTCTCCCTCCAGTCTGTATACACTTTCACCTGATAGCTATGCCGCCACGCAAAGTACCCAGCATATCTCTCCTTGTCCAGTTGCAGCTGGCGGAGATAGTTCCCCAGCTCCTTGGTGGATGGAAAGTCCTCAACGTGGATGAAGGAGTTTGGCGGAGCCACGGCTATGTAGTCATCTGGCGGTGGACCCAGAACCACAGGCACTGCCCCTGCCTGGTAAGCGTTCCGCCAGAGCTTCTCAGTGATGTAATCCTTGGAGATTGAGTTCTCGAAAGACAGGTAGAAGTAGCAGCTTGAGATGGTGGGCAGCAGGTCGCTGGAGGCCAAAACCCTCCCTCTCAAGCGACCATACACCTCCACTGGGATGCTTCTTTTCAGGCTCTTGTACACCAAGCTCCTTCTGTGCTGAGGCTCATAGTGACTAACAACCCAGCAGGCCAGAATGGACTTATTTTTGGGAATGATGTCTTCTGTGCTGCTATCATTACCAGTATCACAGTCCTTCGGCAGCAGCTTACCATAGGGCATGGTGATATCAGCATCGTGGCGGTAGGACATGGTCCAGTTGAACACGTTATTGAAGGGCTTCAGGTATCTGCTGTTGTCAGGGGACTCCAGAGAGAGCCAGACCCACTTCTGGTGCCTCGGCCGGTGGAGGTGGAGGGGCAGCCGCTCCTGGCCGTTCATCAGCTCTCTGTGGTGGAAGACCACCAGGTCAGCACTGTGGTAGAGAGAGCGCTGGTCCACCAGGCGGCAGTCAGGGATACGGTACCGGTTCCAGCACACGTCTCCCTCCAAATTGTAGGAGGGGCCAAAGGGCCAGTGCCACAGCAGGATGGTGATGTTGTTGTGGCTTCTGTCAGAGTTTGGACCCCACCCACCCTCACTCCCCTGTCCCACCAGAAAGAACAGTAGAGTGGCCAGGCAGATGAGGAGGAGGAAGAGCCTGAGGCAAAATGAGGGGGATTCCATGGTAGAGCTGGACCCTTGTTTGTCATCAGGGTTCTGTCACTGCAGGGAAATGAGCAGAGAAAACAGGATTGAGTTTCCGTTAACCTTGACTCGGGTAAACATAACATAGTAAACAAAAATTCAAATTGTTACATTTCGTATTAATTTGTGGATGTCCATCATCCAATTTGTATGATAGGCTATGTTACAATTCGTACAATTACAAATGTGTAATACGTATGTTACGAATTACAATTTGTTTTGACTAATGTTAGCTAGGTTAGGGTTTAAAATTAAGGTTAGGAGTTAGGGGAAGGGTTAACTAACATGCAAGTAGCTCAAATGTAAGTAGTTGCTAAAGTTGTCCTTGGGATTAGAACGCACAACATTTGGGTTGCCAGATGTTCACATCATACACCCTACCAACCACCCTCCTTTTGTCTTATGTAATCATACCAAACGTAACATATACTGATTTGAGTGTCCAGGATTATTGTTTACTATGTTACTTCTAGGCTGTGAGACCAGCCTGTGTCTGTACCCAGTAGCCCATTGACCTTATCACTTATTTTATTGGAACACCTTCCATCCATCCCATGGTATTATCAGACATCCAGGGAGCGATTGATTTTAAAGTTAGAAATGGCTGAATGATAATAGCTACGGTATGTATCTCCTTGTAGCAGTTTGATGTACATACTTGTTTGTCACCATCTCAATGTACATTTTGGGAGTAGTTTGGTCAAAGATAAGACTGATCAGTTGGAGATTGAATTTGTTTGCTACTGCTAAACATGGTTTGTCATTCTTATTTTGGTTGTGTTGCGTGTTACATTTGACTTCCTGTATTGTGGTTGTCTTTCCTTCCCAACTCTGTGCTTGTCTCCATGTCACCAAATACAATGTTTTACAGAAAACAAATGAACAGACTTACAGCATGCTTATAGGGAAGGGCACTCAACATGCTCGTTACTGGCACAAATGACTGATTGGCTGGAAGAAATTGATAAGATTGTGGGAGCTGTTTTGTTAGACTTCTTTTGTGCTATGGATTAATATCCTCTGCCTTATCATGGATGGGCAGTTACCTATCCAACAGAACACAGAGGGTTTTCTTTCAAGCAAATTATTTTGTTGAGTATGATGTACTGCAGGGCAGCCGATTTGGACCATTATTTTATTACTAATAACCTTCCACTGCAACAGTAAAATAAATAACTGACACCTTTAACATATAGCTCCAGTCAGTTTTAGAATGGGTAACTAGCAATAGGCTGGTGCTAAATATCTAAAAAATGAAAAGAATCTCTAGGGACAAGTCACTCGCTGTAACTGTAACTGCCATGCACTCCAGGTAACTCAAGCTAGCAATAAAATAACACCTTACGGCACGACGGAGACTGTGAAGAGAGACATTTTTATGCATTTTGTATTGTATTAGTATTATGTGCTGTGATACGTGCCTGTGTTCATAATGGCTGCTCAGTGAAACGACCTGTCCTGACTTGTCATAAACGCTTGCTAAAAAACTTTAATGTGCAAGCCTTCCTTCATGACCTGACCTCTCTAATTGGTATAGAATCAGCTTGATCCCCTCTGTCGAAGACGCTTGGACCTTCTTTTTTTATATTTTCAGTGTTATCAAATCAAATGTTATTAGTCACATACACGTGTTTAACAGATTGTGGTTGTAGCGAAATGCTTATGTTTCTAGCTCTGACAGTGCAGTAATATCTTACAATTTCACAACATATACCCAATACACACAAATCTCAGTAAAGGAATGTAATTAAGAATATATAAATATATGGACGAGCAACGTCAGAGCAGCATAGATTAAGATACAGTAGATAGTATAGAATACAGTATATACATATGAGATGAGTAATGCAAGATTAAAGTAAACATTATTAAAGTAACTAATGTTCCGTTTATTATTATCGTTAACAAATACACACCTGTAAAGAAAATGAGAATTTAAAACACGTTCAGCCCCTGGTTCGACTGTGATCTGGCAGTTACTCCACCTCAATAATTCCATTTGGCAAATCGCTCGGCATACGCATACTCAGACTGACTGGCTCTCATTCAGGCAAATTATAAATAATTGCACTCAGGCAATCCGGAAGGCCAAAGTTAGATACTTTAAGGAGCAGTTCTCTCTCTGTGGGTCTAACTCCAAGAAGTTCTGGAAAACGGTTAAAGACCTGGAGAATAAACCCTCCTCCTCACAGCTGCCCATGTCCCTTAAAGTTGACGATGTGGTTGT